>NC_069392.1:27754740-28069887 GCF_027475565.1 Acinonyx jubatus | reverse complement strand
TGAAGTGACAGCCACTTCGAGGGCCAGTGGGGTTGCAGGGGGATCTATAGGAACTGCTGAGCCAGGGATCCCAAGAACCTGAATAGAGGGGTCATTGGAGGAAGGCTAGAGGTGGCCCTTTGCCTCATGAAAGTGCAAATGGCATTTAGAACTCTTGTAGGGAAGGCAAGGAGTTTGTAATATAATCACAGTTTATTCTAGAATGATCTCCTGGGGACCATTCTGAATGCTTGGAAATGCTGTCCTCGTCTCCTAGATCTGCTGTCCCAGATCCGTTCTCTGTCTTGCTGCTGATCAGTGTTCCGATGAAGGTCTCCACTGCTTGCAGCATCCATTCCTGGAGCCATAGTGCATCCTGTGAAGCCAGATTGCCCCATAGTACCTTTTGGTCTTGATCTCCTGCTGGGACCCAGCCGAGCCGAGGGCCCCTTTCCTGCTTTGGTGGCACCTGTCCAGGCTGCACCCTTGGCCTGTAGGCCTTCTCCATGGCCCCTGACTGTTCATGTGCTGCCTATCCAGAGGCCTCATTAAAGCCCTTTATTCTTCCCCTCTTCAGGACACAGGTGACTTCTTCAGAAGGCCCTCTTAGCAGGAGTGCCCTGTGTTTTGTATTTTTTGTGATCTGTGTTGTCAACAGTAGTCTCCGTCCCCTCCTGAAGGTGTCCGGAGCAGACATGCCTGGCTGGCCCAAGTTCCAGCCAGGGAACACCAAGTTCCTGACGTGGTGCTGGACAGGACCCAGTGTCCCAGGGGAACCGTTCTAGAGCTGTCCTGTCACTTGCATGGCAGGGCCTAGCCAGTCCTTATTTCAGATCCTCTTCTCTCTGCTGCTGATGTGTAGTGTGGTCCTGGCTAAATATCCCTGTCTTGGTCCTGTCCTGGGTAGGGGTGGAATGACACCCAAGGGACAGCCCCTCTGGAAGCACCTGTTGGCTCTTTCCAAGGAAGAATGTCAGAGTTACCTGACAGAGGCTGCACTGCCCACCTGGGGGTGGGCTTGCTGGGAGGCTGGGGCCTCCTGGTCCCCAGGCAGGTGCTCCAGCAGGGCAGGGAGGGTTGCATCTGAGGATGCCCCTCCGCTCTGCACACCATTGGAGCAGGCTGTGGGCAGTGGGAGGAGATGGATGGAATTCTCTCCTGGCTGGAAATTTTTGATTTCCTGAGCGACACGGCTGTGGACACATGTGCTTCCGTTGTACCCGGTGTTCCTCTGTTTCTCTGTGGGCAGATGTAGAGGAGAAACCAATTCCAAACAATTAAAGCCACATACTAAATTTCACACGGTAATTTGAGACAGCTCAGCTTACATAATTTAAAATGAGGCCAAGGCTTGCTGACAAAGAAGAAATTGAATCCAGAGAAAGAATCTGTATTGCAGAGGCATCTAAATTTCTATAGGGCACTAATCCTGTAATTCCCAAATGTTGTAGACTTTAAATAAAGCAGTAGCTCTCCAAATGTGGCTAGGAGTCTCTGGGGTCTCTAGGAGGTCAAAACCATTTTCATAATAATAGCAGGGTGTCATTTGCCTCTTTCACCAGTGTGCAGTTTCCAGAGGCCGCTTGACATGTGATTGATGGCTAATGGGTTACATACTTGGGATTCTCTCTCTCTCTCTCTCTCTCTCTCTCTCTCTCTCTCTTTAATTTTTTTTTTTTTAACATTTATTTATTTTTGAGACAGAGAGAGAGAGCATGAACAGGGGAGGGTCAGAGAAAGAGGGAGACACAGAATCTGAAACAGGCTCCAGGCTCTGAGCTGTCAGCACAGAGCCCACGGGGCTTGAACCCACGGACCGTGAGATCATAACCTGAGCCGAAGTCGGACGCTTAACCAACTCAGCCACCCAGGCGCCCTCTCTCTCTCTCTCTCTCTCTCTCTCTCTCTTTTTTAATGTTTGTTTATTTTTGAGAGAAAGAGAGACAGAGTATGAGCGGGGAGGTGCAGAGAGAGACGGAGACAAAGAATCCCAAGCAGGCTCCAGGCTCGGAGCTGTCAGCGCAGAGTCTGATATGGGGCTCGAGCTCACAGACTGTGAGATCATGACCTGAGCTGAAGACGGACACTTAACTGACTGAGGCACCCAGGTGCCCCTCTCTCTCTCCTTTTTTTAAAGGATTTTTTTGGGGGCACCTGGGTGACTCGGTTAAGTGCTGACTTTGGGTCAGGTCATGATCTCATGCAGTTTGTGGGCTTGAGCCCAACATCGGGCTCTGTGCTGACAGCTCAGAGCCTGGAGCCTGCTTCTGATCCTGTGTCTCCCTCTCTGTGCCACTCCCTTGCTCACGCTCTGTCTCTCTCTCAAAAATAAAATAAACATTAATTTTTTTTTAATTTTAATGTTTATTTTTGAGAGAGAGAGGCAGAACGTGAGTGGGGGAGGGACACAGAAGGAGACACAGGATCTCCTGCAGGCTCCAGGCTCTGAGCTGTAAGCACAGAGCCTGATGCGGGACTCGATCTCACGAACCACGAGATCATGACCTGAGCTGAAGTCGGATGTTCAACCGACTGAGCCACCCAGGCACTCCTAAAATAAACATTTAAATAACACAAAAATAAAAGATTTTTTTAAAGCTGTGGTAAAATGCACATAGCATAAAATTTACCACTCTAACCGTTTTTACGTGTGTGCTTTGGTGGCATTAAATACATTGACAGTGTTGTACCAGTCTCACCACTGTCCATCTCCAGAATTCTTTTCATCATCCCAACTGAATGGATACTGAAACTCTGTACCCGTTAAACAATAGCTGTCCATTCTCCCCTCCTCCCAGCCCCTGGTAACCTCTGTTCTTTTCTGTGTCTGAATTTGACTTCTCTAGGCGCCTTATTTAAGTGGAATCATAGATTGGGGCACCTGGGTGGCTCGGTTGGTTGAGTGTCCGACTTTGGCTCAGGTCATGATCTTATGGTTTGTGAGTTCGAGCCCTGCCTCGGGCTCTGTGCTGACAGCTCGGAGCCTGGAGCCTGCTTCAGATTCTGTCTCTCCTCCTTTCTCTGCTCCTCCCCCACTCATGCTCGCTTTCTCTCTCTCTCTCTCTCTCTCTCTCTCTCTCTCTCTCTCTCTCTCTCTCTCAATCTCTCAAAAATAAATAAACATTAAAAAAATGTTTTTAAGAAGGGTGGAATCATAGAATATTTGGCCTTTTGTGTCTGGCTTGTTTCACTGAGCATAATGTCCTCAAGGTTCATTCATGTTGTAGTACACATCAGGATTTCCTTCCTTTTTATGACCTGATAATATTCCATTGAACAGATACACTACAGCTTGTTTATGCATTCATCTGTTGGTGAATGCTTGGGTTGTTTCCACTTCTTGGCTATTGTGACTAATGCTGCCATGAGCATCAGTGTACATCAGTGTCTGTCTCCCTGCCTTCACTTCTTTTGGGCATAGAGCTAGGAGTGGAATTGCTGGCTCATATGTGTTTTAACCTTTTTGAGTGTATGCTTGGAAACCTTGTGTTTACAAAATTTCTCAGTTTTGATGCACCTGGGTGACTCGGTTGAGCGTTCAGCTCTTTATCTCGACCCAGGTAATAAGATCAGGCTGCATCAGGCTCTGGGCTGACAACCTGGAGCCTGCTTGGAGTTCTCTTTCTCTGCCCCTCCCCCACTCGTGTGCACTCTCTCTCAAATAAATAAACATACAAAAAAAAAACAAAATTTCTCAGTTTCAATTTCTAATACAGTAAACATTGGTGGATATAATCCTCGTACACCAAAGGTCTTTGGGGTCCTCAGAAATTTTAAGCATTAAAGGAGTTTGAGAATGAAAACATTTGAGAACTGCTTAATGAGAAAGAAGTGCTTATTTTGGTACTGTGGCCTTTGCACCTACATGGTTAGGGCATAGCTTATTCTGAACAGTGTCAACAATCCATTGGCTAAGAAGAACTTGTCTGTGTCTCCCATTTTATAGCCAGAATACAGGCATTACAAGAGAAAGCTGGGGGCAGGACCTTGGCAAAAGCCAGTAATGGGAAGAGGGGGTGACTATTTTTGAGCAACTTCAGATTTGGCAGAAATTGTGCTGGCTGCTTTACAAAGGGACTTGAGAGGATAGCGAGGAAGAAAAGGAGAAGGAATGTTGATCTGTAGCTAGAGTTATGCCAGTGAGACCCATTAGAATCCACAGCCGACCTACCAAGCAACTGTGTATCAGTCCCCACCATACGAGGCAAGCTCTGTCATGTCCTTTGTTTACCACTCTGGCCCAGGAGAGTTGCCTGGCACAAAGTGGCGCTTGGTAAATATTTTTTGAATGAGTGACTCACATGTATTAACCAGTGACTCACCCATTGGATTGCTGTCTGAAGAGCCCCTGCACTACAGGTGAATCAGGAAGGGAGAGAACCTTCCCCACAGGTATCTGGGAACTGATGACACTTTGTTACCAACTTAAAGAATTGAGGAAGAAGATCTTTGAGCAGTTCAGTTCATCTGACATTTAGTGAGTGTCCCACGGAGCTGGGTGTTGGGTATTGGGTGGAAAGTAAAGATTTATCCTCTAGGACAGGGTTTGGCAAAAACTCTGTAGCTGGCTGGTCTTTTTTTTTTTTTTTTTTTTTTTTAATGTTTATTTTTGAGACACACACACACACACACACACACACACACACACACACACACACACCTCAAGCAGGGGAGGGGCAGAGAGAGAGGGAGACACAGAATCTGAAGCAAGTTCCAGGCTCTGAGCTCCAAGCTGTCAGCACAGAGCCCATTGTGGGGCTTGAACTTGTGAACCTCGAGATCATGACCTGAGCCAAAGTCAGATGCTTAATGGACTGAGCCATCCAGGTGCCCCTGTAGCTGGCTGCTTTTTTAAAAAACCGGTTTCTGCATGTATCAACGGTTCATTCTTTTATATTGCTGAGTTAAGTAGTCTGGTTTGTGGCTATACTGCAGTTTGTTTATTCATTCACTTACTTTGGACATTTGGGTTTCCAGTTTTGGGATATTACAGATAAAATTACTCTTAAATTTTTTTTTTTTTAATGTTTATTTTTGAGAGAGGGAGAGACAGTGAGAATGGGGCAGGAGCAGAGAGAGAAGGAGACATAGAATTTGAAGCAGGCTCCAGGCTCTGAGCTGTCAGCACAGAACCCAACATGGGGCTCAAACTCACGAACCATGAGATCATGACCTGAGTCGAAGTTGGGAGCTTAACCGACCAAGCCACCCAGGCACCCCAAATAAAATTACTCTTTGTGTAGATGTGTAACTTGGGTAAATGCCTGGAAGTGGAATGACTAGGTCATATGATGGGTGTATATTCAGCTTTCTACAAATGGTCAAATTGTTTCCTTTTTTTTAATTTAGTTTTTAAATTTAGTTTTTAGTAGTGTCTACACTCAATATAGGGCTCGAATCCTCATGATCTGAGATCAAGAATTGCGTGCTCTTTTGACTGAGCCAGCCAGATGCCCCTGTCAAATTGTTTTCCAAAGTAGGTGTACAATTTTGCATTCCCACTAGCAATGTAGCAGGGTTCCAATTACTTCACATACTTGTGAATACTTGGTATCATCATTCTTTTTAATTTTAGCTATTTTAATAAGTAGGTAATGGTATCTCATGGTTTTAATTTGTATTTCCTTAATGACCAATGATGAGCATCTTTCATGTGCTTTTTTGCCATCTGTGTACCTTCTTCGGTTAAATGTCCTTTAAAATATTTTGCCACTTTGAAATTGCGTGGGTTTTCTTATTAGTGAAATTTGAGAGTTCTTTATATATTCTGGATACAAGCCCTTTATCAGATAGTTGATATACATGTGTTTCCTCGCATTATGTGACTTGTTTTTTCATTCTCTTAACAGTGTTTTTGAAGAAGAAAAGTTCTCAATTTTGGAAGTCTAATTTATCAACTTTTTCTTTTATAGGTCGTACTTTGGCAGTGTGAATCAAAGAAATCTTTGCTGAACTCCAGTTCACAAAGATTTTCTCCGATGTTTTCTCATCAAAGTTTTATAGGTTTGCGTCTGTGATCTGTTCTTTTAATAATTTTTTTGAATGTTTATTTTTGAGAAAGAGAGAGGGAGAGACATAGTACGAGCCGGGGAGGAGCAGAGAGGGAGACACATATAATCTGAATCAGGCTCCAGGCTCCAAGTTGTCAGTACAGAGCCTGATGTGGGGCTTGAACTCAAGTGCTGTGAGATCATGACCTGAGCCGAAGTTGGGTGCTTAACCGACTGAGCCATCCAGGCACCCCACATCTGTGATCTATTTTGAGTTAGATTTTGGTACAAGGAATGGATCGAAATTCTTTCATTCTTCCTTCTCTATTTTTTGATGGATGGATATCCAGGACCATTTGTTGAAAAGACTGTTCCTTCCCTAGGGAATTGCCTTGATACTATACCTTCATTGTAAATCACTTATCCACTTATGTGGGCCTATTTCTGGACTCTATTATGGTTCCATTGATCTTGATGCCTGTCTTTGATGCTTATGGCACACTGTCATGTTTACTGTACCTTTACAGTAAGTCTTGGAATCAGATAGTGTAAGTCCTCCAACTTTGTTCTTCCTTTTCAAAGTTGTCTTGGGTATTTTAAGTCCTTTGTATTTTTATGTGAATTTTAGAGTCAGTTTGTCAATTTCTAGAAAAACCTGCTGGAATATTGATTTGTATTGCATTGAATCTGTAGATGGATATGGGGAGAATTGACCTTAACAACGTTGAATCTGTTGATCCATGAATACTTCATATGTCCCTGTGGGTTTAGGTCTTTAAAAAATTTCTCTTAACAATATTCTGTAATGTTCAACATATAGGACTTGTACATCTGTCATTAGATTTATCCCATGGGATAAATACTGCTTTCCCATTTTTTTGTTTTGTTTTTTGTTGTTTTTTGATGCTGTCATTAAGGTAATTTTAAGTATTTTAATTTCTGGAACGGTTTGTATAGAATTGGTCTTATTTCTTCCTTAAGTCTGTAGTAGAATTTTCCAGTGAAGCCATCTGGGCCTGGAATTGCTTTGGGTGAAGGTTTTAACTAAAAATTCAGTTTCTTATGTGGCTCTAAGGTTATTCAGGTTATTGATTTCTTTTTGAGTGAGCTTTGGCAGTTTGTGCCTTTCAAGGAATTTGTTCATTTCATCTAAATTATCAAACTTACTGATGTAGAATTGTTGGTACTATTGCCTTATTATTCTCTCACTCCTCATTATCCTTTTTAATATTTCTGTAATCATAGTGATGACACCTTTCTTCTGATAGTGGTATTTTGTGTTCTTAATTTTTTTCCTGGTTAGTCTGACTAGAGATTTATTAATGTTATTAATCTTCTAAAAACATAGCTTTTGTTTTCCTTATTTTCTCTAATATTCTGTTTTATATATTCCACTCTAATCTTCATTATTCCTTTTCTGCTATTTACTTTGGGTTTCATTTGCTATGCTAATTTCTTAAAAAGCTGGGGATACTGATTTGAGACCTTTTTTCTTTTCTGATAAGAGTTTAATGCAGTGCATTTGCCTCTGAGAACTGTTTTAGTTGCATTCCACAAATTTTCATTGGTTTAAAATGTTTTCTTATTCCCTTTTCATTTCTTCTTTTACCCATAGGCTATTTAGTAGGGTGTCAGTTGTTTCCATACAGTTGAGGGATTTTCCAGATTATCTGTCTGTCATTGATTTGTAATTTAATTCGGTTGTAGTCAAACAACATTGAATCGTTATAAATTTATTGGCAACTTGTTTTATGGCTCATAATATTATCTGTTGTAAATGTTGTAAATGCTTATGGAAAAAATGTGTATTCTGTTGTCATTGGCTGGAGAGTTCTGTAAATGTTGGTTAGTGTTGTTTAGGTTGTCTATATCCTTGCCAATTTCCTGTCTGCTTCCTCTATCAGTTATTGAGAGAGGGGATGGAAAATTAGTTGTGAATTTGTCTCTTAGTTATAGCAGTTTTCCCTTCATATTTTAAAGCTCTGCTATAGAGGCATAAACATTTAGGATTATTTTATCTTTTGTCATTATTCAATGACCTTATTTATTCCTGGTAATATTATTTGCTCTGAAGTCTACTTTGTATGATACTAATGTGGCTACTCCAGCTTTCTTTTGATCAGTGTTAGCATGGTATATCTTTTCCATTCTTTAATTTTCCCCTATTTGTGTCTTACTTAAAGAGGGTTTCATTTAGACCATATGTAATTGGGTCTTGGGAATTTTTTTTTTTTAATTTATGGGACAAATTCTGCTTTTTAACTGGGGTGTTTGGATCAGCTCATCTGTTTGATTAGGCAAAATTAATTAAAATCTGCCATTTTGTTATTTTCTATTTGTACCACTTGTTTCCTTTTTCTGCCTTCTTTTGGATTGAGTATTTGTATTCAGTTTTGTCTTCTTTGTTGGCTTATTTGTTAAAATTCTTGTGCAAGTTTAGTGGTATTCATCTTTAACTTTCTGCAGTTGACCTTCACGTGACAGACTGCTTTTTCTGTAGCATAAGCCTTGAAATGGTATGCTTCTGCTTTTCCCTTCCCAGCTTTTATGTTGCTGTCAAAGTTCTACTTCCATTTTTGCTTTAAGTAATTCTAGGGTGTCTGCTTTTTTTGTTTTCAGAACTTAAAAGTGTCGCTCCAGGGGTGCCTGGGTGGCTCAGTCAGTTGAGCGTCCGACTTCGGCTCAGGTCATGATCTCATGGTCTGTGAGTTTGAGCCCCGCATCAGGCTCTGTGCTGCGAGCCTGGAGCCTGCTTTGGATTCTGTCTCCTTCTCTCTCTGCCCCTCCCTACTTGTGCTCTGTCTCTCAAAAATAAATAAATATAAAAAAAAAAAAGTTTAAAAAGTGTTGCTCCACTGTCTTCCAGCTTGTATGGTTTCTTTCTTTTTTTTTTTTTTATGAGGCTTTTTTTTTTAATTTTTTTTTTTTTAACGTTTATTTATTTTTGAGACAGAGAGAGACAGAGCATGAACGGGGGAGGGTCAGAGAGAGAGGGAGACACGGAATCTGAAACAGGCTCCAGGCTCTGAGCAGTCAGCACAGAGCCCGATGCGGGGCTCGAACTCATAGACTGCGAGATCGTGACTTGAGCCAAAGTCAGACGCTTAACCAACTGAGCCACCCAGGCGCCCCTAGCTTGTATGGTTTCTAATGAGAAATCTGCCATCGTCTTTGTTTTCCTGTGCTGACTATGTCTTTTTCCTCTGGTTACTCTCTGTCTCTCTCTCTCTGTCTCTCTCTCTCTCTCTCTCTCTCTCTCTCTCTCTCTTTAATGTTTTATTTATTTTTGAGAGAGCATGAGCAAGGGAGGCAGAGAGAGAGAGGGAGACAGGGGATCCAAAGCAGGCTCCACACTGACATTGGCGAGCCCGATGTGGGGCTTGAACTCACAAACCATGCTCTTGTGACCTGAGCCGAAGTTGGACTGAGCCACGCAGGCACCCCGAAAGAGTATCTTAAGCTGGCTTCCATGCTCAGCACGGGATCATGCTCACCACCCTGGGATTGTGACCTGGACTGAATTCAGGAGTTGGACTCTTAACCAGTTGAGCCATCCAGGCACCCCTCTCTGGCTACTCAAGATTTTCTCTTTATCACTTGTTTTAAGCAATTTAATCGTAATTTGCCTTAGACTAGTCTTCTTTCTATTTCTTCTGTTTGGGGTTCACTGACTGACGTGGATTTATGGGTTTTCATCACATTGGGAAGTTTTTTCCCATTGTTTCTTAAAATATTTGTCTGTTGTTCGTCTCCCCCTCCCCCTGCTTCGTCCATGTGTCCCACAGCTCACAGTTCATTTTTTCCAGCCTTTTTCCCCCCTGTTTTATTTATTATTTTTTTTCAATATATGAAGTTTATTGTCAAATTGGTTTCCATACAACACCCAGTGCTCATCCCAAAAGGTGCCCTCCTCAATACCCAACCCCCACCCTCCTCTCCCTCCCACCCCCCATCAACCCTCAGTTTGTTCTCAGTTTTTAAGAGTCTCTTATGCTTTGGCTCTCTCCCACTCTAACCTCTTTTTTTTTTTTTTTTTTTTTCCTTCCCCTCCCCCATGGGTTTCTGTCAAGTTTCTCAGGATCCACATAAGAGTGAAACCATATGGTATCTGTCTTTCTCTGTATGGCTTATTTCACTTAGCATCACACTCTCCAGTTCCATCCACGTTGCCACAAAGGGCCATATTTTGTTCTTTCTCATTGCCTTGTAGTACTCCATTGTGTATATAAACCACAATTTCTTTATCCATTCATCAGTTGATGGACATTTAGGCTCTTTCCATAATTTGGCTATTGTTGAGAGTGCTGCTATAAACATTGGGGTACAAGTGCCCCTGTGCATCAGTACTCCTGTATTCCTTGGGTAAATTCCTAGCAGTGCTATTGCTGGGTCATAGGGTAGGTCTATTTTTAATTTTCTGAGGAACCTCCACACTGTTTTCCAGAGCGGCTGCACCAGTTTGCATTCCCACCAACAGTGCAAGAGGGTTCCCGTTTCTCCACATCCTCGCCAGCATCTATAGTCTCCTGATTTGTTCATTTTGGCCACTCTGACTGGCTTGATGTGATATCTGAGTGTGGTTTTGATTTGTATTTCCCTGATAAGGAGCGATGTTGAGCATCTTTTCATGTGCCTGTTGGCCATCCGGATGTCTCTTTTAGAGAAGTGTCTATTCATGTTTTCTGCCCTTTTCTTCACTGGGTTATTTGTTTTTCGGGCGTGGAGTTTGGTGAGCTCTTCATAGATTTTGGATACTAGCCCTTTGTCCAATATGTCATTTGCAAATATTTTTTCCCATTCCGTTGGTTGCCTTTTCGTTTTGTTGGTTGTTTCCTTTGCTGTGCAGAAGCTTTTTATCTTCATAAGGTCCCAGTAGTACATTTTTGCTTTTAATTTCCTTGCCTTTGGGGATGTGTCAAGCAAGAAATTGCTACGGCTGAGGTCAGAGAGGTCTTTTCCTGCTTTCTCCTCTAGGGTTTGGATGGTTTCCTGTCTCACATTCAGGTCCTTTATCCATTTTGAGTTCATTTTTGTGAATGGTGTGAGAAAGTGGTCTAGTTTCAATCTTCTGCATGTTGCTGTCCAGTTCTCCCAGCACCATTTGTTAAAGAGGCTGTCTTTTTTCCATTGGATGTTCTTTCCTGCTTTGTCAAAGATTAGTTGGCCATACGTTTGTGGGTCTAGTTCTGGAGTCTCTCTTCTATTCCATTGGTCTATGTGTCTGTTTTTGTGCCATCCCCCCTGTGTTTTAATTTAGAGTTTTTATTGTTGTCTTCAAGTCACTCATCTTTTCCTCTGTAAAACTGAATCTGTTCATGCTAGGCCTTGTAGTTTTCATCTCTAGGCAGTGGGTTTGATTCTTTCTTAAAATCTTCCATATATACTTAACGTGTTTGATTTTTCCTCTAGCTTCTTGAGCACTTGTAACTCGGTTTTAACTTTAATGTCCTTGTGTACCCTATCATTTGTACCATTTCTGAGTCAGTTTGATTGAATTCTTTAAATTTTGGTCATAATTTTCTGTTTCTTTGTATGTCTGGTAATTTTTTTATTGAATGCCAGACTTTGTGAGTCTTGCCTTTTTTGGTTGTTGCCTATTTTTGCATTCCTATAAATATTCTTGAGCTTTGTTCTAGGATGTTACTTGGAAACAACTTGATCCTTTCAGCTCTTGCTTTTAATCATTGTTAGGCTGCGTTTAGTCTGGAGTTAATTTTTCTCCACTAACGAGACAGGACTCATCTGAGTAAATTTACTTAATGCCCTACAGGTTATGAGCTTTTCCACTCTGGCTCCTGAGAATGTATACCATTTGTGGTCCTGCTGAACTGCAATTGTTGTTTCCCTGTTATTCTATAGGGTAGTTTTCTCTCCAACCTGGGGTAGTTTCTTCACACCACACACTGATCAAGTACTCTGCTTCATTCCCCGAGGGATTCCTCTCTGGATCTCTGGAGTTTAAAAAAAAAAAAATTATTTTTAATGTTTATTTATTTTTGAGAGAGAGAGAGACAGATCGTGAGCTGGGGAGAGGCAGAGAGAGATGGAGACACACAATCCGAAGCAGGCTCCGGGGTCTGAGCTGTCAGCACAGAGCTGGATGCGGGGCTCGAACTCACGAGTTGTGAGATCATGGTCAGATGCTTAACCAACTGAGGCACCTAGGTGCCCCTGGATCTTTGCAGTCTTAACATCTGTGCATCTCTCTCCGGGACTTTTTGGAGCTGTTCTATGATTGCTTTTCCCAATTTTTAGCTGCATCCACTCACCTCCAAGAGTCTTCTGCACCCGCCCCCCAACCCCCCTCCCCCAACCTGCCCTGGAGTCCCTCTTCCTGCTTTATAGCCTGAAAATGTTCTTGAGGCAGTAAGGCTCACCTCATATGTTTCCTAACTCAGGGACATTATCCTTTGTTGTTTGATGTCAATGTCTGGAATACTGGTGTTTTCTTTTATGTTATCCTTTTTCTCCCCCTGGTTGTTTCAAGTGAATAGTTAACTATGCCTATAACTCCATCTTGGCTGAAAGCCTTTACAAAATATATACCATTGTGACTATTTTGTCAGTGTTATATATATATAACAAAGGTTTTCCTTATGGTTAGACGGACTGATCTATCACCAGTGTGTAGTGGCAGGCAGAGAGGAATGAACACTGGATTCCCAGTTCCTTGCCTTGGCCCTTGTTCCATCCCCACCTCAGTGGAAGACTCTCAGATGTATGCCTGACCCTGGTGGGGATGTGGGTTGTCCCTCTTTGCAGAGCACTGAAGAGGCTCTCCTGAACATACAGACACTGAGGCACACGATGCCCAACGTGGCTGTCTAGGGGTGGTGGTGAGGGGAGGGGTCAGGCCTAGCTTCCACGTCCTACCTGATTTGCTAGGTTTGTCTTCCTTGGTTAATTAGAGTGATGATTGCCTCTTGTTGCTTAGGCCAGTGGTGGGACAGGACTCAGGGATGGGAATAGTTCCTTTTCCTTCCTGGATTTCAATGGAATGATTCCAGGACAAGGAAGACCCCAGAGGGAGCAGATAGAGCTGTGTATTTTCATTCGTAAGTGAGCTTTGTTTGTTTCTTCTTCCTGTGTCATCGGGTTGGTGTGCAAGACCTCATCCCTCACACCTCATGCTTTTCCTTTGTTCTAGCTTTTTCCATATAGCAGCTGTTACCTCATTTCACAAGTCTGGTTTGAAGGACCAGAGAGTAAATATTTTTGTCTTTGCAGGTCATTTAGTCTCTGTTAGTCATTAGTCACAACTCTGCTGTTGTAGCTCAAAAGCAGCCACAGACCATAGGTATTTGTGGCTGTGTTCCAATAAAACTTTATTTAAAAACCAAGTGGAAAGAGCAGGAGTTGGCCTGTGAGTTGTAGTTTGCCGACCCTGCCTCAGTTCAAGCTTTTACTTTGCTGAAATATTTAATATTTTTGTGTGGTACCTCTATTATAATTGTTTCCAGAAATCACTGCCAGTTCTACCTTGCTTAAAACACAGATATCATCATGTTACTTAACTGACTAAATTACCTCTGGCTGTCTACAACATTCTCAGTAAGGGTCAGAGTCTCCACAGTCTGACCTCTTTTATATTTCTGGTCGTTTGTCAGCTCACGACCAGAAATATAAGTCTATTTGGCATATTTTCCTGCCTTGTGATAGTTCCATAAGCCTTAACTTTTTTCTGGAATGTTCTTTTCCTACATTAGATGTGTCTACTGGAATGTTCTTTTCCTACATCAGGTGTGTCTACTGAAACCGTCAACCTGCCTTGGGAACCCTGTTTACATCCACCTTCTTTAAGAAGGATTCCAGAGCCTGTCAGGTGCAGGCAGTTTCTCCTTCCTTCATGCTGTTTGAGCACTCCTGTTGTGCTCCCTACTGATTTGCCCTTTGTCAGAAACCTGTGTGTGTGTGTCTCATCCCTGTTGACCCAGAATTCCTCAGGAGGTGAGAGGTGTGCCCTCTTGGGACCTCTGTAGTCTAGTGCAGAGCCTGACTCGGAGCAGAAGTGTCAAGTGTGTATTTGAGGTGGTGCATAAAGATCGATGTCTTGGGGGTGCATTGCTCTGGGGACTTGTGTCACGGGCACAGCTCTTGGCTCCTCCTTGGGGCATGCGTGCAGTCCCCTGAGGAGGTGGGCTGTGGGCAGGCTGACTGTGTAGGGCCCACACTCATGGGTCTGAGCAGCAGCAGGACCCAGTGGTGGCAGGCTTGGCTGTCACAGGTCTCCACTGCTGCTGCGGCTTCCTCAATGGCCTCTTGCCCTTTGGTTCCACAGAACTGCGGTGCAACCCAGGGCAGTTTGCCTGTCGCAGTGGTGCCATCCAGTGCATCCCCCTCCCCTGGCAGTGTGACGGCTGGGTAACTTGTGAGGATGAGAGCGACGAAGCCGATTGTCCAGGTGAGTGTGTCGGGCAGGTGGACACCAATGGCCCTGCCTCTCCATGACAGCTGTGTGATGGGGGGGGGGGGGGGGGGAGGAGAGGATGACGTCTGCTGCAGCCAGTTCTGTATCCACTCATTGGAAGGTTATGTTGAGCTAACCCTCTCCCCTCTCTCTTTCTCGCTTAAAAAAAAATTTTTTTTTAATGTTTATTTTTGAGAGAGAGAGACAGAGGATGAGCAGGGGCAGACAGAGGGAGACACAGAATCCAAAGCAGGCTCCAAGCTCTGAGCTGTCAACACAGCTCTTTGTCAGAGAGCTCTGAGCTGTCAACACAGAACCTGATTCAGGGCTCAAACCCACGAACCACAAGATCACGACCTGAACCAAAGTTGGACGCTTAACTGACTGAGCCACTCAGGCACCCCTCTTTCTCTGCTTTTTAAAAATAGATGCCCAACATGGGCAGATCCCAGAACTTACAAGATGGCAGGGTTGGGGCTGGGATGAGGCAAGAGGGGTGCCAAGGACGTCACATTTCAGAAGGCACTGCTGGCCCTGAGAGCAGTGCCCCTGAAGTGTGGTGCCCTCTTGCCTCCCCCCATGCCTGGCTCTAGAGATAGGTGCCGTTTGAGACTTCGCTAGAATCCTGCGGGTCATTTGGACTGCCTTGGCTCGGCCAGCCCATCCTGCTCACTCAGTCCCTAGTAATCTTTCACTTGGGGGTTTTCTCCTGACAGTGCGTGGGCTCCTAAAGATCTATGCAGATGCCACAGAAAGTCTAAATTGTTGGTTCTCCATTTGGTTTCTGTCCCAGCACCTTCAGGGAGTCTGACATACCCATGAGTAACAGTGTTTGCTACATCTCTGGTTCTCTTGGGGGTGGGAGGTGGTAGTGTCTTCCCTGTGCTCATGCGTGTGTGGAAAACACATGCTTCATTCATGCCTTTCTCTTTTCCTGGGATTCTCTTGTTCTATTTTCATGTGGGCAGATCCTACCTGTCCTTCAGGGCGTGGCTCAGATGATACCACAGCAAGCAGGCATCTCTGAGCCTTCTGCCTGGAGGTTTGCTTCTGCCAGCACCTGCTCCTTCCCTGTGACAGCATCTAGAACCCCACTGGTAATTCCTTTTTAAGTGTTTATTTATTTATTTATTTTGAGAGAGAGAGAGAGAGAGAGAGAGAGTGCACGCACTTGCCCATGCGAAAACAGAGGAGGGGCAAAGAGAGCAGGAGAGTGAGAATCCCAAGCAGGCTCCATGCTCAGCACGGAGCCCGATGTGGGGCTTGATCTCACAACTGTGAGATTGTGACCTGAGCCAAAATCAAAGAGCAAGACGCTTAACCGACTGAGCCACCCAAGAGCCCCAAACCATGGGTAATTCTCACCATTACCTGTACCCATGCTTGATCTTTCCTTCTAGACCTCCCTGAGAACAGGAGACCTGTCCTCCTTCTAAGTGTGACCTGGCCTAGAGCAGAGGTCCTTTTTAACATTCAGTAAATAGAAGGAGTGTTATAATTCCTGTAAGTCAGGTACTGAAGGAAAACCAATTAACTCCAACCAGGGAGATCCAGTAGGGTATCAAATAGGTGACACTTGAGCTGGGGACAGTTCTTTGAAGGGGCTTCCAAATAAGAAACAGAAGTGGTCTGGTCAGACTGAATTTGCCTGAAAATATGGCCATTTAGAGGGCATTCCTACCCACCCCCCGTGATCCCTTGAGCCTGTTCGTTGGATTGTAAATGTCTGTGGTCAGGTACTTGCCTTTCCAGATTAATTTGAATGGTGGCAGCTGGGGCAGAAGCTTCTGGGACAGCCCTGTGTCTGGGAGCCCACCTTCCTTTGGTACCAGCCCGGAGAGCATGAAATACTCAGTGCTTGGGGTGCTGATATTCCGTGTTCGGTCATCTGTTGAGGACCAGTGGTTGTAACTGAGAGCTTCCCCAGGTCTGACTTACAGGGTGAGACTTCATATCCAGCCTCCTAGAGAATACTGTGAGCAAAGAACCGAATGATTCTTCGTTTGCTTTAAAGTAGAACACAACTTATTTGCTGAGGCACAGTAACTGCCCTGTTGTATAGAACCTGAGAACAGTAGTAGGCACTCTAGTTCATCTTGTTCATCTCTCCATCTGCTGTGGATTTGATAAAGGGCAGGGACTAGATTTGATTTCTGGGTCACATGGTCTGGCACAGAGGGTCACAAGTCTGCTCAGCACAATGTTGATTTGAGGTTACATAGGTTGCCATATTTTCTCCCCAGAAAAGAGAAATAAAGTCTATCCAACGGGAGCCCAGATTTCTGAGTGGATGGATAATGTGCTCTAGGCCCCAACCACTGAGGGCCTGATGAGCATGGCAGTGCGTGAAAACTCAGGGAAGCCTGACAGGGCCGAGGAGTATTCCAAGAGAGGTAGAAGGGCTGAGGCACTGTCCGCCTCCAGGCTCACTCCTGGCCTCCTCTTGGGTATGGTACTGTGTCTGTTCCATGGGATAGTGGCATGCCATGGTCCAGGTAGGGGATAAGCTTTGATTTCTATTTGTTTTTAAAGTTGGAATTCTGAGAAATGAAAGTTATCAAAATATACAAAGAATAATATGCTTGTTTCTTATGCTTGTTTCTCACTTCTGTAAATCAATAATTGCTGAAATTGTGTCCAATTTTTCCTAGTTTATTTTTTAAAAATTAATTTTTTAAAAACATCACAAGTATGTGAAATCCTCGTTAACATGTCCCCCTACCGAAACAAAAAAAAGAAGAAAAATCTTTGTGTGTGGGGAGAGGAGTGTGGACAGGGGGTTAGCTGATAACCACTTTTGCTGTGGCCTTCCTTTATCTGGGGAGAGTTTAAGTAAACCTGTGCAAAGCCTTAGCCACACTTGGTCAGGTTTTTAAACATGGACTTCAGGACTTCTGGAGAGACCACACAAGATTATTTCATCATCCTGCTGAAAGCCTGCTAAAATTTTAGTGAAAGAGTATAAAAACATAAAACCACAGGGACAAAGAAAATGGGAAAAGATGTAACAGTAGACCAGTAATTTCAGCATGTTTGGGGAAGATGGGAAACGGGGGCGTGCTGGATATAGTCTGGCCTGCAAGGCTGGGGCTATCACATTCAGACCCCACTGCCAGCAGGCTTTGGATGTCAATTGGCCCATGAGATCCTGCCCATGAAGTTTGCAAGGTAGAAGGGAGGTGGGCTCCTTCTTCCTCTGGCAGTGGTGTGAGTGCATGGGCTTAGCCCCAGGTGAGGAAGTGCAGGGTTTCCACATCTTCCTCTGGCTGGCTGCCGCTGGGCTGCAGAGCAGCTGTGAAACTGGCAGAGGTTTTCTGTCGTTTCCTGTCCTGTGGGCAGCTTCCTGACTCTGGACTACAACTGCAGAGGTAAAAGGGAAGGTTCAGGTGGTTCACTTTTATGCACACTCTGGCCTTTTCGATTGTTCTGAAAGGACCTGTTCCCTCTATTAAACTCCTCTCTTTTTGAACTACCTAGCATGATTTCTGTTCTTCTGACTGAACTATATTTGATGTAAATGGGAACTAACATAAGATGCATATAATTTTTAAATGGAGAAAAGTGTACAACTTTATTAGACATTAAAGAAGATTTGAATAAATAGAAACAGGCTTTCTTGGCTAGAAAGACTCGATATGGTTAAGTCACCTGTTCTTACATTGATCTGTGGATTCAGCGCATCTCCACAGGGGTTTTTGGGAAATGTGACAAGTCAGTTTTAAAACGTTTGGAAGAATGAAGTCCTGATATTGTAGGACACTTTGAAGAAGAGTAAGGTGTGAACAGTTGCCTTATCAGTGTCGAGGCTGACTTGACTGTTGGTTCAGGGAAGCACAGATTGGCCCATGCAGCAGAAGAGCTGCCAGAAACAGGCCCGAGAAACAGTACCTGGCAAAAGTAGAATTACGTATCTCTGGGGCAGAGGATAGATTCCTCAGTTGATAGTGTGTGACACTTGGGAAAGAATGTATACACAATGTACAGAAAAACCAGTTTCAGGTTAATTGAAGAACAGCTTCTAGAACACAGTCTAGGAAAATACTTTTTTATGACCTAGGTAGGAAAGGTTTTTTGGTTTTGTTTTTAATTTTTTTTTTTTAACATTTATTCATCTCTGAGAGACAGAGAGAGACAGAGCATGAGCAGGGGAGGGGCAGAGAGAGAGGGAGACACAGAATCTGAAGCAGGCTCCAAGCTGTCAGCACAGAGCCCAATGCAGGGCTCGAACTCACAACCCGGGAGTTCATGACCTGAGCTGAAGTCCAACGTTCAACCGACTGAGCCACCCAGGCGCCCCGTGTTTTTGTTTTTAAGTCATAAAAAATGTCAACTCTAAAGTAAAAATGACCAGTTTTCTAGATTAAAATTAAGATTTCCCTTTATCAAAAGGTACCCATAAAGAATGTGAACAGATAAGCCATAGTGGGAGTATATTTGCAACATGTATAGCCCATAAAGGATTATAGTCCAGCACATTTAAGGAACTCCTACCCACGGACACAAGACGCACAGGCATGTCAAAGAAAAAGTAACAAGAACAGTGGTTAAACATATAAAAAGATACTCAGCCTCATTAGTATTCCAAGGCTACAGTGAGATTCCACTTTACAGTTACTTAGATTGGCAAAAATTAAGCTGTCTGTTGGCAAAAATTAAGACATCTGACAAAACTGAGTGTTGGAGAGGGTGTGAGTGGGTTGGAAATCTTAATCTGCTGCTGTTGAGGAAGGTAAATTGATGGACCGGCATTAACTTGCAAAGCTGAACATTCTTGTATTCTGTGATCCATGATTTCCATTTGGTGGAACTCTAGAGAAATTCTGTAGCACTCTTCCTACTAATAAACATCTTGGAAACAACCCAAATGTCTTTGTTTACACGATGGCATATTATGGACCAACGACAGTGAGTGAATGGTAGGTTCTTGCAGCAACATCAGTGGGTCTTCAAGACAGCCTGTAGGTTACGAAGGCAAGTTGCCAAAAAGTATGTACAGTACAATAAAGACAAGCAAAGTGACCATTGTCTTATGTATAGCTACATACATGTGTGGTAAACCAAAAGAAAACAGGCAAAATGTTGATACACAAAATTCGGGCTCCTGATTCTTCCCCAGTGGGGAGACAGAGGAATAAAACTGGGAGAAACAACCCTACAGCTGATGTTTGAGTTCTTAAGTAGGGTGGGGGTTGAGATGGGGGGCTCACAACTGTATTTTTAGGCTTTATTTCTTAAATATGTGTTATATATATGTTCTTTGGAATATGTTAGATATCATATAAGCTTCCCCCCCCCCCCCGCAAGAAAAGCCAATAGGAAGAGAGTGAAAACTGACTTAACATGGCAGAGAAACTGTAACCATGAGACTGCTTGAGAGAGAGAGAGACCATTAGGAAATGGGCCAGTTTGATGAGCAGCACCCCTGAAAGGCTTGGAGGCGTGAGATACTGAGGCTGGTGGGCACGTGGCATGGGAACGGATTGGAGTTGGTGGGATTCTCCTTCACCACCTGTCTCCCTTCTCACCCTGCATAACTAGAGGATTCTTTCTCCTAGTGGCAGGTGTGAGGTTTATTTTCTATACCATCACTGCCCTGTAGAGTAGCCAGGAGGCACGTGTGGCTATTGAGCACTGTGACCATCTTGAAAAAGGATGGACTTGAAGTGTAAAGTACATGCCGAATATCAGACTCAGTACAATAAAAGAGTGAAACACCTCAGTGATACTTTTTTATATTGATTATGTGCTGAAATGATAGTATTTTGAATATATTGGGTTAAATTATTAAAATTAATTTCCTCTCTTGTTGAAATGTGGCTTGCATTATATGTCTGATGGACAACACTTGGACTTAAAGTCAGAAAAATAGGAGACACCAGGCCCAGCAGAGGGAAGCCGTGGAGGTTGAAGACAGAGGAACTCATTGAGGAGGGCACCTGTTGGGATGAGCACTGGGTGTTGTATGGAAACCAATTTGACAATAAATTTCATATTAATAAAATAAATAAAACATGGAATGAATAAATCATGGGTATAAAAGGCACAACATAAAAAATATAGTAAATGATACTGTAACAGCATTATATGGTGACAGATGGTAGCTACACTTGTGGTGAACATAGCGTAACATATGGAGAAATCGAATCACTGTGTTGTGTACCTGAAACTAATATAACATTGTGTGTCAATTCCACTGAAATATTTTTTTGAGAGTTAATTTAAATAAATATTAAGAGACAAAAAGAGGAATTAAGATAAATTCTCTATGGGGACAGGTGAGACCCTCAGCCATATTTTCTGCCCTGCTGTTCCAGTGCCAGCAGCCAGGGCTGTTTCCCTAGGCAAAGGATTTGAGGAGTCTTTCCTAGAGAAACTGGCACTTCATGGAAGGGGTAGAAGAGGTATGAACATAATAGAGGATTCCCAACTAAAAAGCTGACTTTCCTACTCTGCTCCCCACCTTGAGGCTCACTTGAACCCCACTAGTGTTTATAGAGCCTCTGATAAGCCGGGCCACCTTCTTTTTTTAAATGTTTATTTTTTTTGAGAGAGAGAGATCAAGATTGAAATCGAGCAGGGGAGAGCAGAGAGAGAGGGAAAGAGAATGCCAGGCGGGCTCTGCACTGTCAGCACAGAGCCCAGTGTGGGGCTTGATCTCACAAACCATGAGATCATGACCTGATCTGAAATCAAGAATCGGATGGTTAGCCAACTGAGCCACCCAGGTGCCCCTGGACCACCTTCCTCTTAGACCTGAAGGACAGCCAGTGCTTTCTCGACTCTAGAAGAAAACATCTACTGGATGCTCACTGGACTCTAAATAAAAAGCATCCTGGACCAAAAGGGTCAGCACAGAGTGACCTGAGGTGGCTAACTCTGCTGTGTGAAAAATGGTGGTGGCTTTAGAACCAAGCTGCTAGGGCTGGAACCCTGCCCCCATCGCTTACTGGCTGTGGTTCTGTGGACAAGATGGGTTTTGAACTTCATTGTCCTCTAGTATAAGATGGGAAAAATAATAGTACCTGCCTCTTAGGGTTGTGGTGAGGCTTACATAACATGATGCCTATAAAGTGCTTAGAGCAAAATGTGGCACATGATAATCTCTGATATATATGAGAAAGACTTAGAATTTAGGGAGAAAAAGCAAACTTTGAAAATATATCTGACATCTTGCAAAACAGCAGTCTAGGAAACTTCAAACCCTCATCCCCCACCCCACTCCCCCCACGCACACATGAAGCAAGAAACTAGAGAATAGCTAAAATAATTTTATAGAAGCTCTGGAAAACAGGTCTACAGGAACACCTAGTCAAGAAAAAGCCACATTGAAATGGTACGAAGTTTGGTGGCATTTTTACGCACCTTTGCACCACCCACTCCCCTCCCCCTCTCCTCCCGCCCCCAGCACAGGAGATCTGAGGGGAGCAACAGCCCAGTTGCAAATTCCCTGCCTCTACCAGGAGGGAGCACGGCAGACTTTACCTGCAACATTTGAGCTTGTCGGGGGGCTGTTTGGGGAACTGATACCTGTTTTCTCTGAGGTGGGGCCGGGGGGATGCTCATATCTCAAGCTGTGAAAATAGTGTTTGTGAAAGCTGCAAGGGGACTCCAGAGCTGCAGATGCCTGGGGCAAGGTACTAGGGGTGAGGGATACAATCGAATATTTAAGACCCTGAGGAGTTGGGTGACACTCTGTGAAATTAAGACCTTTGTTTGGTTTTTTTTTAATGTTTATTTTTTAGAGAGAGTCAGAGCATGAGCGAGGGAGGGGCAGAGAGACAGAATCCAAAGTGGGCTCCAGGCTCTGAGCTGTCAGCACAGAGCCCGACGCGGGACTCAGACCCATGAGCCTTGAGATCATGACCAGAGCTGAAGTCAGGTGCTTAACTGATGGAGCCACCCAGGCGCCCCAAAATTAAGACCTTTAAGAGCAGCTGTGTATACTTAAGAATCAGAAAAGTTCACACACAGGCTCGGGCAAGATGCATGTGTGGAAAAGACTTAAGGAGACCTTAAGCCTTCACTCCAGGCTGGTCTCAAGGCTCAGAACAAACCCTGCTAATTAGCAAAGGTCTTCTTCAAAGACAAAGCCAGTCTGCAAAGACTGGGAAAGGTGGCTGTTCATTCAGATGCCTAATTTTCAACAATAAAATCACAAGGCAATCAAAGGAACAGGAAAACATGGCCCATTTAAAGGAATACAATTAAGTGGTAGAAACTATCCTTGAAGAAACCTAGGCATTGGACATACTAGACAAATGTTTTAAAACTATCTTAAATATACTCAAAAAGCTAAAGGAAACCACAGAAAACTAAACAATATGAGAACACCAACAAAGAGTAAGATATTAAAAAGAAGACCAAACAAATACTGTAACTGAATTGAAAAGTCCACTAGAGGGACAGTATGCTCCACTGGTCGGAAGAAAGACTAAGTGAATTTACAGGACATTTGAAATTGAGTCTCTGGAACAAGACGGACAAAGAAAGGTAAGCAGAGCCTTGAGGACTTAAGAGAGCACTCAACAACAGCAGTATACACATTTTTCCCCCTCAAGTGCGCAGGTAACATTCTCCAGGATAGACCATATGTTAGGCTACAAAACTAGTCAATAAGGTTAGAAGATTGAAATTATACAAAGTATATTTTCTAATCACAATGGAATGAAACTAGAACAGTAAGAGGAAAATGGGAAAATTCACAAATAATGGAAATTCAGTACTCTTAGCATCAAGAAGAAATCACAAAGGACACTAGAAAATATCTTGAGACAAATGAAAATGAAAACACTGCATATGAAAAACCAATGCGATATAATGAAAACAGTGCTAAAAGGCTGTAAATGTTACATTAAAAAAAGAGAGACTCCTGGGTGACTCACGTGGTTGAGCGTTCAACTCTTGATTTCGGCTCAGTTCATGATCCCAGGGTCATGGAATGAGCCCCATGTTGGGCTCCATGCTGAACGTGGAGCCTGTTTAAGATTCTCTCTCTCTCTCCCTCCCCCCCCCCCCCACTCACAAGTGCTATCTCTCTCTTTAAAGTAAATAAAGATAAAAAGAGATCTCAAATCAGAAACCTAACTCTACACCTTAAGGAACTACAAAAAGAAGAATGAACTAAATCCAAAGCCAGGAGAAAGAAGAAAATAAAGATTAGAACAGAGATAAATTCGAGAAAACAGAAAAATCAATGAACCCAAAGATCAACAAAATTGGCAGACCTTTAGCAAGAATGACTAAAAAGAGAACACCCAAATAACTAAAAGAAGAAATGAAAGTTGGGACACTATTACCAAATAAAAAGAATTATGTAAGAGAGCATTCTGAAGAATTATATGCCAACAAACTGGTTGACCTAGATGAAATGGAAAATTCCTGGAAACAAGCTTCCGGAACAAAATTACAGACTGATATTCCATGAACAGTGATGCAGAAATTCTGAACAAAGTACTGGCAAACAAAATCTAACGGCACATTAAAAGAATTATATACTATGACCAAATGGATTTACTCTTGGAATGCAAGGATGGTTCAACAAATTAAAGTCAATCAATGTAATATAGTGCTACACTAACAGAGTGTGGGGGAAATAACTACATGTTCATCCCAGCTCAGAAAAAATACTTGGCAAAATTAACCATTAACCATTCTTTTATGGTAACAAACACTCAACAAGCTAGGAATAGAAAGAAACTACCTAAACATAATAAAGACCATAGATGACACATCCACAGCTAACATCATACTCAGTAGTAAAGACTGAAAGCTTTTCCTCAGGAAGAGGACAAGGATTTCATCACTTCAACATGGTAATGGGCATTAATTCTAGCCAGAGCATTTAGACAAGAAAATAAAAGCATCAATTGAGAAGGAAGAAGTAAAATTATCCCTGATCACAGATGACATGATTTTACTCACTCACTCACTCACTCACTCACTCACTCACTCACACACACTGTTGGAACTAATAAAAGAATTCAGTAAAGTTTAAGGACACAAAATACACAGAAATCAGCTGTGCTTCTATACACTAACAATGAACAAAAAGGAATAAGGAAATGGTTCCATTTACAATAGCTTCAAAAAGAATAAAACACTTAGGAATAAATTTAACCAAGGAGGTGAAAGATTAGTACACTGAAGTCTATAAAACATTGCTCAAAGAAGTTAAAGAAGATACTAATAAATGGAAGGACATCCCATGTTTGCAGACTGGAAGAATTAAGAAGCTGTCAATGCTATCCAAGCAATCTACAGATTTAGTACAATCCCTCTCAAAATGCCAACGACCTTTTTTGCCAAAATAGGAAATTCCATCCTAAAATTCGTATAAAACCTGAAAGGACCCCAAATAGACAAAACATTCTTGGAAAAGAACAAAGTTATAAATCTCATACTTCTGATTTTAAAACTTGCTACAAAGCTACAGTAGTCAAGACAGTGTGGTACTGGCATAATGACAGATCTATAGGCCAATGGAATAGAATAGAGAGCCCAGAAATGGTGAAATTACTTTCCACAAGGGCATTGTTCAGTGGATGAGGGGAAGATTATTTTCAATAAATGGTGCTGGGAAAACCTGACAACCACATGCAAAAGAACCTTCACTTAACACCATACAAAAATTAATCCAGCATGGGACAAAGACGTAAGTATAAGAGCTGAAACTATAAAACAGGAAGAAAACAGGAGAAAAGCTTCATGACATTGGATTTGGCAATGACCTCTTACATGTGGCATCTAAAACATGGGCAGCAAAGGAAAAATATAGATAAGTTAGGCTACATCAAAATTTAAAACTGCATTAAAGGAAACATTCAACAGAGTGAAAAGGCAGCCTATGGGTTAGGAGAAAATATTTGCAACTCCTATCTGATGAAGGGCTATTATTCAGAATATATATAAAAAAAAATCTCCAACTCAGCAATAAAATATCTGGTTTAAAAATGGGCACAGGGCCTTGGTATTTCTCCAGAGAAGACATACAAATAGCCAAAGAGTGTGTGAAAACATGTTGAACATCATTAATCATTAGGAAAGTGCAAATCAAAACCACAGTGAGACACCACCTCACACCCATCGGGATAGCTGCTCTCAAAACAAGTGCTGGTGAGGATGTGGCGGGGATGAGGTGGGGATGTGGAGATGGTGGTGGGTACATGGAGAAATTGGAACACTTGTATACAATTGGTGGGAATGTAAATGGTAAAGTCCCTGTGGAAAACAGTATTGTGGTTCCTCAAAAAATTACAAATAGAACTACCACAGGATCCAGTAACTCCTCTTCTGCATATATACCCAATTGAAAGCAGGGTCTATGACCTGTGTCCTTAAAAATGGTTAAAAATTAAAAAAAAAAATTAAGTTTAATTATTTTGAAGGTTTATTTATTTTTGAGAGAGAGACAGAGTGAGCGGGAGAGGGGCAGAGAGAAAATGTCAAGCCGGCTCCGCGCTGTCAGCACAGAGCCCAATGTGGGGGCTCAAACTCATAAACCATGAGATGATGACCTGAGCTGAAACCAGGAGTCAGGTGCTTAACTGACTGAGCCACCCAGGTGCCCATATTTTATTTATTTTGAGAAACAGCATGAGTGGGGTAGGGGAGAGAGAATTCCAAGCAAGCTCTGCATTGTCAGTGCAGAGCCTGACATGGGGCTTACAAACCATGAGATCATGACCTGAGCTAAAATCAAGAGACGGATGCTTAACTTGACTAAGCCACCCTGGCACCCCCCCCCCATAGTTAAAATTTTATATGTGTTCTGACACAATGAAAAATATGTATGTGTATACACATACACAGATGATCTATTTTCTAAACATGAACAGAATGCTGTGAAAAGGAACAATTGAGCAAGAATGAGCTCTTACCTATTAAAAAATGAGTCCAGAAAATCTGACTAGTAAGAGTACTTTTATTTTTTTTATTTAAAAAATTAATTTTTTTTGACATTCATTTTTAAGAGTGAGCGAGACAGAGCACGAGTAGGGGAGGGGCAGAGAGTGGGAAACAGAATCAGAAGCAGGCTCCAGGCTCTGAGCTGTCGGCACAGAGTTCGATGCTGGGTGGAACTCACGGACTTCGAGATCATGACCTGAGCTGGAGTTGGACACTTACTTAACTGACTGAGCCACCCAGGCGCCCCTTATTAAAAAAATTTTAAATGTTCTTGAGGCAGAGAGAGACAGTGTGAGTGGGGGAGGGACAAAGAGAGAGGGAGACACAAAATCTGAAACAGGCTCCAGGCTCCAGACTCTGAGCTCCAGGCTGTCAGCACAGAGCCTGATGAGGGGCTTGAACCCACGAGCCGTGAGACCATGACCTGAGCTGAAGTCGGATGCCTAACTGACTTGGCCACCCACGCACTTCTGATTAGTAAGAGTTCTTTAAAAAAATTTTTTGAGAGAGAGAGTACCAGTGGGGAAGAGGCAGAGAGAGAGGGAGACACAAAATCTCAAACAGGCTCCAGGCTCCAGACTCTGAGCTCCAAGCTGTCAGCACAGAGCTGGATGCAGGGCTCGAACCCACGAACCATGAGATAATGACCTGTGCCAAAGTCAGATGCTTAACCAACTGAGCCACCCAGGTGCCCCTAAGAGGTGTTTTTTTGTTTTTTTTTTTTAAGGAAAACAGAAAAAATACAGGAGCAGAGGGAACAGTAAAGACATCATACAGCTTTGGAGTTAGGGCACAACAGTTTTTAAAAGACTTAGACAAGATACCTTGTGTAATTGCAGTGTGTTAGGAATACAGTGAACACAGCGTCCAAGGAGAGAGAGCACAGGTCCCGGTGAAAAGATCAGGAATCAGAATAACATGAGATATTTAGCAGCAGTACTTGTGTGAGGAAACAGTGGGGCAAGGCCACCTGGATCCAAAGAGGAGCTTATTTTAATGGTCTAAATCAAAATTTTAGTTGTTGCTTGATTGATGTTATTTGTACACACAATCTGATTATTCAAATAGTTCTATAAGACTTTTTATTTAATAGCAACCCTAGGGGCGCCTAGTGGCTCAGTCAGTTAAGCATCCAACTTCGGCTTAGGTCATGATCTCACAGTTTAGGAATTCAAGCCCCGGGTTAGGCTCTGTGCTGACAGCTCAGAGCCTGGAGCCTGCTTCCTCTCTCTGCCCTTTCCCTGCTCATGGTCTGTCTCTCTCTGTCTTTCAAAAATAAATAAATGTTATAAAGAATTTTTTTTTCAATAAAAAAGAAATGGCAACCCTGATACTCCCCTGCCCTGTTTCCTACTTCTCAGAAGCAAATATTTGAGATTACGTGAGATGTTGATTTCACTTGGTGTTTATCTGTGTCTCTAAAAATTCCATGGTTTTAGGCATTCCCTGTTGATCTTCCCTGAACAAGGTGGCTGACTCTTCCCTCTTCGTCTCCTCACTCCCAGAGTTCTCGCTCCCTGTCGGTCCTGTTTTTGGCTGGGCATCAAGGATAATTTCATTTCCTTTTTGCTGGTGAAACATTTTGTTTTTACCCCAGAGTTGAACATTGTCCTCATCATCTTTTTGTTTGTTTTGATAACTTGAGATGTAATTCACTTACCATAGATAGAAGTGGCCCATTAAATATGGTTTCCGGTAGTTTTTAGAATATTTACAGAGTCATGCAACCATCACTCCAATTGTAGAACATTTTTGTCACCCCAAAGTAAAACCCTGTACCCATCAGCAGGCACTCTCCAATTCCTCTCAAGCCTTATTAGTCCCTGGAAACCACTTACTTTCTGTCTGTATGGATTTGACTCTTCTGCACATTTTACAGAAATGGAGTCATACAATGTAAGGTATTTTGTGTCTGGCTTCTTTCACTTGGTATAATGTTTTCAAGGTCCATCCATGTAGTTTTCTTTTTATTTTAACTATCTATCTATCTATCTATCTATCTATTTATTTATTTATTTTGAGAGCGAGTACGTGTGAACAGGGGAGAAGCAGAGAGAGATTGAGAATCCCAAGCAGGCTTCATGCCCAGCACAGAGCCCAATGCAGGGCTTGATCCCATGACAGTGAGACCATGACTTAAGCCTAAATAAAGAGTCAGATGCTTAACGGACTGAGCCACCCAGGTGCCTCTTGTTTTGCCTTTAAAAAAAACCTGTATTGGGGGCACGTGGGTCACTCAGTCGGATAAGCATCTGACTTAAGCTCAGGTCATGATCTCACATTTTGTGTTTGTGCCCATGTTGGGCTCTCTGCTGTCAACACAGAGCCTGCTTCCGATCCTCTGTCCCCGTCTCTCTCTGCCTTTACCCGACTCTCTCTCTCTCTCAAAAATAAACATTAAATTTTTTTAAATAAATTTAAAAACGTATATACTTAAAAAAATGTTTTATATGTCTTTTTCAGATTTTTTTAACATTTTTACTGATAAAACCTATGTACCATAAAATTCATCACTTTTAAAGTCTTTTTTTTTTTTTTTTTTTTTTGATAGGGAGAGCAAGAGAGAGAGAAAGAAAGTGGCAGAAAGAGGGGGAGAGAGAATCCCAAACAGGCTCTGCGCCATAAGCACAGAGCCCGACGTGGGGCTCAAACCCACAAACTGCGAGATCATGACCTGAGCCAAAATCAAGAGTCAGCTGCTTAACTGAATGCACTGCCCAAACACCCCAAAATTCATCACTTTTAAAAGCATTCAAGTCAAGGCGCCTGGGTGTCTCAGTCGATTAGGCGTCTGACTCTTGATCTCGGCTCAGGTCATGATCTCACAGTTTATGAGTTAGATCCCAGCGTCTGCCTCCACGCTGATGGTGTGGAGCCTGCTTGGGATTATCTCTCCTTCTTTCTGCCCCTCCCCTGGCTGTGCGCATGTATGCATGTGCGCTCGCGTGCTCTTTCTTTCTTTCTTTGTCTCTCTCTCAAAATAAATAAAAAATAAAAGCGTACAAGTTAACCATTTTTTTTGTAAAATTTACAGAGTTCTGTAACTATTACCACAGTGAATTTTAGAACATTTCCATCGCCCCCAAAATATCTCCATGTCCGTCTATAGTTACTCTTTGTTCCCTCCCCAAGTCCCAGGCAACCAATGATGTATTTTCTGTCTTATAGACTTGCTTTTCTGGACATGTCCTATAAGGTGAATCATACCATTTGTGTTCTAGCTTCTTCCACTTGGCATTATGTTTTTGAGGTTTATCCATTTGCAGCCTGTGTCAGTAGTTCCTTTTCCTCACCAAATTTTCCATTCTGTGGGTAATGCTACATTTTGTTCATCCATTCACTATTTGATGGGCTTTGGAGTTGTTATCACTTTGTGAATAAAGGTGCTGTGAACATCAGTGTGTAAGTTTTTGAGGGGACATACGCTTTCATTTCCTTTGGACAAATACATAGATAGAGGTGGGATTTCTGGGTCATATTTTAAATTTATGTTTAACTTTTTAAGAAATGGCCAAATTGTTTCCCAAAGTAGCTATACATTTACATTAAAAAAAGTCCTTAGCAGAACAAATCTCTGTCCTAATTTCCCCTGAGTTGTAGCTCTATCACATTATTTTGCTGGAGTGATTTTGGAACCTTCTCTCCTGGAGCCCCCTGTCTTCACCTGTCTGGCTTAGTGCTGGCAGGGCCTGCTGCCCACTTTCCCAGCTGTTCTCTTGGGTCTTCTCTTCACCATCAGCATGGGAGAATCCGTAGATTTCTCCCTCATGTCTGTCTGCCTGTCTCTTATGTTAGATCCTGTTTTTTGGTTTCCTGTTTTGGTTTATTCCCTCATTTAAGTAATGTAGTGCCTTTAAAAACTTCTACAGAAAAGGAACACAGAAGACAAAAAGGTTTTGATTCCTTGCTTGCCTGTCTGGAAATGCCTTTATTTTACCCTCATACATGGTAGATTTCCCTGGATTTAGAATTACTAGCTAAAAATAACTTTCCCAGGGCCCCTGGGTGACTCAGTCAGTTAAGCCTCTGACTCTTGATCTCAGCTTAGGTATTGATCTCAGACAGGGTCGTGAGTTCAAGCACCACATTGGGCTCCACACTGGGTGTGGAGCCTACTTAAACAAGTAAGTTTCCCTTACAATTTGGAAGATCTTCTTCCATTTTTACAAGCTTTCAACGTTGCTGATGGCCATAATTCTGGTTCTTTGAACCAAACCTGTTTTTTTTTTTTCTTGGAAATTTTGAGTATCTTTTGGTACATTGTGCTGGCCACTGAGGTGTTTTCATTTTAGAAACTCCTGTCTCTTTAGGGAAAGAAAACACTAGTTTTTTTTCTCTTCCATTTATCTACTCTTTCTAGAACTGTTTTTGGAAATTGGAGCTCACGGACTTATCTTCAGTTTTTTCAGTCTCCAATTTTCTGTCTCTTTGTCTTCTTGTTTTACTTAGGAAGCTTCTACTTGCACCACATCTTTTAACAGGTTTTCATTTTTGCCATCATGTTTGCATTTCTAGAAGAGCTTTTTCTTTGGTTGGGGGGTTAATGTTGTAGATATGTTCCTTTTTAATAGCATCCCAGGGGCCCTTGGGTGGCTCAGTCGATTAAGCGTCTGACTTTGGCTTAGGTCATTATCTCATAGTTCGTGAGTTCGAGACCTGCATCAGGCTGTCTCCTGTCAGCATGGAGCTGCTTCAGATCCTCTGTCCCACTAGCTAGCTCACTCTCTCAAAAATAAACATTTCAAAAAACAAAATTAATACATCCCATTCTTGTTTTATGGATACGATATATTTTCTCATTTTGAGTATGTTAATGGCATATTTTTGTTTAACCATTCCATATGAATTTCTTCTGTGTTGTTTCCTCTACAGTTTGGTGTCTGACTTTAATTTGAGGGCTCTCCTCAGGGGTTGGTGGTCCTTGCCTGTCTACTGTGTGTGGCAGAGAGACTGAAAGTTCTGTGTTCTTGGGCCCATCTGGACAGTGGACTGGCTGGACTGTTTCATTGGGGGTCTCCTCCCCTTTGGGACCTCTATCTTGGGCTGGCTAGATTTTTCCATAGCGAAATGTTCCAATCTGCCTGGAGGCTGGGGTTCTGGGAGCTTAGTGAAGGAAGAGGGGCTAGGAGTCTGTCCTCCCCATCTCTAAGTACAGAACCCTGACTTTACCAAGAGACCACCTGTTTGACTTTTTCATCCATAAATCAACCATCTGCTGCTGGGGTGAGGGAGGGACAGGGTTACCTGAGCACACCAAGTATCGGTGATAAGATCTGGGTGTGTCAGCTGCCTTCTTCCTCTGACTTTTAAGATGAGAAATTTCAGGTCTATAGAAAAGGTGCATGAGTAATACAGTGAATGCTCATATTGCCTTTACCTGCATTCACCAACCCATAGCCATTTGCTACAGTTGTTTTCTCCACACGTTTTTTTCTGAACTCTTTTGAGAGTGTATTAGTGACATCATGACATATTACCCCTAAAATGTATCTGTCTTCTGAGAATGAGAATGATCCCATAACACAATACACTTTTCACATGCAAGAAACTTTACAATACTATTATCTTATATACAGTTAATATTGAAGTTTTTCAGTTGTCCCCTAAAATACCTTTTACAGTTTCTTTTTCTTTTAAATGCAGGATTTATTCAAAGGTTACATATCGTTATTTCTTGCCATCTTTATCTGTTAATCATGAAGTGTCCCTAGCCTTTAAAAAAAATATTATTCACCTTTTGGGATGAGCACTGGGTGTTGTATGGAAACCAATTTGACAGTAAACTTCATATATTGAAAAAATAAATAAATAAATAAATAAATAAATAAATAAAATATTATTATTGATCTCAACATGGCATTGACTTATTTGAAGAGTCCAAGCCAGTTGTTTTATAGAATGTCCATCAGTATGGACTTGTCTGTTTTCTCATTATTAGATTCAGGTGAGACTTTTTTTTTAAGCAAGTTGTAAAGTGACCCATCAGGGCACATGAGGTCAGTTTGTCCTATTATTGGTGATGTTAAGTTTGATCACTTGATTAAGCTAATGTTTGCCAAATTTCACTACAGTAAATGTTTTTCCCCCCTTTTGTAATGAAAAGTAATCTAATGAGTAATCTGCCGAGTGGTATTCTAAGTGTTGTCCAACCATCATACACTCAGTTGTTTTAGCTTATATCGATGGTTCTTACCTGAATCAGGTGATTTTGTAATTCTATACGTACTCCACTTAATAAATTATTTTATAAAGATCTTTCCTGTTTCCTGGCACTATAAAACGTTCCAGGTTCATCTTGTAGCTTTCCTGTCCCAGACCTGGACTCAAGCATTTCTCTAAAGAGCCCTGTTCCTTTCAGTGAGGAATGGTGTTTAGAAACCAAGATCTGAGTGTTAGCTGTGCTCATCGTTATCTGGGCATTATAGCTTCTAGGCACTTCTTTCAGTGGATGAAGCTAGGGAATCTTTTGTTAAACAATAAGCTCATATTTACTGACACTTCCAATTCTAGTCTATACTAAAGTTCTTCCTTTCCTCCTCCCATCTCATGTTTTTTATTTCCTTTCTCCCATGGTAAGAACCTTGGTTCCCAACACTATCCATTTGGCCAGTCTTAAAATATTTGTAGTTTTGGAATTACTACTCCTATACCACTACCAAGAACACACCTACTAAGTAAATTCCAGGATTTCTTTATAGTTCTTTATGTTATTAGTTTGTTTCCCACTGATGGGGTATAGTCAGTTCTCAAGTCAAAGTCACTAGTATTCATTCTTTTTTTTTCCTCTGGGTGATGATGTTAATATTTCATCCTGTTTATATTCAGTTGTAGAACTTTGCCTCCTCATCTTGTTGATTTAATTTGTTTTTTATTTTTTTGTATTGAGATATAATTCATGTCCCATAAAATTCACCTCTTTAAAGTATACAATTTCATGTTTTTTAGCATAGTCACAAGGTTGTGTAACTGATTTATTTTTAGAATATGTAAAACATAAACAAGATTCAGAAGTCATAACTATATATAAACATATATTTGAAAGTTCTCAATAGGGGCACCTGGCTGGCTCAGTCGGTAGAGCATGTGACTCTCGATCTTGGGGTTATGAGTTCAAGCTCCATGTTCGGCATAAAGCCTATAAAAATACATACATACATGTATACATATACACGTTGAAAAAAATTCTCTTTCCTTTTCCCTTTGCCCTGTTGTTCCCACTCACATCCTACAGGTAAGTAATTCCATTCGTTTCTAGCTTACCTTTCTTGAGTTTGCTTTTGTTTTGTTTTACAAAAATAAGCAAATATATGTATACTTTATTTCCTCTTCTTTTTCTTTGCCTTTCTTACATAAAATATCTTACTGTGTGTACTCTCAATGGTGTGTTTTTTTGTTTTATAATATTTTCTATTTTTTAAATTTTATTTTTCAGTCTTCATATTTATGTATTGTTTAATTTACATCCAAGTTAGTTAGTGCAACAGTGATTTCAGGAGTAGATTCCTTAATGCCCCTTGCCCATTTAGACCATTCCCCCTCCCATATCCCCTCCAGCAACCCTGTGTTTGTTCTCTATATTTAAGAGTCTTTTATGTTTTGTCCCCCTCCCTGTTTTTATATTATTTTTGCTTCCCTTCCCTTATATTCATCTGTTTTGTATCTTAAATTCCTCATATGAATGAAGTCATAAGATTTTTGTCTTTCTCTGGCTGATTAAATATTTTTTAATGTTAATTTATTTTAGAGGGGGGCAGGGGCAGAGAGAGTGGGCAACAGAAGATCCAAAGCTGGCTCCTTGCTGACAGGAGACAGCTTGATGCGGGGGCTTGAGCTCACAAACTGTGAGATTGAGACCTGAACTGAAGTTGGACACAGTCAACTGAACCACCCAGGCGCCCCTCTTTTTTAATTTAACAAAATACCCATAAAGTCACTATATTAATTCATAAAGATCTTTTTCATTCTTCTTTACAGTTGTACTGCACTCCATCTTAGAGACGTACCATACTTTATTTAACCTCCTACATCGTCGTCACCAGATTGTTCTTGTTAGTCTATGACTAAATAAATGTGATGCCACAATAAATAACCTGTACATATGTCTCCCCCCCGCCTTTCAAATTGTTGAAAGTATATCTTCACATTAAGTCTTAAATATAGGATTGTTGGGTCAGAGGGTCAGTGTGTATGTAGTTTTGCTAAGTATTGCCAAATTCCTTACTTTTTGTTCTTTTTAAAAAAAATTTTAATTGAAGTATAGTTGACATGTGATATTATAGATGCCTTACTTTTCTACTTGCCCACCTATTGGCCTAGAAGTTAGCTTTCTGGGCTCAAATAAGTTGAGTGATTTGCTTCTAAAAAAACCAAAACAACAACAACAAAAAAAAGTTTTGAGACTGACAAATGCTAATAAACAGGATAGGATCCTTGGACAACAGGCACAAATTGAGATCATCCCCAGGCAAATTACAATGTATGGTCACCTTCTTCAGCTAATTATTACTTCTCTTTTCCAGTTTTTACAACTTTACCATCTTCTTTTCTGTTTGTCCTTGTGACTATGCCTTTTTAAAAATTCCATTACTGTTGTTTTAATGAGTTTCAGGGTAGACTAGAGGTGAATGAATATGTTCATGTAGTTGGATATCTCTAGAAGCTTCAAAAATGTTATGAACCTGGGAGTTTTACATCCAGAGGAACCGATCATGCATGAGAATGGAATAAAGACATTTTCAGATATGGAAAGATTCAGAAAAGTTGCCCTGCCCTTTCTTAGGAAGATATGTCTTGTGAAAGGAGAGGGTAAAGTAGAAAAAAAGGTGACCAGGGGGTCAGGAAAGAGGGTCCAGTACAGGAGGACAGCATATGGACCCCTAGGATCACAACCATGCCCCAGCCCATAGAGCAGCCCATTCAGACTAGTGATAGACAGTAGGGAGTAGAGGAGGGGCTTCCCAGGGAACAGTGGAACCAGGAGATTCTGATGTGATGTTTTAAGTGTTTAAATTTTTTATTGCTAGCCTTTGTTATTTGCTCTAGCAACTGGAAAGAATAGCAACAGATATGCCAAAACCTAAGCAAATTTGAAAATTAATGCAGATAGGGCACCTGGGTGGTTCAGTAAGTTAAATGTCTACTCTTGACTTTGGCGCAGGTCATGATTTCACAGTTGTGAGATTGAGTCCCAAGTCTGGCTCCACACTGGGCATGGAGCCTGCTTAAGATTTCCTCTCTTCCTCTCCTTCTGACCCTCCCTGCTTGCACATGCACTCGCACTCTCTCTCAAACTAAACTAAACTAAAATAAACTAAAATAAATGCAAATATTAACTCCAAGACAAAAAGGAAGTTATAGAGAAATGAAATACCTTGTATGCTTTTTGGCTCACGGGTGAAGAATACTTCCATTATTCCACTAACTTTAATTATGCAATTAAATTTTACTCTGTTGGGGAGGTGGGTAAGAGTGTATATGAGCTAAACCTGTACCTGTCCTAATATTAAGTCAATGGACAACATTCAAAATTGATAAAACTGGAAATAGCTGGGTATACCTATTATTAAAAATATGGACACATTGGGGCACCTGGGTGGCTCAGTCGGTTAAGCGTCCGACTTCAGCTCACGTCACGATCTCACGGTCCGTGAGTTCGAGCCCCGCGTCGGGCTCTGGGCTGATGGCTCAGAGCCTGGAGCCTGCTTCCGATTCTGTGTCTCCCTCTCTCTCTGCCCCTCCTCCGTTCATGCTGTGTCTCTCTCTGTCTCAAAAATAAATAAATGTTAAAAAATATATATTTAAAAAAAATATGGATATAAATATCAGAAGAAACAAGTAAAGGAGATGCCTTTAGGAAATGGGATTAGGAGCAGGGGACTGGGAGGAGGGGAGGCATATCTTGTGATAGACAGACATAAGAATTAAGACCTGAGGTGAGGATTCCTACCAGGTCATTCTGCTTCTGCCATCTCTGTGCTGGCAGTTGAGACCCACAGCCACATCTTGAGTGTGTCATAGGACTGTCTGATGGCTTCAGCTTCTGTCACCATCCTTAATGGAAGGTAAGGCATATTTTTCTGTGAAGTTGTGCCTGAGACATTTGTGGACTCTTGAAAATGGGGGAGGCAGATTTTGAACTTGGAACTGACAGGGTTGTATTTTGCAGTTATTCTCTGTGTTGAGTTATATATTGTCCACATGGGTATAAAATGAGAAAACATAAGTCCTCATTTGGTATTCAAAAATTAAAAAAAAATTTTTTAATGTTTGTTTATTTTTGAGAGAGACAGAGTACAAGTGGGGGAGGGGCAGAGAAAGAGGGAGACACAGAATCGCAGGCTCCAGGCTCTGAGCCCGATGTGGGGCTCAAACCCACAAATCACAAAATCATCTCCTGAGCCAATGTTGGAGGCATAACCAGCTGAGCCATCCAGGCGCCCCTCGTTTGGTATTTCAAAAGCATAGGTCTCAAAACCTTGATAGAATGGAGACAAAGATGGTGGTCCTGGGGCTTGCCCACTGGCAAACCTTTACCTCAGGAAGATTATTAATAAGCTCTGTGACCCTGGCTGGGAAGGAAAAGAAATGTAAAGAGTATATGACATAATGGAAATACCATTCAAAATTTTATATTTTTAGGCTCTCTGATGTTAGAAATCCTCTTTTGGTAAGCAAGTGTTACTTGACTTACCTATATCTGATTTTTTTTTTTTTTTACCATGTTTTGGTATAAAGGAAAATGACATGCCTTGGAATGTCCACCTGGACACTAAAGAAGCTCTGGTCTGTCTAACCCTTTATTTGGAGGTTACAAGCTCGTCTGGACCCTAATGCCACATTTGAACAAGTTATGTGTTCCTAGAAACACAGAATCACTCACATTTTGTCCTCTATTTACAAATAACGAACGTTGGGAAGCAAGCATTGCCACTGTTTGCCCTGACTCAGTTTCCCTGTTGGACTCGCGGCTCTCCTGTGGCCCCCTGAGCTCTCCCTTTGAGGCTTTTGCTGGGAAAGCAGGAAACTTAGCATGCCCAGGGGAGCAAGAGGGGGCTTTCCTGAGCCCCCAGGGCACATAGGACTGTGCTGCTTGGGAAGATGGGCAGAGACAGGCCTCTAGTGGCCGGTGGCTGGGTTGTGAGGTGGGAGGAAGCTCAGGTCCTGTGGACATGGAGGAAGAAGAGGGCTCACATTTCCCCTCTGTTTTTTACTTCTGCTGTGAAGCAAGTCTCATAACACTTCTGAGTATACTTTCCCATCTGTAAGACATTTCCCTTTCCCTCAGCTTTTTTAGTACCGGGTCAACCATGTTGGCTTCTCCTTGCTTCACGTCTCCTTCCATGCACTCCCATTCTGTCTTTGGTGGCCAGAGCTGTTCTGAAGTCTTAGCAAGGACACCTGAAGAGAGCAGAACACAGATGGCAGCTTGTGGTGCAGAGAGTACCCTTTTCAAGATCGCAGGCTGGGCTGGGGACTGGAGGCTGGGGTACACACTCAGACTCTTCCATTTCCAATCACAGGACGTAAGTATACCCACGGCCAATTGCTGGATGGAAGAGAAGGCGGGCAGAGTGTGTGACCTCTCTGTAAATGGGGACAGGATCATCCACTGTTTTGCTCACTGCTGGATTCCCCATGCCTAGGAGAGTGCCCTAGGAGATTGAAGAGGAGAGGAAGGGAGAGGGAAAGTTGCTTTGTGTTGTCTGCATCTGAAAGCAGTTCTTGGGGCTGACTGCACATACATCAGCTCACACCTGCCAACTGGTCCTAAGAAGAAACGCTGTCTGTGGTTTGCAGAAGGAAATCTGTGTTGTTAGAGGTCATCCTAAGGGGTCTATGAGGATGTTACTCCAGTGAGCTCTGTCTCCTCCCCAGCTGCACCCATTTCTTGCTTCTCTTGGCCCCCAGGACACTGGGAAGTCCCTTGTCCACGCTGGTGGGTTCCCCTAGTGGCACTGAACAGCTGAGTGATGAGGGCATGGCTGTGGGTGATTGACTGTGAAGAGAAATAATAGAAAAGAGAAGGGCTCAGAATTGCCACCTGAGCAAGCAGGAGAAGCCTGTTCAGTGCAAAGTGGCTCCCCCCATCACCACTTGGCTTTCTGGGGACTTCCCTAAGCGTTTTGCCTGTTTCCCCATACCCCGTCTGCTGTCAGCCAGCATCCAGGCCCCAGCAGCGCACTCTTACCCTTTCTTTCTCTCCCCACCCTGTGCCCCAGATTCATGTGTCTTTCTGTGAGCATTTTGGTCTGTCCTGTACTGGGTGCTGCTGTGCTTGGTCTTGAGCAGAGGCCAAGACACAAAGTGGAATCGCAGGTCTTGCTTGTCAGGGCAGACAGAGGGAGACGTGCATTTCAGGTGTAGGGAAACATGCACTCACCACACCCACACTTGTCCTCAAGCTTGTCCTAGACGTGTCCGCCTTTGGCCTTTGCCCAGGCTGTGCCCTCTGCTGGGAAGCCCTTCTGTTTCCCTCTGTCCCTATCTCCAGTCCACCATCCCCCAGAAGCCCAGTGTGGTTCTCCCCACTCTTGTGCCTGCCTCCCAGGGAGTCAGGGGATGCCTGTTGTAGCACTGCCCTCTGTCAGAGCTGCCAGTCTCCTGCTGGGAGTGACAGTGCTCAGGATGTGGATGGGCCACTCCAGTCCTGGAGAGCCAATGTCGCCCTGAAGAGAGCAGCTGCAGCACATGGATGGCAGCAATGAGGTCATTGTGTTGGCAGTGAGGTTGCACCAGGGGCCTTGACTGTGTTTCTGCTTTATGGCCTTGCCTTGCGTTGAACTTATCTCAGACATTGGTAGCACATTTATTGAGAGAGATTTGTAATCTGATGGCTCCTGATCCCCATCACATGCCTGGGAAGGGAAATACTTGTATTGAATATTTAGTGGGGAAGGAACCAGAGCTGCTAGGGCTCGTGACTTACCCAGGGTCTCAGAAGGAAATAAGGAGGAGCACACACACAGAGACTTGTAAACAGGTTGTTCTGTGGAACCTTTTGTAGGGTAATGAAAAAATGCAAACAACCTGAACTTCGAACCATTAGGGGATTATAATTAAATCCATTCACAAAATACTGTGCAGCCATTAAAGGTGATGTTCTTAAGCACTTTTAGGAATATGGAAAGCTATTTATAGTCTTAAGCTTACAAGGCAAATCATAAGATGGAGTGATGTGATCCCAATATTTTTAGGGATTTATGTAAAAAGAAAAGACTGGAAGGGCAGCAGACCTTAGCATAGTAACAGGTTATATATTTTCGCTTTTCAAACTTCGCATTTCTTAAGTATTTCACGTGTTATTTTATAATGAGAAAAAATACAGTTTATTTATGAAAATAACATCAGGATCTGTGACATGAGCAAAACCAGATAGCTGGAGGAGCTTCAGTCAAGTGGGGCACCATGGAGTCAGGGAAGGTGGGTTTGCAGAAGGCCACCTGCACGCCATGCCCAGGTCCCCCACATCCTCTGCCTCAGGCTGTCTGGAAGCAGAGCAGGCCTCCTTCTGCATGCAACCATGCAGACCCAAGTTCGACACTATCTGTCCTGACCTTGCACCAGGTGTCCTCACTGTGCACCAAGATGCCCCCATGCGGGCAGAGTGGAGAGGAATGTGGCCCAGGTGAGATGTTGCCTCTGACTTTCCCGTTCTGTGCCTCGGGTACATAGCTTCATGTCTCTGCATCACCCCTCACCTTGAAGAGGGGGGAGAGTGGTACTCTCTGGATGGGAGACCCCACCCTCCCCAGAGAGACTGTGGAAGCACCGATATGTGAATTGCTAGTAGACCGTGGTCCATAAAACTAGAACTATTCCTCATCCTCAGCTTCCTGTTCATACTTCCAGCTGCACATGAGGGCCTGTGCCAGGTGGCCAGGAGCCAGGCAGGAATATCAGAAGGCCCTGGCCTTGAGGCCATGAGAGGCACCAGCAGGCAGGTGCATAGACGCCTATAAAATCTATGAAACCTTGCTGCTCAGGCCCAGTGCAAGTAATGCAAAGGAGGGTATCACACAGTGTTTCCATCTTCATACTAAGGAGAGGCTCCCAGGCCATTGGAGTGGAAGGGGAAGCCTGGGCTCTGGAGAGACCTCTCCTCCCCGCCTGCCTGCCATGAACTGGAGCTGCTGAGGGATTTTCAGGAGGATTGACTAACCCTGTGCTGTGCTAACAGTTGCCTGTTAGAAAATGCAATGAAGGAGAGATTTCATTTCATATTAGTAATAACAAAAAGAATAGTTTCAGTAAGAAGTGCATGTGACCCACTGGGCCTGAGCAGCAAGGTTTCGGATTTTTAAAGAACAAGTGAATAACTGGAATACGTGCTACCTCCCACCTCCAACCTGGTTTTCCCAGCCCTGAGTAGGCGGGCTACGCTGGGCTTTATCTTGGCACTGGCCACAGAGAGCCACTTGAGACTGTGTGCCCCGCTGCTGCATGAGCAGTGTGTACAGCCCATTTCTCTTCTTGCTTTCAGAAGTGACTGGAGAGTCGCGTCCTTACCATGGGAAGGAGGCTGTGGATCCGCGGCCAGGCCGGGCCCGAGGCAACGACCCCAAGCATTTCCATGCGGTGAATGTGGCACAGCCCGTGCGCTTCAGCAGTAAGTTGCAGACCTGCCCTGTCTGGGACCTAAGCCTTACTGTCCAGCATGGCCCCTTGCAGCCCCTGGCTGTCCTAGGGCCACTTGCCTGGATGAGGGGTGTGCCTCCTAAAATGACCCTTCAGGGCGATCAGCGGGCATCAACCTCCTTTGATGAGTGAGGCTATATGGTGACCCAGCCCCTGAGTGGTGAAGCCATGACGCAAACCCAGGCTCTGGAACCAGGCTGCTTGTTTCCACAAGCCAGCTGCTTTTTGGGGTTGGACTATGCCTGCCCTTTGGTAGATGGAGAAACAGGCTCCGAGAGATGAGGTCCAGCTGATGGGGTGGGAAGACCCTACCTCTGTTGTTAAACCATTTTGGAAGAGACTAGTTATTTAACGAACTTCCTGTAACGTTAAGATTTTAAAGGAGCATTACAAGATTAAAGAAGGATGAAAGAAAAACCACACCGAAACCCCCCTTCTAAATAGGCATGATGATATGTGTAGGTACGACACGCCAGGACAGGAGGAACTGACATGTGATGTGTCCACTGCAGTTGGCCATGTTAATACCCTTCCCACAGACACTCAGCGCTGGGGAGCATCTCAGAGCCCAGCCCCCGTGTGGTGCCTTGGTTCTGTCTGACAGAGACTGAATGGGCTAGGGGCAGGGGCCAGCCATCCCATAAGCCCTGATAGTGTGCCCGGCGTTGGTCCTTAACAGCTGTGAACTGCAAGGTTCTCGTGGTTGAAGGGACATTGGGCAAAGCTTGGCAAGTGAAGAAACCGAGGCTCTGAGAGGTCAGCCTATCCAAGATCACACAGCCAACGGGAGCAGTGCCAGGATTCAGCCCTGTGGAACCCTGACTCTGTCTCATGCTCGCCCTTTTCATTGCTTACCTGTTTTCTTTTGAACAGGAATACTTCCTTCTATCGAGATAATAATTCCATAAATTTCAAATGATTAAAAAAAGATGAGCCAGTAAAAAGTAATGTTCCCTCCATCCATTGCTCCCAGCCACCGACTTCTGTCCCCAGGGTTTTTTTTCCTGGACCCATCCCAAGGTGGCGGTGGGTGAGAAGCTAGAGTGGAAGCCTGCCCTACTGCTCACCAGCCGAGGTGCTTGACCTGTGCACACCTCAGTGTTTCCACCTCTAGCCCACTTGGAGGGAGTGTGACAGGTGGAACACATCACATGTTGGGGCTTAGGAACTGCTGGTGATCTTCCTGCCCCTCAAGCCCATGCCACACAGCAGACATATGCTGTGCACACTGTTTACCTTCCAAGCAGGGATAACTCTCAGGGTTGGCTCCTGGTCTACAGTGAAGAGTCCTCCTGCATGCTTCTCAGTATGTGAGCAGGCCCTCCCCAGTGGGCAGGTGGCGCTGTCCCCCTCTCTGCATCGCAGCAATGCTGTGGCATGCCTCCTTGGCTACAGGCCAGCACTGCCATTTCCTCTGTTGTAATCTCTGTACCTTTGTTAATAAGTTACACACACATAACGCTCTTAAGTAATAAAAACATGAACATCTATCTTTCACAAGTTTTACTAGTTCCACAGGATGTAGATGCATCAAAAAGTTGCATTTTGTTAACAACTGGCTTCATTGTTGTTTTTGTTTGTTTGTTTATTTACTTAAAGAGAGAGACAGGGAAGGGCAGAGAGAGTCCCAAGCAGGCTCTGCAGGATCAGTACAGAGCCTGACATGGGGCTCGAACTCACAGACCACAGACCATGACCTGAGCCAAAATCAAGAGTTGAACGCTTAACCAGCTGAGGCATCCAGGTGCCCCAACAACTGACTTTGTTAAAAAGTATTATTCTTCATCAGTGTGCACTTAGGAGGTGGGTACTCCAGCATTTGAAGGTTATAGAGCCTTCTATAAGTTCTATATAGGTCCCATTATTTCAGTGGCATTTCTAGCTCTGACCCGTGAACTTGTGTTTTAGGGGAGTGCTGGCCGGTACCCACATGAAGAGAAAAGGAGAGCTGAGGAGTGGGCTCAGGAAGCAGTGTGCTTGCTGGTGGAGTGGCCAGAGCTGTGTGTTGGGTCAGTGAGGGTGGTGTGGGCCAGGAGCTTTTCTGCTGGTTCCTGCCAGGCCTTGCAGTGAGCTGGCCTGGAGAGATCTGCCGTCTTGTCAACCAGACTTCATCTGAGAATGAAATCCACTTTACCAAAATGCATTCAGCAGCCAGTCTTTACTGCCAAGTAAATCAAAGGCCTTACAGAAATGAGATGAGTCCCTGAATGTACTTGTGCATCAGGCTGCATCTGGGTCTTAGAGAAACTTACATTTCACAGCATATGTGGTCTTACAGGCAGAGGTTACCTCTTGACCCTCAGTTTCTCTGTTTTTTTTTCTGGGATGATTTCTGACCTTTGCTCAGATGCAGCATGTCTATTTGCATTTCAGAGGAGGATCCTAATTTAGGGGACAACTCCCCTCCCGCCCTTCATGTTTCCTAGGGAAGTGCCCAACAGGATGGCACCACTATGAAGGCACGGCCAGCTGCTACCGGGTCTACCTGAGTGGAGAGAACTACTGGGATGCCGCGCAGACCTGCCAGCGCGTGAACGGCTCCCTCGCCACCTTCTCCACTGACCAGGAGCTGCGCTTCGTCCTGGCCCAGGAATGGGACCAGCCAGAGCGGAGCTTCGCTTGGCAGGACCAGCACAAGTGAGTCCTGAGGTGGGACCCAGGGCCTGAGGTCAAGCCTCCACCCAGCAAGCCGGATACCCACCAAGGACATGGTTTCTGGCCGCCCATTCCACTCCTCAGCTTTGCTGGCAGCCGGCACTTTGGGGAAGAGTTTCCACCCACTGGAAACACATAGAGATCCGGGGTTTAGAGCAGGCATCAGGGTGATGTTGGGAGCTGTCAGAGGTGCAGGGATGGGCTACCACATTATGTCACCTCGGGCCAGCCCCGTTAGTTGGCTCCCATCCACGGGTTCAGCTGCAGCGGTGTCAGGAGGAGCTGTTTGATGGACTTCATGGGCCTGGCCTGAGGGGCATGCAAGTGGGTAGGGATCTTGGAAGTATCCGAGAAAGTGGGCTCTGTCAGGCCCTATGCTCAGTGCTTCCATGGGTGTACTTGTTCAGTCTTCCCAGAAACCATAGGCCAGTGGGTGAGAAGACAGGCCCAGGGTGGGTGCACACCTGACTGCGGGTACCCATTAGCTGGGGTGTGCCCGGGTTCCAGCCCAGGCCGTCTAGCTCCAGAGCCTGGCTCTTGTCCCCAAGGCTCTGTGACACTGCAGAAAGTGTGGAAATTGTAGCCAACTGCCAGCATTTCCCAGGCCCAGAGTTTAAGGGTTTTGCTGGAGGGCAAGTGTGTGCCAAGGACTGTGGTGTTCTTCCTCTGGAGTTGGTGTCATACTGCCCCTTCCATGCTGCTGGGGGTCAGGGAATGGATTGTAGGGGTCACCAGACAGCCAGTGCTCCCTCCCAGGGATGCCACACTGCCGTAGGAGCACGATGACCATGGCAGGTGGAGAGTGAGCCTTCATTTCAAGACCCTGCCTAGGTTTGGCCTCCACCATTACACACTGTGACAAATCATGAGACCTTGCCATTTTCCTTCTACAACTACACAGTGAGAAAAAATAACTTCTAGATCACAGGATGATTGTGAGTCCATGGAGAAGTGAGAAGGCTCAGCCCACTGGGTAGAGAACTCCCCATCTCCCCAGGACAGGTGTGTGCATGGCAGTAGGCTGAAGGGACAAGAGTGGTATCAAGCCAGGGCTCCCACGGTGGCATTGGGCTTGCTGATAGGCATCCCCAGGACTGTGGCTGGAAGGCTGGGGTGAGAGGCACACACTCAGTGGGTGGTTGTGGCAGTCATCCAGGTCCATGTGCACGGCCTTCTCAGTGCTGTGATGTGCATGCTCAGGAGCGGGCTGCAGGTCTGTGGGGAGCTGGCTCTGAGCAGAGACCAAGCGGGAGACCACGAGCATGGTTTTACCCAACACTGCAGTGTAGACTCACGTGGGCTTGTGTTTTATTGAGATGTAATTCACATACTGTAAAATTCACCCCTTTAGAATGTACTGTTCTGTGGTTTTAGGTTATTCACAGAGTTGTATTCATGAGGCTGTATATACACCAAGAATAAGATTGGTCTTGCTCAGAATGTAAGAACTTTACTCGATCAGCCAATAAGATTAGTCTTGGCAGGAGTTACCCAAGATACAGCTTTTTCTGACCTGTGAATTTATTGTTTAGAATTTTAATGCATTTTATTAAAATTAAGCTTCAAAATTTTAAAAAATCATTAATGCTTTAGAAGCTCAGGTTTTTTTTAAGTTTACTTATTTTGAGAGAGAGAGAGAGAATGAAAACGAGTTGGGGAGAGGCAGAGAGAGGGGGACAAAGGATCTGAAGCAGGCTCTGCAATGACAGCAGAGAGCCTGATGCAGGGCTGGAACTCACAAACCGTGAGATCATGACCTGAACCAATGTCAGACGCTTAACCACTGAGCCACCCGGACACCCCAGAAGCTTGGTATTTTAAAGGTCAATATAACTGTAAGATGCCCACACTCACACACAATCCATGGCTGTTTCCCTGCTGTGCTGAGATCTCCTGCCTTTCTGCCCTCCTGCAGGTTGTGGGTTGGCTATCAGTATGTCATCACCAGCCGGAACCGCTCCTTAGAAGGCCGCTGGGAGGTAGCGTTCAAGGGTAAGTCTTCCTGGTCTTTCAGAAGAGTTGCTCGGTTTGAAATTGGGGTGGAGGCATCATCCCGACTAGGGGGTATTGCTGGGGGCTCCCCATCCTCTCCCCAGCAGTGCCTGGCCTGTATGAGTGCCTGGTACAGGGCTCATGGAGAGGGGAGGGCCCTGGATTGCAGGGAGCATTGTGATGTTGGGTAGGTACCCCAAGGCCCTTCTTTCAGGCCCCATGTGGGGGCTGGAGCCTTCTCCAGATTTTCCATTTTCTCCATTTTCTCTTTAAGTTAAGGACTGTAGTTTGGATATAAAAATGAACGTACAGAGTGTATAGCTGATGTGGACCAGAGAGGGACGGATAAGCCTCTAGGATAGAGACATCCAGAAGTAGAATCCAAACTGGAAGGAAAGCTATCAGGGAGATGGAATTAAAATAGATTGTGTGTGAGGGGTGCCTGGGTGGCTCAGTTGGTTAAGCATCCGACTTCAGCTCAGGTCATGATCTTGGTTTGTGAGCTCGAGCCCCATGTTGGGCTCTGTGCTGACAGCTCAGAGCCTGGAGCCTGCTTCGGATTCTGTGCCTCCCTCTCTCTCTGCCCCTCCCCTGCTCACACCCTGTCTCACTCTGTCAAAACTGAATAAACATTAAAATTTTTTTAAAATAGATTGTGTGTGTGTGTGTGTGTGTGTGTGTGTGTGTGTGTGTGTGTGTGTGTGTTGCTTTACGGATTTTATGCTGAGCTGCTTGAAAACACCAGTGTAACATAAAGGAAAGCATATCTGCTATGGGCAGCTGAGTCCTGCCCCCTGCCTGTGCCTTCTTCTCCTGCCCCATTGCACTGGCACTGGCAAGTTTCTCCCAGGCCCTGGCTGTGGCCTCTTCACTTGCTCCCTGAGCTATGTTCCCCTACCCTGTCCCTTGTCAGGCCTCATTTTTGGACTGTTCTTTGGGCCTCTGGTTTGAACTTGGGTCTTGTTCTTTTTCCCCAAACACATCCCAGTCCCACCATGGATGTCTTCGGTGTCTCTGAGAAGAACAAGTGAGGAATGGTGGTCCCAAGGGACCCCACACATCTCACTCTGTCCACCTCACTGTAGAGTCTGAAGGGGCATTGAACTCAGAGCCCACCTGGTTCCCAACCTGAGTGGCTGTGTGGCAGGTGACCGGCTGTGTCTCTACATAGAATGATTGGTGAAGGCACAGACAGTATTGGTGTTCAAAAGCCCCAGGCACCTGGCTTGCCCAGAGAGAGGCAGGGTCCCACGGGGCAGAGGTGCTGAGCCTAGCAGCTGGTAAGGGGCAAGGAGCAGAGATGGTGAATGCAGAGGCCCCAGCAGAGGGGCCTCACCTACCAACCTTTGCTCCTACTAGGGAAGTCACCCCATTCTTGTGTCCTCCAAAATAGCCTACTGTAAGCATGTCCCACATTTGCATTCCCAGAGTTTGTGAGTTTAGATCTCCCACCAGAGTGGAGACAAGTAAATAGCTCTTAGATTTCCAGGCCCAAGAGTCTCCATGTGCCTTGCAGTGGATAAATCTAGTAGCTCCTCATTGCCCTAATCAGAGCCATTGGAGGCGAATCCTAGGCGAAGGCCCATTGCCCTGGCCGCAGCAGAGGGCACTTTCCTTCAGGACAGTATAGACACTCCTGGACACCACTGTCTTCTTGACACTAGTGATTAAAAAGTGGGAGATATGAGTCTGCATAGCATGACAGCATGTTCTGAACTGGGAGCCATGGGACCCTCATCTCATCCCTGGCACGAGAATGAGAGGCCCCAGGTAGGCTCTCATGGCTATGCTTGTCTCGATGGCTCCACTGTGGCATTCGAAGAGCAAACCTGAAATTTAGAAAAAATGTGTGTCAACGCTGGTGGCAGCGGCTCAATGTGAGAGGGACCCGAGGCAAGAGTGAGGCGCCCACACGGACGGTGCTGTGGCCCTGATGTCCAGCAGTTCTGCGTGGGTGCAGCATGGTATTAGCTGCATGTACCTGCCGCAAGTGGACCTGGAAGATCTGTTCTGGATTTAAGTAGTAGCCACAAAATGAATATGTGGCTAAAAAAGCTTCCTCTACTACAAGATAGCTGGCCTAAGATACTTGACACCACTCAACATCATTTGTTTTGGGTTCAAAGAAATTAAAAAACAAAACAAAAACACATAAATCCAAATGTAGCACATGAATTCTTGTTTTTTTAATTTACATCTAAGTTACTTAACATATAGTGTAATACTAATTTCAGGAATGGTGATTCATCACTTACATATAATAACCAGTGTTCATCCAAACAAGTGTCCTCCTCAATGCCTCTCACCCCTTTACCCCTTCCCCCCTGCCAGCAACCCTCAGTTTGTTTTCTGTATTTAAGAGTCTCTTACGGAGGGGGAGGGGTGCCTGGGTGGCTCACTTGGTTAATGTCCAACTTCGGCTCAGGTCATGATATCACCACGCATGAGTTTGAGCTCCACATTGGGCTCTGTGCTGACAGCTCAGAGCCTGGAGCCTGCTTCAGATTCTGTGTCTCCCTCTCTCTCTGCATCATCCCCACTCACACTCTGTCTCTCTCAAAAATAAATAAACATTAAAAAAAAGTCTTATGGTTTGTCCCCCTCTGTGTTTTTATATTATTTTTGCTTCCCCTACTTTATGTTCATGTGTTTTCTATCTTAAATTCCATGTATGATTGAAGTCATATGATATTTGTCTTTCTCTGACTAATTTCGCTTAGCATAATAGTTCCATCCATGGTGTTGCACGTGGTAAGATTTCATTATTTTTGATCACCGAGTAATATTCCATTGTATATATGTACCACACCTTTATCCATTCATCAGTAGATGGACATTTGGGCTCTTTCCACACTTTGGCTGTTGTCAGTAGTGCTGCTATAAACATTGGGGTGCATGTGCCCCATCGAAACATCACTCCTGTATCCTTTGGATAAATACCTAGTAGTGCAATTGCTGGGTCGTAGGATAGTTCTATTGTTAATTTTTTGAGGAACCTCCATACTGTTTTCCAGAGTGGCTGCGCCAGTTAAATGTACCACAGTGGATTCTGATGCATCCCAGATTGTGAAGGGAGTTATAAAAACTTCAGTGGACGGTTAGGGAAGCTGAGTCTGGATTTGTAGTGGAGATTGACTCATGGATTTTCAGAGGTGTGACCATAGCGTTGTGCTGTGGACGAACGTGCAGGATGAGCTGCCGTGATCCAGGAGAGAGCTTCAGAGCTTCATAGGGGTTCACTGTGTTCTTCCCTCTGCTTCTGTGTCTGTTTGAAAGTGTCCATATTAAAAGCATCTTAAAAGGTTTCTGCTAAGAAACTGCAGCATGAAAAGAACACTGAAAACACACCCCCAGCAAACACGACAGTGGCAGAACCCCCACTTCTGCTTGTGAAAGGAGCTGTTTGCCAGATGCCACCTACTGCAGCTGGGCCTGAGAAGTTGGCCCAGGGATGATGCATCACAACAGCAGTGGGAAGTAGATTTAAGTCCTTTGTCATCAATGGCAAACTTACCCCAAAGAAAAGACTATGCCTAAGAATATGAGTGAATGGCGGTAGGAAGCTACCACGGGAAGATGTTTAAAAATACTCATTTCAGGGCACCTGGGTGGCTCAGTCGGTTAAGTATCCAATTCTTTTTTTTTTTTAATATTGATTCCCTTTTTTTTTTTTAATGTTCATTTATTTATTTTGAGAGAGAGAGACAGCAAGCAGGGGACAGGCAGGGAGAAAGGAAGACAGAATCCCAAGCAGGTTCTGCACCATCAACATGGAGCCCATCTCAGGGCTTGAACTCGTGAACTGTGAGATCATGACCTGAGCTGAAATCAAGTGTCTGATGCTTAACTGACTGAGCCACCTGGGCACCCCAAGCATCTGATTCTTGATTTCGGCTCAGGTCATTATTTCACAATTGAGCCTTGTGTTGGACTCTATGCTGACAGCTCAGAGCCTGTTTGGGATTCTCTCTCTCTCTCTCTCTCTCTCTCTCCCTCTCTCTCTGCCCCTCCCCTGCTCACGTGTGTGCTTACTTCATTTACATCTTGTCCAACGTTTTTCCGAGTTTTGTAAGTATGTGTTGTGTATTGGCACAGTGGTGCTCACAGAGTGTTACCCATATATATGCAATTCTTCACCAAGTATGCAGGTACTCCACTCTCCAGTTGCATTTTTAAAAAAAATTTTAATGTCTATTTTTGGGAGAGAGAGAGCACAAGCAGGGGAGGGGCAGAGAGAGAGGGAGACACAGAATCTGAAGCAGGCTCTGGCACAGGGCTCAAACCCACGAACCGTGAGATCATGACCTGAGACGAAGTTGGACCCTTAACTGACTGAGCCACCCAGATGCTCCTCCCCAGCGCATTTTAAATTTGGATCTCTGCTTGTGAGAGAGGCCTCCTCCCACGGCCTCTCCCTAGGGAGGGAAGCTCTGGCTCTGGCTCTGTCTGCATAGCCCCATGCCAGGGTTCTGAGACCCTGACACTTAAGTCAGCACCCAGTCCTGGCATGCCCTCCATGGAGGCTGAGAGCGGCCCCTGCCAGAGAACATGGGGTACCATTTTTATAACATTGGTGACAAAATTTGAAAACAGATCTGTGTTGTCTAAAGGGAATCATCCCCATTTTCCCATAAGCCACTGCGCAGGGCCCAGTGTCATTTCAGTTTCAGGTTATTATATGTGATACTTATTTTTAAATATAAAAATGGAAGCATACTGTGGGTTTGATGTGTCCACGTTGTGTGACTTGCTTATTGAAGACATGCTTAGCGTTGGTACCTTGACCTCATTATCCCCCTGTCTCAGCATGTCCAACTCTAGGGGCTCACTTCTGTTACAGGCCAGGTCCCTGAGTCCTTCTAGCAAAGCAGTGATCTTGTGAGTGGTGTGCGATGCCCAGCGCAAGCTATGTCACTCCTCCCGTCCATTCTCTGCTCCCATGTTACTGCTCTGAGGTCTACCTTCGTCTCCAAGCTCCAGCTTTCTTTTTTCTTATAGCAACTGTGATCTTCTGACTTCACATATACTTTACTCATTAGGTTTGTTAGTCATCTGTTTCCAGCCTTTATACCCCCACTCCAATGTGAGCTCTGCAAGGCAAGGATCTCTGCCTCCTGCTGTTGCCCATTGTACCCCGAGTCCCTGCTTACGGGGTGGGCCCTGCTGGTATTTGTTAAATCAGTAGGGGATGTGATTAGGAGGCTGTGTTAGATGCCTGGGGCTGCCCAAAGAGAGTTCGAATTTCTGGCTTAACACAAGTTTACTTTGTCACAGTTCTGGAGGTGGAAGTTCAAAATAAAGGTGTCAGCAGGGCTGCCCTCCCTCCAAAGGCTCCAGAAGAGTCCCTCCTTGCTTCTTCACCAGTGTGTAGTGGCTCCATCTGCCATAGCCATTCCCTTCTCCCTTACTGTAAGGACACTGGTCCTTGGATTTAGGACCCACCCCAAATTCCTGATGATTTCATCTCAAGAGCCAAATAAGGTCACATTCTGAGGTTCCAGGTGGCCATGAATTTGGGGCAGATGTTCCTCAACCCACTGCAGATGCTAATTGAAGACCACACTGAATGTTTTGGAGATCAGCCTCATTTAGTTCCTGGCAGAGAAAGGATGGAACATTTTTTTAAAATGGGGTATGAGGGGCGCCTGGGTGGCTCAGTCGGTTAAGCGGCCGACTTCGGCTCAGGTCACGATCTCCCGGTCCATGAGTTCGAGCCCCGCGTCGGGCTCTGTGCTGACAGCTCGGAGCCTAGAGCCTGTTTCAGATTCTGTGTCTCCCTCTCTCTGACCCTCCCCCATTCGTGCTCTGTCTCTCTCTGTCTCAAAAATAAATAAACGTTAAAAAAAAAAAACTATTAAAAATAAAATGGGGTATGAGATGCCATAGAGAGGGCAAATAAAATGAAGCCTTGAAAGGAACTAAAGTTTGGCAAAGAGGAAATGGTCTTTTTAGTCACCAAGAAACTGCAGCCCCCCATGATCTCAGGGTAAATAGGGCTTCTGACCAGCACAGAGTGAGGAGGCCCAGGTGGTCCCATGGTCACCAGCGGGTGGGAGGAGCCCCCTCCCCTCAGCCCTCCCTATGCCCTTCATCTAGTGGCTTGGTGGAGCCTGAGTCACCCTCACCCCACCCCATCCTCCACTCTCAACTTGGCTCTGGCAGGTTCCAGGCAGCTGGGGGAAGTACAGGAGGTAAGGACCAGGTCCCAGGACTCTACCCTGAGAGTTTATTTGTGGCCTTGGTCAGAGCTTTGCAGTCATGCACTGAAATTGTGCTCTGGGCTGGCAGATAGACTCATGGCTAAAGACTTGTTTCTTTTATAAAGGATGGGATGAGGGGCACCTGGGTGGCTCAGTCGGTTAAGCGGCCGACTTCGGCTCAGGTCATGATCTCGCGGTCCGTGAGTTCGAGCCCCGCATTGGGCTCTGTGCTGATAGCTCAGAGCCTGGAGCCTGTTTCAGATTCTGTGTCTCCCTCTCTCTGACCCTCCCCCGTTCATGCTCTGTCTCTCTCTGTCTCAAAAATAAATAAACGTTAAAAAAATAAAATAAAAAATAAAAAAAGGATGGGATGAATCTGTTCCATTTTTGGCCTATAAGACAAGAAGCCAAATAATGAAGAAAACTGTTTGTTTAGTTTTTACATTTATTTGTTTTTGAGAGACAGAACACAAGTGGGGGAGAGGCAGAGAGAATGAGACTCAGAATCCAAAACAGGCTCCAGGCTCTGAGCTGTCAGCACAGAGCCCGATGCAGCACTCAAACTAACAAACTGTGAGATCATGACCTAAGGCGAAGTTGGACGCTTAATCAACTGAGCCATCCAGGCGCCCCAAGAAAACAGTTTTTAAGAAGGGAGGCTACTCCCCAGGTGAAGGGGCATCCGAAGGAGAAGAAGAAGATACACAAGGGATGCAGGAAGCCTTGTTGGGGAGTAGGGGGCCCAAAGGAAAGACAACAGTGCTCAAGGCAGCACCCACTCTTAGCAATGGAGGCAGGCTCCCCAAATGTTGTGAGAAGACACCGCAAAGAGCCCAGCCGCCTCCCCTGCCCTCTGTCCATGGCCTTCCTGTGAGTCCAGCCACTGGGGCCTCAAAATCCCCTAGCCAAGGGTGTCAGCTGGGGACTGGGCTTCTATCCCGCAATGCTTCCTGAAAGCCCATCTTCCCACCCTTGTCAGGGAGCTGGGAGGCCATGTTCCCAGTGTCTGTGGGATGAAGCCCTGCCTTCAAACTGGCTGGATCTTCAAAACTGACCTGCACGCTTCGTGTTGGGAGCAAATAGAGTTCAAAAGGCATGTATGGGAATGCCTCATTTCTGCTAAAGGGTAAACTGCACTGCCATCTGAGTAAAATGAGAGTATCTCCAGTGATCCACGGCTGGGTTAGCCTCAAGGAATCTTCTGGTGGTCCAGTGTCCGGGGGCTCTCTGAGCTAGAGAATGGACTCTGGGGGCTGGCTGTGCTGTGCCCCAGGTGTGGCCAGAGCCACATCTCCTGGAACATTGCAGAAGAGAGGCTTAGGGGTTCATGGCCCCCTCTCCCAACACCACTGCACCCCAACCCTGGGCTGCCAGGGCAGCATGATTTCTGATTGCCTGATCCCCAGGTCGGAAGGAAGGAGTTCAGTGAGCCACAGGTCTCCCTGGAGCTGGGAGGGGGTCCCAGGGAGCCAGTGCTTTCCAGTTCAGCCGGCCAGCTGCTACCCCTGGTGGGCATTGGAGTCATAATCCTGCCTGAACTGTGTATTCCGGGTGTGTGCGGTGAGCGCCTTTTCAAGCCCTTCTCCTTTTACTAGTAGATACCCTGTTGTAAGAGAGGACTTTCCCTTCCCTTCTCTGTTTATTTGTCTGTTTATCTGTCTGAACTCATACTTTTTAATCCACCGTGTCTTGGCCCACTACTCTACTCTTCACGTTGTCCAGAGCTGTGCTCATAGAAACTAGGAGAGGTCGTGAATGAATGCCCTGACCACAGTGCAGCTAGCACTTGGTGGCCCACAGGCCCTTTGATGATCCAGTTTGGGGGGCATTAGTCCCCACAAGTATTGCATGTGATTGGTACGTATGCTGACATCACATTATTTCTCCCACAGGCTCCTCAGAGGTGTTCCTGCCCCCAGACCCCATCTTTGCCTCGGCCATGTCGGAAAGCGACAACGTGTTCTGCGCCCAGCTCCAGTGCTTCCACTTCCCCACCCTCCGCCACCACGATCTGCACAGCTGGCATGCGGAGAACTGCTATGAGAAATCTTCATTTCTCTGTAAAAGAAGTAAGCCACCTCTTCCGGTACTCCTAGTAAGCTGTGAGGAAGTGCTTCTCATGAGTTTGTGGCTGTCTGATCTCTGGACCTTGGTGTTGACCTTGAGTAGACTTTGACATCACAGTGCACCAAGCCAGACCCCTATGTCTCAGTGGGGCGGCAGGAGCTCCTTGCCTGGCTCACACGCCACTCTGAAGGGGCACAGGTGCCGTGGGGAGGGCAGGAATCTGGGCAACAGTTGATATCCATGAGCCCTCCTTTCTCTTTCCCAGGATAGAGGTGACAATTCCTGCCCTCCACACCTCATTGTTGTTAGGAGATTAAATGAGAATGGTGACAGGGCATGCTACATCTTGTGGGGTCTTGGAACCTCTGACTGCCTTGGTCACCTATCCATACTCTCCTTAGGTCTTTCCAAGACTGCTTACTTCACAGCTGGGCCAGTCCTCACCTCAGCCCATGGTCTTTCCCTGTTGCTCTTCCCGCTCACTTGCCCACATTCCACATGAAGGTCTCCTCCAGCCTCAGGGACTTGCAGTGTGTTGTGCATACTGAGGGCAGGGCTCCTCGTCCAGGCCCCTCTGCAGTGGGCGGAGGGCTGAATTGAATCCAGAGGCGCATGTGAGGCAGGCTGGGTTGCAGCCGATGATCTCAGCACCATTAATTTGGACCATCATCCCCTTGCCTGCTGATTTGTCATGGGGTTCATAGATGTCTGAACCTGTTTCTGGACTCCATTCTGACCCTTGGCTGTTTGTCAGTCTGTGTTGATACCACGCTGTCTTTACAGGAGCTTTGGGATACATCCTCCTAGCTAGTGGTGGGCTTCTCTACCTTGCTTTTGCCCCTTATGTTGTCAATTCTTGACCTTTTTTTTCTTCAGCATGAATCCATTTTTCTGAGCTCCGTTATTAGAATTCTTATTTGGTTGGATTCTCCTAGATTTTCTATTTAGACATTTTTGTGTCCTTTTTCAAATCTTTGACTTATTTTTTTATCTGTTTTCCCCTCGTGTTCCTTTACTTGCCAAGGTTTTTAGTGTAGTGTTGATTAGAAGTGCTGGTAGTGAGCTTTCTTATCCTCCCAACCTATAAGGGAAAGCTTTTAATGTTTCAGCGTTAAATATGGTGCGGTACTTTCCTTAAGGTTGAGAAAATACCAGGGCACCTGGGTGGCTCAGTTGGTTGAGTGTTGGACTTTGGCTCAAGTCATGATCTCGCATTCTTGAGTTTGAGCCCCATGTCCAGCTCTGTGCTGACCGCTCAGGGCCTGGAGCCTGTTTCGGATCCTGGGTCTCCCTCTCTCTCTGCCCCTCTCCTGCTTGTGCTCTGTCTCTCTCTGTCTCTCAAAAATAAATAAATGTTAAAAAATTTTTTTAAAAAAGACTGAGGAAATTTGAGGTTAAGGAAGTACCTTGTATTCCTAGTTTGCCAAGAATTTCTACATTACAAAAATGTAAATGCGTTTTCTGCATTTATTGGGATTACGTGGTTTTTCTTCTTTGCTGATTTATATTGCGGTTTTGTTTATGTTACATGATTTAATTTGTCATTTACTTTTTTACATTAGTAGATTCTCTGATATTAAACCATCTCAGGGTTTTTGTGTATCTGTTCTGGTTTTGCTTGGCTGATAATTTTTAGGATTTCTGAACTCCTTTAAGAAGTGAGCTTGGCCTGTTATGGTCCTTTTCTGTGCTTTCCTTGACTAGTTTTTATAATATATTTGTATTCAGTTTATGAAATGAGTTGGGAAGCATTCTTTTTTACCAGTCTCTAAGTCCGTTTGCACAAGTTGGGGATGATCTTGTCCTTCAGTATTGGCTAGACCATACTTTTTAAGACCATCTGGGCCTGGAAGGAGGGTGATTTTCTAATTTGGTATTTAAATACACAGTTGAGGGGCACCTGAGTGGCTCAGTCGGTTAAGCTTCCGACTTCGGTTCAGGTCATGATCTCATGGTTTGTGAGTTCGAGCCCTGCGTCGGGCTCTGGGCTGACAGCTCGGAGCCTGGAGCCCGCTTCAGATTCTGTGTCTCCCTCTGTCTGTGCCTCCACTGCTTGCACTCTGTCTCTCGCATTGTCTCAAAAATAAATAATCAAAAAAAATTCTTGATACACAGTTGATGATCCTTGAACAACACTGGTTTAAATCCGCTTATACATGGATTTTTTTCAGTAAATACAGTAACACTATTGTAAACATAGTTTCTTTTCTTTATGATTTTCTTAATAACATTTTCTTTTCTCCAGATTATTGTAAGAATACAGTATTTAATATATATACAAAATATGTATTAATGATCATGTTATCAGTAGGACTTTGGGTCAACAGTAGACTATTAGTACATACATTTTTGGGGAGACGGCAGTTATACATGGGTTTTCAACTATGCAGAGGTCAGCGCCCCTAAACCCTGCGTTGTTCAAGGGTCCACTGTAATTTCAAACTTAGGGAAAAGTTGTGAGAATGGTATAAAGAACTTCCTCTCATATGCCCCCTGCATAGATTCACTAATTACTTGTATTTTGCCATGTTTGCTCGTCATTTTTTCTCAGCATATTTCTTCTGAACCATTTGAGAGTAAATTGAAGATATTATGCCCTCGAGGCCTAAATAATTATCGTGTTCCTAAGAACCAGGACACACTCTTCTATAACTGCAGCACAATTATCAAAATAGGACATTTAACATGGGTATGGTGCCCTACAGTCATCTATAATTTGTTATGACCGTTTTGTCAATTGTTTCAATAATATACTTTAGAGCTTTTTTTTTTCCTGGTCCAGGATCCAGTCCAGAATCATGCACTGCATTTAGTTATAGTGTTTCTTTAATTTCCTTTTTGTCTTTCAGTTTGAGTAATTTGTTTTGTTTTCTTTTCTGTTTTGGGTTTTTCTTTTTTTTTTTTTTTTGTTTTTTGTTGTTGTTGTTGTTGTTGTTGTTGTTTTGAGAGAGAGGGAGAGAGCGTGCATGCACCAGTGGTAAAAAAGAGGGGCAGAGGGAAGGGGAGAGAGAATCTTAAGCAGGCTCCATGCTCAGCAAGGAGTCAGTGTGGGGCTTGATCTCACAACCATGAGATCATGACCTGAGCCTAAATCAAGAATCAGATGCTTAACTGACTGAGCCACCCAGGCGTGCCTCTGTTTGAGTAATTCTATTAATATGTTTTACTGTTTCTTTCCATGTTCTACTGTGTCGAGTCTGCTGATAAGCCCACTAATGACATTTTTCGCCTCTTTGGGGGTTTTTTTGTTTTTGTTTTTTTGTAATAAATTTTTTTTTTTTTACATTTATATATTTTTGAGAGACAGAGCACAAGTGGGGAGGGGCAGAGAGAGAAGGAGACACAGACTCTGAAGGAGGCTCCAGGCTCTGAGCTGTCAGCACAGAGCCCAGCGCGGGGCTCAAACTCCCAGTGAGATCATGACCTGAGCCGAAGTCGGATGCTTAACCGACTGAGCCACCCAGGCGCCCCTCACCTGTTTGTTTTTTACATTTTGTCTGTTTTTCATTTCTAGTGTTTCTATTTGATTCTTGAGTTTTCATCTCTCTGCTGAATTTTCCATCATGTATGTTATCTGCCTTTTCTTTTTTTTTTAACGTTTATTTGTTATTGACAGACAGAGAGACACAGAGTTTGAGCAGGGGAGGGGTAGAGAGAGGGGGAGACATAGAATCTGAAGTAGGCTCCAGGCTCTGAGCTGTCAGCATAGAGCCCTGTGCGGGGCTCGAACTCACAAACTGTGAGATCATGACCTGACCCGAAGTCAGTTGCTTAACCAACTGAGCCACCCAGGCGCTCCTTGCCTTTCTTTCCTTCTGATAGGACTTTTGTGTAGAAGAGTCTTTACAGTAATGGTGGCGGGGATCAGTCTGGGCAGGATTTGGGCTGTACTGTGGATACCCTCCATACTCCCCAGCCTTCATATTCAGTAGATTCCTTGTGTCTGGGTGGATTGGTTTTCCAGAGGGCTCTTAATGTCTGCTCTCCCTTCTGCTTTAGATCTTCCCTTTGGGCCATTCTTTAGAGAGTCTGTCTCTTGCAGATGTCCTAGAGTGTATGGGCTTCACAAGTGCCTCTGTCCCGCCTCCAGCTGGAGTTGTGGATCCAACACCCGGGGGTTTTCACCAGTGCCCTAAAGGCTCCTGGTGTGTGCCTCCTTGGAGGCGGTTGGCATGGGAAACTGGGAGCAAGCTGACTAGAAGCCAGCCAGTTGAGGGGCACCTGGGTGGCTCAGGTGGTTAAGCATCCGACTTCAGCTCAGGTCATGATCTCATAGTTTATGGGTTTCAGCCCCGCGTCAGACTCTGTGCTGACAGCTCAGAGCCTGGAGCCTGCTACTGTTTCTGTGTCTCCCTCTCTCTCTTCCTGTCCCCCACTCGTGCTCTGTCTCTCTCAAAAATAAAAAACATTTTTTTTAATTTTTATTTTTGATAGAGAGAGAGAGACAGAGCACAAGGAGTGGGGGACAGAGAGAGAGGGAGACACAGAATCCAAAGCAGTCTCCAGACTCTGAGCTGTCGCAGAGCCCGATGTGGGACTCGAACTCATGGACTGTGAGATCATGACCTGAGCTGAAGTTGGATGCTTAACCGACTGAGCCACCCAGGCACCCCCAAACATAAAAAACATTTAAAAAATTGAAAAAAAAAAAAGCCAGCCAGTTGAGGTGATTGGTTTGAGGAGCATATTTGGCTTTCTCTGCTGGTTCCTGCCCTGGAAGTGTGGAAGGAAAAGCAGGGAAGCTGGCTGTCATTGACCAAATCCTGAATGTTCTGGGCTGATTGCTGCAGAAGTGGTGGGTCAGAGCTCTGTTGTCATGTATGGCCTGGCCATGGTCTGTGTATTTAGCTTCTTAGATATATCAAATCATGAGGCATATGGTATCACTTTGCCCTGATGTTGGTGACATTAACTTTGATCCCTGGATTAAAGTTATGCCTGCCAGATTTTTCCACTGTGAAGTTCCGGTTTTTCCCTTTTTTAAATTAATAAATAATATGTGGAGAGATACTTTGAAATTATGTAAAATTCCTCTTCCTCATCAAACTTGTACCCACTGATGTTAAGCATGTATTGGCAATTTTCTGACTCTTTCATTTCTTCCATATTTACTAGTTGGCATTCTTTTGTAAGGAAAAGCGTTCCCCTTTCCCCCATTGATTAATTTCTTTATTTGTATTAGAATGCACTCTTGGATTTTTATTACATTAGCTGGGTTATAATTCATCAGTACCATTATTTTTATGCTTAATTTGATCCATTTATGCTGGCTTTTTAAAAAAATATTTATTTAATTTTGAGAGAGATATAGTGTGAGTGGGGAAGGGGCAGAGGGAGATGGAGACACGAATCTGAAGCAGGCTCCAGGCTCTAAACCATCAGCACAGAACCCGATGCAGGGTTCAAACACAAAAGCAGTGAGATCATGACCTGAGCCGAAGTCGGATGCTTAACTGACTGAGCCGCCCAGGCGCCCCCCCCCCCTTTTTTTGACGTTATTTATTGATATACTATAGGTTCAGATGCATTTAAAGGAAATAAGACAGAGAGATCCCTTATGCATTTTGCCTGATTTCCCCAAATGGGAACATTTTGCAAAACTATAGTATAATATCACAGCCAGGATATTGACTTGGACACAATCCACTCAGACATCTCTAGTTTTACTTGTACTCATTTGTGTGTGTGTGTGTGTGTGTGTGTGTGTGTGTGTGTGTGTATGAGAGAGAGAGAGAGAGAGAGAGAGAGAGAGCGCTATAGAATTTTATTTCTTGTGTAGGTTCCTGTAACATAGTCAAGATATGAGTAGTTCTAACACCATAAAGATCTTCCCTTTATAACCGTACCCGCTTGTGGTAGAATTCTCCAGTGAAACCATTGGGCCTGAGATTTCTTTTGCGGGAGTTTTTAAATTATGGATTCAACTTATTTGATGGTTATAAGACAGTTTGGATTGTCTGTGTCATGTTGAGTGAATTTTTGATAGTTTGTGGTTTTCAAAGAATTGATTCATTTCTTGTAAGTATTCAAATTTATGAGCATAAAGTTATACATAGTATTCTCTTATTAACCTTCTTATGGTTGCAGGATTTATAGTAATAATCCCTGTTTCATTCTTGCTCTTGGTAATCTGTGTTTCTCCCATTTTGATTTTGTCAGTCTTGAGAGGTTTATCGATTTGGTTGATTTTCTTAAAGAAGCAGCTTTTTGATTCATTGATTTTTCTCTTTTTTCAATTTCACTTGATTATTGCTCTTTATTATTTCCTTCTGTTTGCTTTCTTTTTCTAGTTCATCTTGTACTCTCTGGACTCAAACTTTTTCCAAAGAGCCTTAAAGGACCTAGGCACTAGTTATGCTCATGACTTTCATGCCCTTTCAGTGAACAGAGCTAAGACGTGTGTGTGTGTGTGTGTGTGTGTGTGTGTGTGTGTGTGTGTGTGTGTGTTTTGGATGTAGATCTTTGATACTAATTTAGTTGTTTTAATGATTATGGACATACTCAAGTTTTCTGGCTCTTTTTGAGTCAATTTGGTAAGTCCTATTTGCCTATATGTCTACCTTTTCTAATTCATTTTTGTGCATATAATTCTCTCTGCATTCTCTTAAGATTTTTGAAACATTCATGTTTATTATTATGACCTTCTTTTTATTCCTTTTGTTTTTTTAATGTTTATTTTTGAGACAGAAAAAGACAGAGTATGAGTAGGGGAGGGGCAGAGAGAGAGGGAGACACAGAATCTGAAGCAGGCTCCATGCTCTGAGCTGTCAGCACAGAGACCAACGTGGGGCTCAAACTCACCGCGAGATCATGACCTGAGCCTGAATCAGACGCTTAACTGACTGAGCCACCAGGCTCCCCTGGTTCCTAATATTTATGCTTTCCTCCTTTTTCGTTGATTAGTCTTATGGAAGATTTGACTCTTTGATTCATCTTTGTAAATAACCAGCTTTGGATAGTAACTGATTGTCACTGTGTTGTTGGGAGAGATAGTTAGCATATGCTCAGTGCAAAGAATAGTCCTTGGCATAGAGAAAGCTCTCAATATATATGAACTATTTTTATTATTACATAATATTTTTGTGCTAGCTTCCTTTTAATATGTCTTTTTGTACTCTTTTAATTAAGTCTTCAAGTTGATTTTAGCACCTTGTTCTGTGCTCTTTACCCAGAATTTTGCTTGTTTTTTTAAATCTTTTACTGACTCATACGAGATTAATCAGCTTTTCTCTAGTCTCTTTTTTTCTTATACTGGTTCAGAAATTATATCTGCCTTTCCTGTTAGTGGTTATCCTTACATTTTTAAAGGGCATAATTGATTTGTTTTTTAAATCTAAAGACAGTGCCTCTAACTTCCACCTGGTTAATACAAAGACCTTATATTGCTTTAGCTCTAGTTGTTCCCCAGCTTCAAGTATGGGTATACATGTTGTCTGTTACTTTCATTTTACTTTGTTTTACATTTCTTTTATTTTTTTTATGCTTATTTTTGAGAGAGAGAGAGAGAGAGAGAGAGAGAGAGAGAATCCCAAGCAGGCTTGGCACTGTCAGCATAGAGCCAGAAATGGGGCTTGATCCCATGAACCGTGAGATCATGACCTGATCTGAAGTCAAGAGTCAGATGCTTGAGGCACCTGGGTGGCTCAGTCTGTTTAGTGTCTGACTCTTGATCTCGCCTCAGAACCATGATCTCATGGTTCATGAGGTGGAGCCCCCACACTGGGCTCTGCGCTAACAGCATGGAGCCTGCTTGGGATTCTCTCTCCTCCTCTCTCTCTGCCCTTCCCCTGCTTACATGTGTAAGCTCTCCCTCTTCCTCTCTCAAAATAAATAAACTTTAAAAAAAGAGGGGCGCTTGGGTGGCTCAGTCAGTTAAGCATCTGACTTCAGCTCAGGTCATGGTCTCGCGGTCTGTAGGTTTGAGCCCTGCATTGGGCTCTGGGCTTACAACTCAGAGCCCGGAGCCTGCTTCTGATTCTTTTCTGATTCTCTCTGCCCCTCCCCTGCTTGCTCTCTTTTTCTCTCTCTCAGAAATAAACAAACATAAAAAAAAAAGAGAAAAGAGTTGGACGCTTAACCAACTGAGCCACCCAGGCACCCCTGTTTCAACACTTCTTAAATGAATCACTTGTTTTATGAAGTTAGCATTTATATATATATTTGCTCATATGTTTATCACTTTCTTATTTATTATTTCCTCTTGCACCCCACTTCTTTCTGTGTTTGGCTTTTTATCTCTCAAATGTATTCTTCAGCAGCTCTTTGAAAAGAGGTTGTGTTGTTAGTGTTACACTCTGTTACTCTCTGTGTGAAAAGTCTGTAATTTTTGCCTCCAATCCTGAATGTTAGTTTATCTGGGTATAGATTTGTAGGTTAACAGTTACTTTTTCTCAAAACTTTGAAGATGTTATTTTATTGTTTCTGCCTGTCCTTGTTCTGAACTGTTGTATACCTTTCCTTGGTTTTCCTTGTAGGTGCATTATAAATTTTAAAACTTATTACTTGCTATGAGCACCCCATCCAGGTGGCCAGGGGCCCCAGTGTAATAAGGTTGGCCTCTGCCATAAGTTCCCATTCTTGTTCCTTCCCTGTCTGTGACCTAGTGACGTTTCAAATGCCCCAGTGAAATCCCCTCCTGCTTTTACTTGTGTTCTCTGCCCTGACCCCCAGTAAAGCTCTTGCTGTGGGTCCTCGCTCCTTCTCTGCTCCCCACCCACTTGGTTGAGCAGCACTGTTGGTGCTCTTCCTGTGTGATCCCTCTTGGCATGCAAGGACTGTGTCGGTTCAGGACCTATGAGTATAATACTCTTTGTTTTCCTGTGCCTCCCTTGTCACTTCTCTTGTGGCCACACCTGACTGGCCTACCTAAAGGAACACAGAACAGTAGGTAATCTTCATCTCTCTTGTTGCTTTTGAGAGTTTCTCTTTGTTGATACACTGAGATTTCATCACACTGTTATTGATTTATTTTTATTTGTCCTTTTAGGACCCCTGGGGATTTATGTGTTTGATTAATTATGGAAAGATCTCAGCCATCATTTTTTTTAACATCTTTATCGAGATAAAATTCACACACAGTGAAACCTTGGTTTGCAAGCATAATTTGTTCCAGAAACATGCTTGTAATCCAAAGCACTGTATATCAAATTTCCCCATAAGAAATCATGGAAACTCAGGTGATTTGTTCTGCAACCCAAAAATATTCATATAAAAATTATTACAATACTATAATATAGTACAGAATAATAAAACACAGAATATAAAGAAAAATAAATTAACCTACACTTACCTTTGAAAACTTTCATGGCTGGTGTGAGGGAGACAGGAGAGAGGAGGGTTATCATGTAAGATAACTTTCATTATCACTAACGGAATCACTGTTATCTGTTGCCTCAATGGAATCTTTTTCTGCATGGGGGCCATTGCATATGCTCGCACAGATGTTGACTACAGTACAGTATTAATAAACTCTTGTCATATACTGTATTTAATGTAACTGGCAATAATAAGGCAGGAGAAGAAAGGGTCTGTATCTGCCGGCAGCCTGACCTAGAATGAAGCAAGGCATTCCTAAGCGTATTCTTGTATGGAAAAGCAAAGGACTGTCCATAGGTGCTTTGAAGTGACAAAAAATACAGTAGTGCCAGTGTGGGCACCTTCCAACGTTCTGAAAAATCACCAATTACTGCAAACACGATAGCCTGAGACCGAGTGTCTGAGCATAGGATATGATCACCCACAATCCTGCAGGGAGAGAAAGAGATAGAAGAACCATTGACTTTTTCTGTGATCATGTGACATTCAGTATCGTATTGCAAGTTATCATTTGTTTATCAAGTTAAAATTTATTAGAAATGTTTGCTAGTCTTGTGGAACACTCGCAAAACAAGTTACTCTCAATCCAAGATTCTGTACCTTACAATTCCCCCATTTAAAGTATACCATTCAGCACTTTAGTTTATTCACAGGTAAGTGCAACTATAACCACTAATTCCATGTACGTGTACATATGCATTTTGCCATATATATTTTATTCAGATCGATGCAAGGTTCATTTCAGTGATATGTGAAATGTTACCTCTGTATAACTCCATTTCCTTTCCCTTTTTCTATAGTAATACTATTACATACATTAGGTCTGTTAGTGTTACAAACCAACAATACGTGGTTATTAATTATCACCTCTAGTCATTGTATTAGCCCACAGCAGCTTTGCTTCCACACACCTCCTTTGGGCTTTATTGGCAAACACATACATTACATTTCTATATGTTAGAAGCCCAATACAACATTATATAAAGACAGTATTTTATAGAATTGCCTTTTCAGTCAGTTAAGAGGAAAAAAATACTCATTTATATTGTCTTTCATAATTACATAATTATCTTTTCTGGTGCTTTTTTTTTTTTTTTTTTTTGTATGGACTCAAATTCTTCTCTGAGGGTCACTTGCTTTTAGCCTGAAGAACTTCCCTTAGGGGGGGTTAAAAAAATGGCTTCCTTTGGTTTTTCTTGTAAGGTGAGTGTGAAAGCAACAAATTCTCTCGGGTCTTGTCTCTCTGGGGAAAGTCTTTATTTTGCTGTCAAGTTTGGAAAGCTGGGTTTGCTGGATATGGGATTCTTAGTTGACGGTTTTTTCTTTGAGCACCATTGTTATGTTACCCACTGCCTTCTTGCCTCTGTGCTTTCTGCTGAGAAGTCAGCTGTTAGTCTTCTGAGGGTCCCCTTATCAGTAACAAGTCATTTCTGGTTTGCTGTTTTTAAGGTTTTCACCTTTTCTCCAGCTTTAGTACTTTTACTGTGATGTGTTGGATGTGTTTAGGTTTTGTGCATTTATCCAACTTGGAGTTTGTTATGCTTCCTACATATATAGGTTTTGTTTTTCAATGAATTCGTCAGGTTTTCAGCCCTTATTTCTTCAGATATTTCTTCTTTTTCCACTCTCTTCTCTTTCTGGTACTTGAGTTTTGTCTGTGATGGTGCACTTGATGGTGTCCTGCATTTCTCTGAAGGCTGCTCATTTTTCTTCATTCTTTTTCTCTTCTAGCAGAGAACAATTCTACGTGAGTTTCTTGCCCTGAAAATTTCTGACCACATGAGTTATGTAGATTTCTGACCACATGAGTTATGTAGCCAGTCTTAAAGTGAGGCACAGACCCCTGGTTGTGGGATTTCTGATGAGTTTTTCTAGACATCTCTATTCCATTTAGACACTGAAACAGACTTCTTATGTCCCTTTGCTTTTCACCGAGCATGTATCTTTGGAGAACTGCCCCTGCCTCATCACTCATCCCTTCCCCCAGGCATCTGTTGTGTCTGCTTGCTGACTTTGGCAGAAAAAGTCTGACTTCTCAACTCCCTCTTGTCTCTGGCCATGGCTATTTCTCTTTCTCTAGCCCCAGGTCAGCTCTGCATACAGTTCAATGTGTCTGTCTTAGGACTGGTGAACTGTCTTCACAAGCAGAACTAGCAGCTTCTCGGGAGACTCATTTGAAATACATTCTCAAATGTGTCACAAAATGGTTAATAGACATGGCAGCTGCATCTTAAAGTTGAGGAAACCTCTAAGTAAACTGCTTAGGCAAACACTTAAAAGCAAACCCTTCTCCATGGGCTTTTCCCCGGAATCTAGCACTCTTCTCTCTCGTAGCTGTCTGGGCTCATGGCCAGGTGTGCTTTGTCCTAATAGTGAGCTGTAGTGACCTTTCTCAGATAGCCACTCCCTGCGGCCATGGGCCAGACTCACACACTCCAGCACTGGGAGGGCTCCCAGGTTGATCTTGCCAACTCCTCTGTTGTCATCTGCCCCCCAGGTGGAGAGAGTCAGGGCTCCTGCTGATAATGCATATGCAATAGGCATGTGTGTGTTTGGTTTGTTGCAGGTCAAACATGTGTTGACATCAAGGACAATGTGGTGGATGAAGGGTTCTATTTCACCCCCAAAGGAGACGACCCATGCCTGAGCTGCACCTGCCACGGTGGGGAGCCTGAGATGTGCGTGGCTGCCCTCTGTGAGAGGCCCCAGGGCTGCCAGCAGTACCGCAAGGACCCCAAGGAGTGCTGCAAGTTCATGTGCCTGGACCCAGGTGAGACTGATGGTGGGTCACGAGTCAGCCTCCCTGTTCCAAGCTGGAGCCTACATGTATTTTTGCTTTCTCAGTGGTGGGGACTTATGAGAGCTCATGGCACATGGCATAGCAGCAGTGGCAGCATTTGTTCATAGAGCTGGCCAATTACTCTTGTGGGCATGTATGTGTCATATGACCCAGCTTCCTCTAACTGCCACCTCTCAAGTTGGCTCATGTCAGCTCTCAGGTAATAGGTATTGTGCACCAGTGAACTTTAACAAACTGAGTGTGAGTGTCTGTTCATGAATCAGTTGTAAATAATAGCTTCAGACCTGGCCTGTCTTTCTCAAGACTTATGTCCCTACTTGAGCTCTTTCTTGGCTATGGTGATCTGGAGAATAATGACACTTTTTACTGCTTATAGTCCTCGATTTTTACTGTTAAAATCTTCAAGAAAAAGATTAAATATTATCCTCAATTTCAAGAGAAAACTCCTTTCTACCAGGTGGTGCTTTGTGGTTAGATACTATGTACGCATGTGGTCTCTGGATAACCCTCTTCCTTCCTTTTCCACGTACACACACACTAAAGAGCAACAGATAGCAACGTAATCTGTAGGACCATGAGTGGGCATCACACTCCATACAGCATGCTGGATTGTTCTCCACACCAGTGCAGTTGGCATCTCTATAAATTCATGATCTTAAGAGAAATGTAAATCAAAAGCATGAATTTGTTTTTTATCTTGGCTGCTGCAATATGAGAGAGCAGGGACTTGTGGCCGTTCCTGAGCTTGTGGACCCTGTAGATGAACAGCTTGGGCAGGGCAGGGAGGCCATCTCCAACCTCCAGGGCCCCTGTGAAGGAGATACTGTTTGCCTAGTGCTGGTGCAACAGCTAGAGTTAGCCCGTGAGGGCCACAACAACAAGAGCTCTCCTTGAGTAGAGAGCTGTCAATGTCCTGCATGCCAGGAAGGCTTCTGGGGAGAGGGCAAAGTAATGTCAGTGGTATCTGAGATTTAGCCAAATGGGGCACTCTGGCACACATCCCAAACGTGCAGTCAGATATGGAGCCATCAGGGAACATGGAGTTCAGTGAAAGTATACTTGGGCCTCCCTATCCCACATGGTAGATGCTACCTCTTGTGTAGGATGAATTCCTATGGGATTCTGACAAGCACCTATTCATTGTTTACCAGGTCTGTGTCCTGGCCACATCACTCTGAGCCTCCAACTCACTTACTTTCCACATGAGTCAAACCTCTGGCTTTCACAAGTCACATCACCTGGACTTCTCATTCCATTTCTTAGGAGTCTACCAGTGTTGCCTTACCTCTCCATCCAAGCTTTATAAGAATGATTAGATATATATAAGGCCTGTAGAGCCTAACCAACCCTGAGGACTTCTCAGCAGAGCAGGGCTTTCAGGGCCTCTGGATGAGACCATAGCTGCTGTAGGCCATTCTCCTGTGCTGCCAGAGCAGCTTATCCAGGGCCTCTCCTTGCCTCTTGCTTCAGCCTTACTTTTGCAGGCTCCTGACTGCTTCCCAGGTTGGAGCATTTTCTCCTGGGAAATGCCTGTATTCCAAAAAGGACAGAGACACTGCCACCCAAACTGGGGACTTTGGGAAAGTATCCCCTTCAATAAGGTAAGGATATCTGCTCTTACTCTGTTTAGGGTTGTTCAAGAGGTCAAGGGCAATGCCGAAAATGAAATGGTATCCAGATCAGAAAAGTGAAATAATCTTTTTTAGTAGATGACATGATTGTCTGCATAGGAAATCCCAGAGGATCTACAGGAAAGATACCAAAACTAATAAGTGTCTTTAGCAGGGTCTCCAGATACAAGGTCAATATATAAAACTACATTGTTTTTATATATACTGCCTATGAACAGTTGGAAATTGACATTTCTAAGAAAAGTACCATTTACAGTAGTACCAAAACCATGAAATCCTTGGTATAAACCCTACCAATATGTGCAGTCTGTATGCTACAAATCATAAAATACTGATGAAAGAAATCAAAGGTGTAAATAAAAGGAGAGGTGTACCATGTTCATGGATCATAAGACTCAATATCATTATACAGTTAATTCCCCCAAATTATCTATGGATACAATGCAGTCCCAACCAAAATTCCAGCAGACTTTTGGCAGACATTGACAGACTGATTCTAAAATTTATGTAGAATGGCAGAGGAATTAGAATAGCCAAAACAGTTTTTAATAAGTTGGAGGATTCATGGTACCTGATGTAAAACTTAGTGTACAGTCCTGGTAAACAAAACATTGCAGTATTATCAAGAGATATATAGATCAGTGGACTCTAGAATAGAGTCTAGAAATAGTCCCACACTTATATGGTCAACTGATACTTGACAACGGTACAAAAACAATTAAATAGAGAAAGGATAATCTTTCAACAAATGGTGCTAGAAAATTTTACATCCATATGCAAATATACACACACATATATACACATACATACCTTTAACTACACATTCTACTATGTATAAAAATTAACTTAAGGGGCACCTGGGTGGCTCAGTCAGTTAAGCCTCTGACTCTTAATTTCGGCTCAGGTCATGATCGTGGTTCATGGGATCAAGCCCCACATTGGGCTCTGTGCTGACAGTACAGAGCCTGCTTGGGATTCTGTCTCTCCTTCTCTCTCTGCCCCTTCCCTGCTCTCCCATTCTCTCTCTCTCTGTCTCTCTCTCTCTGTCTCTCTCTCTCTCTCTCTCTCTCTTTCTAAATAAATAAATAAATAAACTTAAATTAAAAAAAATTTTTTTAATTGACTCAAAATTCAGAAACTTCTGGAAGAAAATATAGGCTCTAAAAAAATAAAGTCTGTTAAAAGAAAACAAAAATCTTTGTGACCTTGGGATAGGCAACATTTATAGCTGACATCAAAAGCATGATCCAAAAAAGAAAAATTGATAAATTGGACTTCATCAAAATTGAAAACTTCTGCTTTTGAAAGTTGCTTAAGGAAATGAAAAGATGAGCCACCAGCAGAGAAAAAATATTTGCAAAACACAAGTCAGAGTCTTGTATTCAGAGTATATAAAGACTCTACAAACCCCAATAATAAGAAACCACCCTATTAAAAAGTGGGGAGGGGTGCCTGGGTGGCTCAGTTGAGCATCTGACTCTTGATTTCAGCTCAGGTCATGGTCTCTCTCACAGTTTGTGGGTTCAAGCCCCACATTGGGCTCTGCACTGACAGTGCGGAGCCTGCTTGGGATTCTGTCTCTGCCTTTCTCTCTGCCCCACCCCCTCTTGCACCTAGACATGCTCTCTCTCTTTCTCAAAATAAATAAATAAACTTTTTTTTAAAAAAGTGGGGAGAAGATTTAATACGACACTTCACCAAAGAAGACACATGATGGCAGCCAAACAGCTGAAAAGATGTTCAACTGGTCACTAGGGAAACAAATTGAATGCACTTGGGCCACCACACCTAATGGAAGATGAAAATAACAGAATTGCCAGCTCTGAGGGTGGCTGAGGCACAGAGCAACTGGTGCTCTCCATTCCTGTCCTGCACTGGTGCCCTGGGGAAGCCTGGGGTCACAAGGCTCCCAAGAGGTGAGACGAGGTGCCCAGCAGAGCAGCTGCCAGGAGCAGAGCCCACGTTAGAATCCAGGGCATTGGCCTCTGATTCCTGCTGAGCTTCTGTTTCACCTGCCATCTCTGACAGAGATTTGAAACCATTAACCATGTAACCAAGCTCAGTGAAATGGTTAAGTTCTTGATCACTGAAGTTCTTCATGCACAGACTGGGCAGCTGCATGAAAAGGACCTGGGATGGCTCAAGCATCAGACCAAGGGCCAGGCCAGGTGAACTTCAGGGCACCTTCAGTTGCAACAGCATCTTCCCCAGCAAGACATGTCCTCTGGGGCCCAAGGGTTAACTAAGGACCAGTAGCCTGGAAGACAGAGCACAGCCCCGTCTGGTACTGTCCAGAGCCCCATGGAGGGACCAGTTGTGGCAAGTCCCCAGGGATCTCTGACTTCTGACCCTAGAACAGTGCTGTCTTCTTTGTGTCTGACTGCAGGTGACTTTCTTCTAGGAGGTGCTTCCTCCTTCCTGGTAATCATCATGGAGGAATGGTCAGGGACCTTGACTGTGTCCTTGGGTTTATTTTAGAAGTGATTAAGAGTCATTGCAAAGAGGCTGCTCCTTTAGGTGCTCCCTTGGGATCTCTGAGTTGACCACCAATTAATAGACATGTCAGTAGCCCCCTGGGCTGACAGACTTCCTCCCACAGACAGAGACAAAATGTTCCCTTGAGTCTGGAAGAGGATCAGAGGCACCAAAAAAAGCAGCTAATTGGTGAGAGAATGTATCATTTCCACATATTTACTTTCCAAGTGTTGTCAGCAATAAATGCAGCTTTGAGGGAAGCTTTCTGGCTCCTGTGGGAGGAGGGCAAGTGTGAGCTCTGACCATCTGCATTGGTATGGATTGATACGATAGTCCTTGGCCCTTACACCCACACAGAGTCCTGCTTCCAGTGGCTATAGGTCGCTTCCTCGCTGTGCCTGCCCCCCTCCCTGCACTGAAGCCTCCCTGGCCTTCCCTCTGGGTTTGTGGAGGCAGGTGTTCCTGGGACCACTTCCTGGTTCTGCTCTTCTGTGACTTGGTGTGAGTGGCTCATCTCATCTAGGTAGGAGCCCCTAGAGATGTCCGTCACACTGTAGGCACTCAGCCAGTGCAAGTTCTCTTCCCTCACCCCTCATCCCATGATCACCATCTGTACCCTACCCACAGCAGCTCCATAGCAAGCACCTAACCAGCACCGGTGTGCGCCAGGGAAAGGCAGGGTGGAATTGTCAACATTTGGGGCCGAGTGCTGTGATGTGGGGCTTTCTTGTGCATAGCAGGATGTTGAGCAGCATCCCTGGCCTCTACCCACTAGATGCCAGTAGTGCCTCCACCCCTCAAATGGTTGATGATGACCAAAAGAGTCTCCAGGCATTGCCAAATGTTCCCTGGAAGTTGCAGAGTCGCCCAGGTGAGCATCCCTGGTCTAGAGTCCAGTGGCTCGGTCATATCTGCCTGATTTTGTACTATATGGTTGGGGACACAGGGGCCCATAACACAGCACCCGCCAGCTTTTAGGCAGAAGGGGCGCATTGCCTGGCACTTAGGAGTGCTAGACTGGAAGGTAAAACATCTTTCCTGGCCCATGATTTGCTTCTCTCCTTTGATGTAACCACAGTATTCTTGACTTTCAGCTGTTTTCATTTTTCCCATCTCTCCTAAGACGTCAAGTGCAGGGAATCAGGAAGCAAGTTGCCTTTTCCACATAGATGCCTGGCGGTGGAGGGCTGTGGCCTTCCCGTAGCACTAAGCACTGGGGATCAGGCTCTCCTTTTCTGAGAACAGCCGATTTCTTTCCTCTCCTTGTAACAGATGGCAACAGCCTGTTTGACTCCATGGCCAGTGGGATGCGTCTGATCGTTAGCTGCATCTCCTCCTTCCTCATCCTGTCGCTTCTGCTTTTCATGGTCCACCGGCTTCGCCAGAGGCGCCGGGAGCGCATTGAGTCCCTGATTGGAGCAAACTGTGAGTGTGCTTGGCCCTACCTATAATAGCCACAGCGGGGGCCCTGCTCTGGGCTGTGTCCTCTTTAGGGTGAGAGGGTACTGGAAGTAGCAAGGGGGGGGCAAGGGAACAGGCAAGAGGGTGTAGATGATAGGGGTGCCCTGGTGGGGTGTCCCTGTCCCACCCACTCACCTGCTCCTGGGCTGAGTGCACACCTGGGAAACTAGAGGAGCTGTCCTTGGGACCCAAAATCAGGCCGTGGTGTGTGGAGGGAGGGGTGTGCCCTCAGTGCCAGCTGCCCCCAGGCTCCCCGGCCCTCCAGACCTTGAAACAGGACAGGCAGCTGCTGCTGTATGTTTAGATAGTTGATGTTACCTTTTCTGACGGCCTGGACCATGAGCGGGGCCACCTGCTGTGGGCAGAGAGGGCAGAGCAGCAGACGCCCGTGAATGTCAGGCAACTTAGAATGTGACTTGGCCCTCCTCAGCCCAAGTTCACTGCAGCAAGAGAGTTCTCTGCTGTGGCCTGTGCCCTCCATAGGGCTGCTGGAATCACCTTGTGTCAGTGAGCAAGCTGTGCTCCCTAGTGCCCAGTCCCCAGTCTGTGTGGGGAGCAGTGGGATGGGTACAGACCCTCCGGGGAGGGCCCCGAATCAAGGTGGTAGGAATACAAAGGGACTGTGCCAGCTGCAGTTGGGGGCCTCACAGCACAGCCCTTCCACAGACCCTCAGTTTTCACCTAGTCATCTACAAAGACACTCAAGCTGGAGAGATGTGGTGAGGACTGGGCGGTGCAAGTGGCAGGATGTCATGATGGGTTGCACATGGGTGAGGGGCAGGGACTTTCTGAAGGAGGGGGGGTCCGCATCAGAGCTTCAGGGCTCTCATGTGGGCAGCTGGGCACACAAGTGTGACAGTCGGGATGTCAGATGCTGTGGGCCTCTGGGGTGACTCAGCTGTTGCTCGTCTCTCCCTGCTGTTGCTCAGTGCACCACTTCAACCTCGGCCGGAGGATCCCCGGCTTTGATTATGGCCCAGATGGGTTCGGCACCGGCCTCACGCCCCTACACCTTTCTGACGATGGAGAAGGCGGCACGTTCCACTTCCACGACCCTCCTCCTCCCTACACCGCATACAAGTACCCAGACATCGACCAGCCTGATGATCCACCGCCGCCCTATGAGGCCTCCATTAACCCCGACAGCGTGTTCTACGACCCTGCAGGTGCTTCCCTCCCAGGGACAGGGAGCAGCACATCACTGGCCATCCTGTGTTTGCAGACAGAGGCTCACTGGTCCTCCTCCCCAGTACACAGGACCCTGAACCTCCACTTCTTCCTTGGCCTTCTGCTTCTTTTTGACTTTCCATTTAAGGTGGAACCACCTGTTGGTGGGCAGGCTCTTCCCAGGGTTGTACATGCAGATGACCGTGGGCAGTGGCCATGCTGCCCCTTGCCTTCCTCCCATGAACACCTGTTAGCAAGCAGCCCTTGGGGCACACTCAGCTGGTCAGTATGGAGAGATGGGGAGCCAGGTGTTGGCGGTTGTGGGGATAGGACTGGCCCAGGTCTTCCAGGTGCCTGCCCAGAGCCAACTGCTGGGTCACAAAGACACATGTGCATATGTGGTAATTGTTAGAGAGGACTTTGTGACATTCCTTCCTGTCTGTGAAATGGGAAGAAAGCACTGGTTCTGTGATGTTGGCCTTACTGCTTAAGTCTTTTGTCCATCTGCTCCTGTGGAAGATCATTCCTCACAGGTCTGTGTAGCACAGAGGGAATGCCAGTTTCCTCACCATTGCCCAGCTTGTTCCTGTCCCTGATGTGCAGCTCAGGTGTCCCATCCCGTTTGCCTACATGTTAATACCCTCTAACATGCACACAACCCCCTGCAGTATGACAGCAGGCAGTGCCCCACTCCTTGCACTCCTTGCCTGGCTCCTTGCACACCCACACAGCACAGCAGAATGTGTGTCGTGGGGCCAGCGCCACTGTGTTTTGGGGCCTGTTTGCTAGTACTGCTTGTCTGTGGTGTGCAGGCAAGACCTGGATTTGACCCCTGCACACACAGTTTGTCTCAGTCTGCCGTCCAGGGGGTCGGGGTAGAACAGGCTCCTGCCAGGGATGCTGCTGGAGGGCAGCGGGTCCCAGATGGCTGCATGGAGCAGGCTGTGAGGGAGCAGTTGCTCCCTGGGGCAGGTAACAGGACTGCTGAGGCTTGGGGGGGGGGGCAGCCAGCCAGGAAACAGGGGCCCCCATGCCTTGAGCTTTTGGAGAAAGCCGGAATAAGGAGCAGGCACGCTGAAAGGAATGGGCTGCCACAGAGCCTCCCTCAAACCAGAGATTTCTACAGACCCCGGTAAGGTTTGTGGAGCTGTCTGCTCTGGTCCTGTCTTCTACATTCTCATCCCCATATTCCAGCCACAGCACCTTTTCTGGGGGCTGTGTCCCCTGTTCCGCCTGCCCACATCCGGCCCAGTAACTCCCTTGTGTCACGTGAGCCCTGCTTCAACCTCCAACAAGTCTGAGAGGACTTTCCCTCTCCCCCAACTTTGTTCTGCAGACTGTCAAAGCCTGTCCCTCCATATCACATTGCCATGGCTTGCTCACGACTGTACCCCTGCACCTTGCACCAGGCCAGGTGGCAAAAGTGGGGGGTGAGCACAGCTTCCCCCTCCTCCCGCCACCACGGGAGCATTCAGGCAGGAGAAGTAGCCCCTGGTTCTGTGCAGCCCACCATCTTCCCCCGTGCCAGGCCTGCCATCCTGCTGACTCCCTTTTGTCTCCCTGCAGACGACGATGCCTTTGAGCCAGCAGAGGCCAGGCCACCAACCCCAGGAGATGGTGGCGGTGAAGGTGCATCACCCCGGCGCCTGGAGCACCCTGTGCCTGCCACAGGGGCCTCTCTGGCAGACCTGGAAGACTCAGCCGACAGCAGCAGTGCCCTGCTTGTGCCCCCTGACCCTACCCAGAGTGGGAGCACCCCAGCGACAGAGGCGCTGCCAGGGGGCGGCCGCCACAGCCGCAGTTCCCTCAATACCGTGGTGTAGAGGATGGCTCAGCCCACGGCCCCAATGGGCAGAGAGCACCTTTTTGCTGACAAGAAAACACTGATCCCTGTGGGAGATTTGAGGGGCCCCCAAGTGAGTCTGGACCCAGCTGCACTGCCGCACACCCGCTGACGGCGTGCATGTACGAGTAGAGACCACACCGACCTCCCGAGGGAGCAAACACCTGCACCGTGTCTCCTTGAGGGCTCCAAAAACATGCTTAGCTTTGGGTCCCTGTCTTTTTCTTTCCAAATGGCAGAAGAATGACGAAGTTTGTTCAGACCACACGTTTCAGAAGTAGGGAACAAAGAAGGCACTGTGGGCACGGGTGGGAGTCAGACCACACCTGGCTTTGGTGGGCCTGCTCGCTGCAGCATGCCGTCCAGAGGAGCCTGCCAGCCAGCCACTGAGCCCTGGGGCTGCCACGTGTACCTCGCTAGCCACTGTTCAGGAGGAGCACTTCCAGGCACCACTGTGTGTGTGGACTGTCAGTATAGTCTGGGTGGTTGGTCTGCCTCAGGGTAGATGCCCTTGGAGGTTACTATAGTGGCCGCTCTGAGGATACCCCCCAGCCCAGCCATGAACATCAAGGGTGACCCTACCCTGGGTTGGGGGCTGGCCTGGGCCTCTGGTGCCCAAGACCCTCAGAGGGGGTTTTGGAAGGAAGTTGAACTCTCCACTCTGTCTTTCAAGCTGGGTCTCTGTGAAGCCCAGTTCTGTGCCAGGGGGCCCTGGCCCTACCCTGTCATTTTTCTCCCCAGCATTTCTGTGCATGGCTCCCTCAAGAGGCAACCCTGGAGCTGGGCCAAGGCCCCTAGCCACGCATGAGTGTCCTGGCCCTGGATCCTCCTTTGGGGGTTGGGGGCTAAGCCAGCCAGTCCGCTACCCTCTGGAGCCCCCCACTCCTATTGAATTTGCTCATGGGTCTGGTCTGCCCCCCCACCCTATCTTGTTTGTGCCATAAAGGGTTGTTTCTTTGGGGGGAGGGGTGGCTGAAACTAATGCCCTGGGCTGTGTCCATCTCCTGAAAGTCCACTTGCACACCACCACCACTGAGCCGAGTGCCCAGTGGCCGCATGCCACCTTCCCATCCTCAGCAGCTCGGGGTGCTGGGTTCCCTGCCCAGGGGCCTTTAGACCAAGGGACCCTGTTGCCTGCTCCTGGGCAGTGGTCTTGTCTCCTGACACGGGGCTTTTAGCATTTCTGAGGTTTGGAGATTAAGCGGGTTCTGTGCGATTTTTAGCACATCCATATCTTTTCTACGTTGAATGTCTGGATCTTTTCTTTCTGTGTGTACGCGTGTGTCTGTGTGTGTGTGTACATCTGTGTCCAAGTTTTGCAGGTGGTGGCGGTATGCCAGAATTCGGCCTTGGGGCCCCAGTTTCCCAGGCCAGCCATGGCATCTTTGGCGGCACTGAGGTGTGGCCAGGTCTGCACCTCTGCCCCTTGGCTGAGAGCATGGAGCCCTGCTCCTGGTCCCCCTTGTAGCTCTTCCAGACCAGCATGCAGTGACAGGAGGGTTGACTAGAAGTGGGTGTTTCTGTGGTGCTTTGTGGTGACAGACCTCGGTGGCACAGTCCAGTCCTAGGCATGTTCTCACACTCTCCCATTGGAAACCCATTGTGTTCTTCCAGTATGGAATGAGATTTTTGAGTTTCCCCACAGAACTGTCATCCCTTGAGCCAGCCAGAGGTGTGAATTTTGAACTGCCTGTCTAGGCTCGCAGGATCCAGCGTGCTGGAGGCAGGACTCGGGCTGCATGCCAAACAGGCCTGAGCTCCCCTTGCCATAGGGCTGATCCTTCAAGAATACACCCTGGGCACGTGTGCCCCACGTTGGCTGCTGAAGACAAAGCAGGAAGTGTGTTGTGCCTCCAGCGTGCTGGGCTCAGGGGAGCCGAGGTCTAGAGCAGCAGCCACAGGTCTTACTGGTGCCAGGTGAGTGTCCTGAGCGTGTCTGCTTTGGAGTGACTATCCCAGCGGAGCACATAGGGGCCTGACTTCAACAGCCGAGAGTCCTTCACAGCTCCCCTGTCTCTGGCCCAGACCTCAGAACCATGTGTTGAGGACAGGGCAGTTGGCACAAGATGTCTGGGACTGGGGAGCTCCCTTTGGGGACCGAAGGACTGCTGGGGCCAATCAGGCATGCAGGAGGCATTGAGGAGGTGGCCTGAAGTATGGTGGGCCCGCTTCTGGACTGGCCAGGGTTCTGTCCCAGCACCAGGGTGCTCAGCCCACTGGGGTCCTTGGGCTGCACAGAGGCCTGCATGCCATGTGTGCAGGAGCTGGTGCCTAGGAGTGAGCTCTGCTGGAGGGCAGTTGTGAGGGGAACAAGGTGGGGGAGCCAGGGTCTGCCTGGCTGCCCTTGGCCTCCTGTCCAATTGCCGCCCTTTGTTAAGTTCTAACTGCTCCAGGGTCTGATGAAGAATCCCAAAGCCAACCCGAGCTGAGACTCTTGTGCTCCTGTGATTGACTGGGCTCCCAGAGGTACAGGCCAGGCTCTTGGGAGGGGCCTCTTCCCCCAGGACCCGACTTACCTGGTGGAGGAAGGAGTCGATACTGTACATTGTCTCGATGCCTGTTTTTTATGTTCTCCTTTCACTAAGGGTTTTAGTTTGGGTTTATTTTTGGTTGGGTTGGCACTAATCCTTTTCTTAAGATGCTGTGAGAACCATTTCATCCAAATGCCAAATAAATTTGTGTTCTGGAAGAGGCGTGGTCAGTCTTTGGTGTGACCTAAGTTGCGATGGGAGACTCCAGCCAGGGTGGCTGAGATGGGTGGATGGAGGAGTTGGGGCATCTAGGTGAGCCAGGCTGGGGTGCAGGGCTCCAAGATGCCCCACTGACCATGGTCCTTTCAATAATTTCCCAGTCTGTGATGGAGGAACAAAAGGGTGTCCAGGGGACTCAACCTCAGGTGGGTCCTTGTGCTTACCTTCCTAACCCAGCGTCCTGGCAGTCAGCTCCATCCTGGGCAGGGGGATCCTGGGGGCCTGACAGGCGAGGGGCCAGGGTTAAAAAAGGAACAGGGAGTCCCTTGGTGTGGATAGGAGCTTCGAGGACAGCATCCCTCATTTCTGAACATACCTGCCAGGGTGGTGGTGGGGGTCCTGGGTGCCGTCAGCACTGCTGACCGCGCCCCTTCCCCAAAGTGGGGAGAGCCTGACCCTCTGGGGATTGGAGAAAGATACCCCACCACCCCCAGCCCACCCCATCTCCCTTCACATCACTGGCCCAATTATGCTCACATCCACAGGCACACACATGCTGGGTAAAGAGCTTTCCAGTGTTGCTTCCTCTCCCAGCTACACCAAGAGGCAGCAAAATCAGCTCCACTTGCCAGGAGAATGAATTGAGGGGCTGAGGCTCAGGCCACAGCCTGGAGTCAGAGCCTCAGGAGCTGCTGGGGAAGCCTGAAGTGTCCCCACCAGGCTGGTGCGGGGCAGAGTGGGAGAGCTGTGGCTTCCCAAAGACCTGTTGGTGGAGTAATCCCCCAAAGGAGGGCCTTTTCCCAGGTGTGCGGGGCGGCGTGGGGGGGGGGGGGGGGGAGACACCTATACAAGAGAGCCTATGGTCTTTGGGAGGTCCCAGGCCCACAACAGAAGGGAAATACACCCTCCCCACCCCAACCTCAAAAGTCAAGGGCACTGGGATTCAAAGTGCCCTCCCCTTTCATTTCCATCCTTACTTGGTGGCCTTGGCATGTCACTCCTGGCCCCCAGCCTCTGTTTCCTCCTCTTTAAGTGGGCATAATAGCGCCTCCCCCCAATTAATTGGGGGAGTCTGTTTAAAGTGTTTTGCTCCGGTAAATGCCAGCGATTGTTGCTGGAACACAGCCGCGGCCCTGGGATCAGAGCATGTGCCTGGTGATCTCAGACCTCTGTCTTCTCTGCTGGTGGCCCTGCCTGGACACCGCCCCCTCTGACCCTCTCTGCAGTGGCCTGCCAGAGAGCCCACAAGACTTAGCCACGCCCCTAAGCCCACCCCACTAATAAACAGCTGCCTAGCCTGCCCCACAGTTCTCTGGCACTTTCCAGTCCTCTGGAGTCACAGTGGCTGCTGCACCATGCGGTCTCCAGGCTTTGCACTCGCCTTCCTCACTGTGCCACTGGTGGTGCGCGGGGACTCAGAGGGTGAGCACCTGGACCCTGCCCATCTCGAATTCTACCCTTCTCGAATCTACCCTCCCTTGCAGCTCCCCCTTCTCCCTGTAAAGCTCTGCCACTGGGGGGTTTCTTTGGGGGAGGAGATGTTGGGGTCTTAGGAGAGGAGGAGCCCCATTCTTGCATGGAGCTCAGAGAGAGCCCAGATTGCTGTCCCTCATCTCAGTTCCCTGTCCACTGTCCGCAGGCACCTGGTGCTACGACTCCCAGGACCCAAAGTGTGGTGAGGACAGAGTGTCATGTGAGGCTATATGGTATCAGTCTTTGTCCTGTGGCCACTAGACAGTCTGATGCTAGCATGAACCAAAAGCAGTGTGCATGCCAAGCTTCTCTGGTTTCTGCAGGTTTGTGTCTGGAGTCCTGGGCCACAGTGGCTGTCTGGGTACCAGGCAGCATGCGTGTGACGCCCCCCCCCCATGCCTGTGTGTCTGTGTTTGTTGCTGGTGTGATCTCCAGTCCTGGCATGTGTGCCAAGCTGTTCATATAAGTGGGGACTGTAAGGCTGTCAGCATGGTCAGCCCATGTGTGAGCAAGTGATACATGTCCCCAGTGTGGGTGTGTGACTGTCGTGCCAGGAGACCCTTCCATCCCCGTTCCCTGTGGGGCACTCTAGCTGCAGGTGACTGTGTGTCAGAGTATGGCCCAGACCAGGTGGTGCCTACCTACGTGAGAGTGTTACAAACATTATGGCCAGGCTAGGTCGGGGTACGTGTGGCAGTTGTGACCTGTCCAGGTGTGTGGGTGAGCAGGAAGGAGCTTCCTGAGGCTGGGCGATTCTCTAGGTATGTGCAGGAGGGAGGGAGAGAGGCACTGCCTTCCTCTGTGTATCCCCAAGTTGTCCCCCGAGCCCCCCCCCCACATATCCCTGACCCTGTTCCCTCAGGCCCCACCCACTGGAAGGAGATGGCCCCTGCCTGTGGGGGCCCAGCCCAGTCCCCCATCAACATTGACCTTCACTTGGTTCAGCGGGACCCCACCCTGGGACCCTTCATCTTACAGGGCTACAACACAGCACCTCCAGGCCCGTGGACCCTGGAGAATGATGGCCATACAGGTCAGTACCCTACGGCCAGGATCCCCACAGACACAAGCTGAAACCCACCTTGGAGTGAGAACTACCCCCCAACACACCCATAAGGATCAAAATCTCCACAAAGAGCACAGGAACATCCATACTCGCTGGTAGACACCCCCAACAGGGGTCATGAACCCCCACATACAGGTGTCAGGATCCCCCTAACAATAGCAATCAGCCATTGCCCCCGAGGACCAGAAGTCGGGATATTCCCAGAAGTCAGAGCCCGTCACAGCACCTCGGAAGTCATCACAGCCCCCCGGTATCACACACAGCTGTGGTGGGTCAAAACTCCCACCACAGGACGGCCACCCTCTTCTCCCCCTCATTGCAGGGTAGGTTTTTTCCACTGCCATCTGCTGACCACCAGAGGACCTATTCCATGGAAGCCCGGCCAGGGAGCAGACTAGCCCAAAAGGGGCCCTGTGCTGGCACTCTGTGCCCTAACAGCACAAGGGCAAGCGGGTGGAGGGAAAGAGTGTCATGTGCTCCTTTACCCCCAGTGCTGCTCCACATAGACGCTGGCCCACAGAGCCACCTGGAGATTCGGGGCGCCGGGCTGCCACTGCCTGCCTACCGCGCACTGCAGCTGCACTTCCACTGGGGGGGCCCTGGTCGAGCAGGTTCAGAGCACAGCCTGGATGGGCAGCGCCGCCCCATGGAGGTGGGCTTGGGTAGGGGGTAGGGTGGTAGGTGTGCCCTGTGGAAGGAGCAGCTGGTACCTCTCACGGTCTGTGCCTCTCCAGATGCACGTGGTCCACATGAACACGAGGTACCAGAGCATGGGGGAAGCTCGAGGTCACCCCGATGGGCTGGCTGTGCTGGCGGTGCTGTTAGTGGTGAGGGAGAGGTTGTGCAACTCCTGGCAGTGAGGGAGGGACAGAGGAGTTCTGTGACTCCTTGTGCTTCCCAGAAAGGGGGTCTGCAAAGGGAGCAGAGTGGGCCTGTAGAGTTTTGGTGGGGCTGTTGGGGGAGTCTGTACGGTTTACAGGATTTAAAGGGTTCTGTGGGAGGATGGGGCCAAGGAGAGGTACCGGGTCTGCAGGGTCAGTGGGGAGGGAGGGTGACCCTTCCCCCAGCAGATCTCCAAGCTGCCCCCACTGGGAGCCTACCCCCATCCCACTTACAGTCTCCTCTAGACCTCTCCCCACCTCAGATTTCCCCTTTGGAGACCCACCCACTCAGAGCCCTTCTCACTTGGAGCCCCCTCCCCAGGAGCAGGACACTGACAACGCCAACTTCTCCGTCCTGGTATCCAGCCTGAAGAACGTGTCTGAGCGCGGTGAGGAGCCACGGGGTCGCACCCGGGGCGCGGGGTTAGCTGGGGGCCGGGGGGGGGGGGGGCGGCTGGGCACAAGGAGGCCGATTGCAATCCCACCTCCCCTCCCCGGCCCAGGAGTCTCTGTGAATCTGGCCTCCACCTTCCCGCTGGCCTCGCTGCTGCCGGGCGCCTCAGGCCTCTCGCGCTACTACCGCTACTCGGGGTCGCTGACCACGCCTGGCTGCCAGCCTGCGGTTGTCTGGACTGTCTTCGAGGACGCGGTACCCATCGGGCGCTCACAGGTGGGGCCCCCACCCTTTCCACTGGGCAGCTCTGCCCTCTTCCCTCCCTCCCGCAGCCCCTGCCCACGTCTTAACCTGTCTCTGCTCCGAGCCCTCAGGTGGCCCAGTTCCAGACCATGCTCCAGGCTGGGCTCCCCGGCTCTCACCCTGCACCGCTCACCGAGAACTTCCGCCCGCAGCAGCCTCTCGGGGGTCGCAGGGTCTCGGCCTCTCCAGGTGCCTCCATCCGCGCAGCAGCCTCGGTGCCCGCCCCAACCCTAGCCCGTGTGCACGCGGCTCTGCTGGGCCTGTGGCTCTGGCAGAGCCCCTAGGAACCAGATTCGACCCCTTCCCGCAATAAACGATACACAGAGTGACCTTGGCCTCACATATTTTGCGGGGGTGGGGTGGGAATACACAACCTCTCCCACGGAGGCGAGATTCCTGCCCGAATTCCACTGAGGCCTCAGTGTGCCTGCCATACAACAGGGGACCCCTGAGCGACCCTCCCCCACCCCATCACAGCCAGTCCCATACCTGTATCCAGAACACACACACCTCCCCAGATCCCTCTGATCCCCCATTTCCAAGGAGAAAAACTAGCAGGTCTTGGAAACGCCACCTGTTAAAGTCTAATACTACACTTTATTTAAAAACAAAAACAAAAACAAAAAAAAAACGAGCTGGCTGACCCCAGGACACTGTGCGCTATTAAATGATGACTTCAACTGACGTTTCCGAAGCCAGGAGGTGAGAAGCTACCGGTTCCAGGCTCTGCTGCAGGCTGTGCTAGGTGGGGTAGGTCCTGGTGACAAGGACAGCTAGTGAAGGGCTCTCTGTGCAAGGTGAAACCACTCCCCGGTGACACTGGGAAGTTAGGCTATGGAACCTGAGTGTAGGGTGACACTTTCTGGAGAGACAGTGGTGTCCAGGTGTCTGCCTGTGGTGAGGCTAAGTGAAAGGTTAAGTGTCCTTGGTGTCACTGTCCATAACGAAGCTAAGAGTCCCAAGAACATTGACTAGATGCCACTGTGCCCAGGCAATGTTGTCCAGTAAGAGTTTGGGTCTGTCAGCAGAGTGAAGCTGGCCAGGGACTAGCTGTGGTCCAGTTGATGCCCTGCAGACTGCGGTTGTATATCCAGGCGGCATTGCCCTGGGTGAGTCTGTGTCCAGGTAACAATGTCCCAGCAGCCCACATGTCCCTAACATCTATTGAGTAGTGTGTGGGTCACACACTATATCAGTGTCTGGAGGCCCAGCCTCCAGCCCAAGACCCTTAATACAAAACAAATACAAACAAAAACCTGTAACACCCTCCCCTGAGAAAGACCCTTGGGCTCTCCCGGAGGCTCTCTGGGAGGCTGCCACATCCCTGGCCCAGACCCTTCTGCAGCTCTAAGACCAGAAAGGTATCCACCCCTCTTCCAGCCCCCGACTCAGTCTCCAGCGAAGATCACTGGCTGCGCGGAGGCTCTCCGCACTCCCCAGACGTGACCCTCGACAGTCCTCAGCTTTGGCGCGTCCCGCCACCCACACCCTAACGCTGGAGCGCTAGCAGGCGGCTTCTGAGGACCCTTCTCCATCTACAAGGGTGGTGTATCTGTCCATATAAATAGATAGGAGGAGGGCACTTCCTGCACCTGGTCGCGGCTACCCTCGGCAGGGCAGCCCTCAATCCCCGCCGCCCTGCGGGGCCCCTGGCGGCAGCGGCGTCTTCTTGAAGTTCTTCCAGGCCAGGGCCCGGTTCGCGCTGCCGTCGGCAGGGCCGTCCGGTGCGTCGTCGGCGTGCCTCGCGACCGTGGCCAGGGCGTTCATGGTGCCCAGCGCTCGCAGCAGGGTCGGGCCGCGGGGCGCGGCGCGGGGGGCTGCGCGGGGCTCCCGGCGGGCGGACCGCGGCGGGGGCGGCAGCAGTGCGCGCAGGGCGTCCAGCTCGGCACGCAGCTCCGCGCGCAGCGCCTCGAGCCCCGCGCCCAGCTCCGCGCGCACTGCCGCCAGGCCCTCCTGAAGCCGCCGCTCGCTCACCTCCAGGACGCCCGCCGGGTAGGTGGCCCCGCCGCGCGGCTCCCCGCACACAGAGCACACCGAGCCGCTGCTGCGCGCGTCCGCTCGCTCCCCTGCCCCCGACGCCCGCGCCTCCCCCGCCGCAGCCCCTGCCCGCTCCACCAGCTGCAGCAGCCTGGGTGCGTCGGCCCGCGCCGCCGCCTCGGCCCGGATCTGGCCCCGCAGGCGAGCCAGGCGGCCCGGGGCGCGGGCTTCTTCAGGGCCTGGCCCGTTGGGCTGCGGCCCGTTGTCCCGTCGGCGGCCAGCGGCCCGTCGCAGCGCCTCGCTCGCGCCGTACACACTGCGGGCCTGAGCCCACGGGCGCCCGGGTTCCACCGCCATCCGTGCCGCAGCCGCCACCGCCACCGGCGCTGGGCCTGGCCGGGAGCTCCAGCCCGCAGCCTAGCGACCGCTGGGGCCCCGGCGACGCTCCGTGGAGAGGGCCCCCGGGATGGCTGTGGGAATGACTGAGGTCTCGTGGGGGTGGGGGTGGGGGGCGGGCAATCTGGCCTGGGCCCGGGGAACTCCGACAGGGCGAGAGGGGGTGGTAGATGGAGCGCCAGGGAACGCGGGGGTGTGGGCAATGCAGGCAGCCTTGAGTGTGCTAGACCTGCCCAGGGGGACTGTGCTGTCGGTGGGTCCCAGCGTGGGTCGAGGAGCTTGGACCGGCTTTTGAGCAGGAGGTGACAGGACGTGGAATGAAGGCTGCAGAAGCCTAGGCGCCCAGACCAGAGTCAGGAAACAGGCTCACACCATATACTCCAAACTACTGTCCTGATCACAGTCAGGGGAAGGCAGGTGTGGTTATGGACCCACCTGTCCCCAGTCCTCCTCTCTGGCTAGGGCCACCACCTCCATACTATAGTTCAGGCCCCCCACCCCCACCCCCCACAGCTGCAGGAATCCATCCTCCTCACAGGTACCTCCATTCAAGCCCTTCCTGGTCTGGGTATCTCCCTGCTGAGCCCCAGTCCTCAGGAAGCCACTGGATGACCTGGCCCACCCCACACTATTCTGGCCATGTCTTCTTTTACCTGCTCTAATCCAACAACCTCCACCCCTCTGGGCCTTTGCTCAGGCCGTTTCTCTGCTGGGAATGCCCCCCGCCACACACACACACACACACACACACACACACACACCCCATATACCTAGCAGCTTCCACTCATCCCACTTCTGCAGGGCAGCCTTCTTTGGCCACCCCAGCTTCCAGCAGGTGACTCAGGCCCCACACCCACAGCCTGTTTAAATGGCTCTCTGTTCTCTGTCCACCTGGATTCACAGTAGGGGCCCTGAGCACAGGATGACTAGGTGACTTAGTTCCCAGAGATACTAAACATGCCAGATGTTGGATGCAGGAGTAAATGAGTGAATGAGTCTGGGGCTGAGCATCCTGGGTGGGGCAGGGCCGTTACCACCCACCCTAGTCAGCCAATGCACCTCCTCAGGCCTGGCATTCAAGACTCTCATGGTCACCTGTGCTGGCTTTTCTGTCCCTGCCACCTTTTCCATTGTGTGGGAGCTCCTCACTACTGCACTCCAGTCTTTCTCACCCTGGTGCCTTCACACATGCTGCCTGTGTCCATCACAGGGTCATGGGCAGTGCACTGTGGGCCCCTCTGGAGGGCAGTATCCCTCTACCCTGCATGTTGTTCTCACTGAACCCTAGGGGCTAGTTAGGACTCCGGGTGCCCTGGGAGCCTCCCCAGTGAATTGTGGGGAGGGAGGGTCTGGCGTGGGTCCTGGCTGGGCTGGGAGGGAGATGGCAAGGCAGCCACTGGGACCTGTGTCCGTCCCTAGATCCCACAGGGGCCTAGCCTCTATGCAGCTCTGTGCCTGTGTGTGTGTGTGTGTGTGTGTGTGTGTGTGTGTGTGTGTGTGATTGAGGATGCTGCCAACCCTGTTCTTTGGCAGTCCTGGCCCTGGCCACCATGAATGCTCCTAGATCCCCTCTATTCATTCATTCATTCATTCATTCATTCATTCGTTTGTTGATTGCAGCCTGTCTCTCTGGAAGGTACAAGGAGAGGTGAGAATTTGGCACTCTGTCAACCCCAGACAACCACCCCCCCCATTCCTGCTGAGTCACCGGGCCCCCTGGGACCTCTGGCATCTGTTTCTGCTGGTCTCTAGAGCCTCGTTAACGATACTCTTGCCCTCCTCCCCTTAGTAATTAAAATACTGCAGGCCAAAATACCCTGGATTCCTTCCCCAGGCCTGCTAGAGTCAAGCTGTGTGACCCAGGGGCTCTGCCTTCTCTGAGCCTCACCTATGAAATGAAGGAGACCCCTAAGATCCCTGGGAGGGGACAGCAGGAGGGCTGGAAAAGGCTGGGGAGAGCAGAGGTAGACAGACTCCAGATTGGTGATGTGGTATGAGAGCCAGGAAGGGCAGAGCTGGGCTGCCTGGGCAGGCAGGGCTGGGCTGCCTGGGGAGACAGGGGCTATGAGGTTTTCCCTGACTGTTGAGGCTGATGGAGAGATGTGATATGAACAAAGCCTTTGCTGCGGCGAGGAGTTCACGATCCTACAGGTGCTGCAGGATGAGGTCATGGCTGGTGGTAGAGTCCCAGAGTCAGGTTGTGAAGCATGACAGATTGCACAGGAGCAAGTGTAGAGTGGGAAGGGAGGCCCCAGGGACCCCGACGAGCCCTGAGGAGGGCTGCAGAGGTATTGGTGAGGAGTGAACAGGCAGCTGTGGTCAACATGACCCTGAAGCCCCTGAGGTCAAATCCAGCAATGGTCAAGAAATAGGTTGTGGTGGGCGCCTGGGTGGCTCAGTCGGTTAAGCGGCCGACTTCGGCTCAGGTCATGATCTCACGGTCCGTGAGTTCGAGCCCCACGTCGGGCTCTGTGCTGACAGCTCAGAGCCTGGAGCCTGTTTCAGATTCTGTGTCTCCATCTCTCTGATCCTCCCCCGCTCATGCTCTGTCTGTCTCTGTTCAAAAATAAATAAACGTTAAAAAAAAAAAAGAAATAGGTTGTGGAGACCCCAGCCCGAGCTTCATGGGTGGAGGGGCCAGCAGAAGCTGAAGATTAGAGGTGGGGGAATAGGTTGGAGAGCCCTTGCCCCAGGCTGGTTGGTCAGAACAGAGGTAGCTTCAGAAGGAATGGGCCAAGAAGGGACAAAGCTACTGAGCCAAGGGGACCAGCACACAGGCCTGCTTTCTGCTTCTGCTTTCTGGAATATCCTAATAGCCCAGCCTGCCCAGCTCCCTGCACTGTGCAGGGCCCAGCTTCTTCCCCACTCTGGCCCTGTCTGTGTGCCTGGGCCAGGGGCCAGGTCTGCTGGGGGTGAGGAGGCTGGCTGTGACTGTGGGAACACCAGCTCCAGACACTGTCCCCATCTAGGCTCTGTGCATTCAAGTGGGCCCTTCTGCACAGGTAGAGTTGGGTGATTCGTGGGCTTTGCCACTTATTAACTCATTAATGGTTCGGGGCCCCTGCAGGGCCTGGGGAGGAGGGAAAACCCTCAGGCTCTGCCTCTGCCTGGAGAAAGGGGGCGGCCTCCATGGGACTTAACTGCCGTCACCTTTACACTCTGTTACCATTAAACCCTGGCAGCCACCCAGAGAAGAGGTTTTATTTTCCAAAGCCCGAGGACCAGGTGGCTTTGTATGTGGGAGGGGACCTGATGGCCTCAGAGGGGGCAGGGGAGCCTCACAGTCATCAAGGGAGTGTCTAGAAATGCAGATGCCCAGGTCGCCCCCTCCCCTGACCCAGTTAGGTAGAACTGCTTCAAGGCAGGGTGGTATTTGTCTTTTTCCACCACTGTCTTCACACCAAGTTCTGGCCCATCTTGGGTCTCAGTGAAGGGGGCACATGGAAATGCAGGTGGGGGTCCGTGAAGCTGGCTCTGAGGGTCTGTGTGGGGAGGGAGACCCCTGAGCCACCAGCCATCCTGGGAGGAAAAGGGGTTAGCTTTGGAGCTGGTCCTGGAAGGGGCAGTGCAGGCACAGGGTCCAGGGTGTGGGCTGCTACTTTCCTTTCTGGTCACAGACCCTGGGCCTCAACATAGACTCCAGAACATAGGTGCCCACCCATTCTCTACTCCAGCTATGGTGCTTGCTCTAGGAGCCAGACTGACTAGGCCTTTGGCTGTGAGCAAGCAAGGCCAGCTTGGCTGGGACCTGGACCTTGGGCCCAGGGCACTTAGGAAGGGAAGGCCGTGGTGCCTTTTTGGCCCCCAAAGTGCAGGCCATGTAGTAGAGGTTCAGTGGACTAAGCCAGCAGGTCTGGCTTGGGCCATTGTTCAAGACACCATTCTGGGCTGGTTTGTTTTGCCTTATGGGCTTCTGGTGGCCCTATTGCCTCGCCTCAGTGTTCCCCTTATCAGAGCCCAGGTAGAGTCTTTCCTGGCCAGGAGATGGTGAGGGTGTCAGAGGTGACAGATGTTGGGAGGTGTGCAGGCACCATGGGAGGCCTGTAGCCTAAAGGGCAGATCCATCTACTCTGGGGCCCTGCTGCCCAGACCCCTGAGCTGCAGCTGTCTCCTCATTTAAAGAAGGGGCCAGAGGGTCCGGGGCTTCCTGTGGGGACTGGACTTGGGCACACTTTGCCCCTGAACACCCCCTGGCTACCAGGCCCTGGAACTGTGCCTTGACCTGCTGGTGGCTCTGGCTACCTAGACATTCCCTAGGAACTGTCCTGGGGCAAGTGGCTCTGCAGGGGACAACTCATTACCCAGTAATGACCTTGTCTGACCTCAGTAATGGCTCATTACCTGGTAATGACCTTGTTTGCCTCATCCTGGCGTCAGCAGCCCTAGAATGTCTGGCCTGGGTTGGCTCTGACAAGTCAAGACCGTGGCCTTCAACCTCCCAACTTGCCCCAGATGGGGCATCAGGCCTGCCAGCATCTGTGTGCCCTGCAGGCCCAGGCTTGGCTCCCAGTGGGAAAATTCTGGGTTCCTGACCCTACCCCCACCTCAGCTGCACAACCTGGGCAGGTGAGCCCTTTAACCTCTGTGCCTCACTCACCCACAGGTGGGGCAAGAGGGTCCTCATGGGGCAGTGAGGCGGGCTGCCTCTAAGGGACACTCTCTGCTCACACAGGGCTCCTCAGGGGCTCCCCTTCTGCCAGCTGGCTGGGGGCTTCAGTCAGGGCCATCCTCACAACAACTGGCCCCTGGGATGGCCCCTCGTCTTGCCATTCCTGGTATAGGAGACTATGAGGGGGGTCTGAGGGGTGGGTCAGCCTGCTCCATCAGGGTCCCCTCCACCCCCTGTGGCCAAAGGTCACTTTTCTGTCCTCATCTTTGATCTTTTAGCAGCACTGACACAACTGGCTATGCCCTTCTCATGCCCTCCTGGTGACCCCAGACCCCGGCAGACACCTCTCACTCCCATGCCATCCCCCTGGACTCCCATACCCCCACCTGCCTCACTTCTCCAAGCCTCAGGTTTCGCCCTTGCCTTCTCAGTGGGAGCCCTTAGCCTTCTGGTTAAGACGCACCTCTGCCCAACATGAGCTCCCATGTCACTCCTGCAGAGCCTGGGGTCCTGTGTGCCCCCAGGGTTTGGACCGGCCCCTCAGTGATCTGCTTCCTCTTGTCCACCCAGCCAGCATCCCACCTCCAGGCCATGCACGTCCTGCTCCCTCAGCCTCAGGTCCCAATTTACACAGCCTCCTAGAAAGGCCTTCCCTGACCCGGGGGCCCTTCTCCATGCTACCCTTGCATCTGTCTAGCTGGCACTCACCAAGCTTTTCAGTTCCACCTGGAATGTTGGGTCTCTGGTCTCTATCTTTCTTTGGGTTTGACTTCCAAGAGGGCAGGGGACACCCTTGCATCCTCAAGGTCCAGAAAATTGCCTGGCACAGTGGGCACAGCATAAATCCACTATCAGTGAGTAAAGGTGTCTGTACTGGGATTGGCTTTGAGTAAGCACTCAGTGTTGGCTTTATTATTTCCAGGCCTGCAGGGCTAGGGGTGCTCATGGCAGTGCCAGCTGTCAGGGCTGGCTGTGTCTCTAGTGTTCCCTGTCCAGGACAGGGTCCTTGCTCAGCTCAATCCTAGGGCCTGGAGTTGGCCCTGGCCAGGCTCTCTGCCCTCACCTTCCACATATAGAGGCTGTGTCCCACTTCTGTGGCATGGTGGGATGGCAGGGGAGGGGATAGGGAGCATATAAGTGGGGGGTTTGCTGTTGGGGAGCAGGCCTGGGACACATAGGGGGAAGCAATTCAGGGTGCTATTCAAGCAGGGAGAGAGTGTCAGGGCAAGGAAGAGTTAGGGGAAACATGAGCTGGAGGGATGAACTGAGGGCAGTATGGGAGGGTGTATGTCACAGGAAGGGAGCCCTGGCTCCCCACCTACCCCACTGAACCCCTTCTGAATCCTTTCACAAGTCTAGCTGAGGGAGGGAGAAATGGGACTGTAGGTATAGACTACTTTCCAAGATTTGAACCGGGTCGTGTCTGACATTTATGTGTATCCTTGTAACACCCACATCAAGATCTTCCCCCCTACACCTTCCTGTCTCAAAATTAAGTTTGAAGGAAATAAATTTTCTCTTTATTATGTGTTTAATGTACTGTATAATAACACAAAATACCATGTAACGTATATACACTAAAAGCATCATAACAGAACAACTACCTGTGAATCAACTACCCAATCCAGGAATTGCTTCAGTACAAGTGACTTATCTCCTTGTCTCCAAAGGCACCTTCTGTCCTGAATTGTGTGTTTCCCTGGATTATATATATATATATTTTTTCATGTATGTACATTTTCATGTATATCATTTCATGTATATATGTATAAACTTTGTGCCATTTGGTTTTGCTTGTCTTTAAATGTCATAAAAATGACATTACACTGGGTGTGCTCTTCTGGTATTCATTACTAACATTACTTCTGAGATTCATTAGGTTGTGTGGTGTGGCAGTCATTCATTCTTTTTCACTGCTGTATAATATTTCAATTGATTTATCCATTCTCCTGTCAATGGATATTTGAATCATTTGTGTTTTTTGCTATTAGTAACTGTACCTCTGTGGACATTTTTGTACCTGTCCCCTGGGACCCATAGACAAGAATTTCTCAAAGGAATGTATTGGAGAATGGACCTGGTGTAGTACCATGCAAATATTTGAGAAAATGCCAAATTGTTCATGAATACCCACCCTCACCAGCCACATGGGAGGATCTCTGTTGGTTCACAAGTATCTAACACTTGGCCCGGACAGGATTCTTGTATTTTGCCAATCAAGTGGGTATTGATATTTCACTTTGTGCTTCCTTCATTACTGGTGAAGTTGTGCAACTTTTCATATGCTTATTTGCCATTTATGGTCCCAATTCTGTGAAATGCTTGTTCATGGCTTTTACCAGTTTTCCTATTGAGTTGTTTTGGGTTTCTTTTTTCTTATTGAATTATAGGTGTCTTATTTAATTCACTTTTTAAAAAAAATATTTGTTTATTTTTGAAAGAGTGAAAGCGGGGGAAGGGCAAAGAGGCACAGAGGATCTGAAGCGGGTTCTGTGCTGACAGGCTGACAGCAGCAAACCTGATATGGGGCTAATATGCACAAACTGCAAGATCATGACCTGGCTGAAGTCAGACACTGAACTAAGCCACCCAGGTGCCCCTTAATTCATTTATTTTTGTCAAAATACGATTTGCAAATAGTATAGTGCGCATATCTTAGATGTACAGGTGTGTTTTTGTATTCATGTTCTCTCATTGTCTTAGTCTGTTCAGGCAGCTATAACAAAATACCATAGAGCAGGTGGCTTATAAACAACAGAAATTTATCTCTCACAGTTCTGAGACTGGAAAATTTAAGATCAGGGTGCCAGCATGGTTGCCTTCGGACAAGGACCCCTTCTTGGTTCATAGCTCATGCTTTCTGCCTTGTTCTCACTTGGTGGAAGAGGCTAGAGATGTCTCTGGAGCTTCTTTTTTAAGGCACTAATCCTATTCATGAGGGCTCCCCCTTCATGACTTAAGCACCTCCCACAGACTTCACCCCCGTAATGCCATCACACTGGGGATTAAGATTTCAACATATGAATTTGGGGGCAGGGCACACAAATATTTAGACCATAGCATCCATGTAACTAACACCCAGATCAAGATGTACAACATTTATAGCACCCATAAGTCTCCCTCTCAGTCAGTACCCCCAAAAAGCAACTGCTTTTAAGTCAATAAACTTTAAGTATTTGGAATGCTCTTTTGTCTACTATGTGTATATGTGCAACTCTCTTTTCTATAGCAAATGATTTTGGAACTTTCTTTGTGGTGGTGTTTGATGAACAGAAATTTTAAGCTTTAATGTAATTATCAACTGTTTCTTTTATTGCTAGTGATTTTGTGTCTTGTTTAATAAAATTTTTCTTACCCAACAGCAATAAGATAGCATTCTATATTTTCATTTAAAAATTGAAAGTGTTGCTTTTAACATGTAGTCTCATATCTGTATAAAATTGATTTTTGTGTTCAGTGTGAGGTTGGGATTCAATCCTGCTTTTTTTCCATTTAGATAGTGGATTGTCTCAGCAGTGTTTATTTGATGTACTACTTCTGTTATATGTACTTGTGTCTATTTTCAGGCTCTCTGGTTTGTTCTATTGGTCATTTTGTCTATCCCTGCATCACTATCAGTTCTATAGTGATTATTATAGTTCTATAAAATGTTTTGTTATCTGGTAAAACAAATCTTCCTATCCTATTTTTCTTCATGAATGTCTTGCTTTTCCATATACAGTTTGAGTCAGCTGATCAAATTACACACATGTACACACCCACACTTGAAATTTTTATTGGAATTTTTTATTGGAATCATATTAAATCTGCAGACCAATTTGGGACAGCTTTATCATACTGAATTCTCCAATCCACAAACATGTTATATTATCTCTTTCATTTAGGTCTTTTAAATATCTTTAAACCAAATTTTATAATTTTTCCATATAGTTTTGCATAATTTTTTCAGTGTTTTACTTATCTTTAGTTTCTGTTGTTATTGTAAATAGCATATTTTAAAATAGTATTTTCTACCTGCTGTATAATTAGTACATAAAAACTTAGCTTATTTTTATATCATAATATTATAGCCAGCTGCATTATTAAACTCTCCTGTTAGTTCTGGTAATATGTAAATTATTTTAGGCTTTGCAATAACAGTATAAAGGAGAGAAAATAGAGCTGTATGAAAGTTTTTGTATACTACTGAAATTAAATTGGTGCTGTATGATTGCTATAAATTAAGATGTGAATTATAATCCCCAAGGCAATCACTAAGAAAACAACTAAAATATTTGTGGTAAAAGAAACAAGACATTAGAAAATATCTGTTTAACATTAAAGAAGGCAATAATAGAACTGAGTAACAAATAAAAACATACAGGATATAGAAAACAAATGGCAAGATGGCAAAAGTAAGTTCTTCCTTATCTGTAATCTCATTAACTGTAAATGGATCAAACACTTCCATTAGAAGGCAAATATTGATAGAATGGATTTAAAAACATGATCCAACCATGTGTTGTCTCTAAGAGACTCAATTTAGGGGCACCAGAGTGGCCCAGTCAGTTGAGCATCTGACTCTTAATTTCATCTCAGGTCATGATCCCAGGGTTGTGGGATCAAGCCCACGTTGGGGTCCATGCTGAGTGGGGAACCTGCTTAAGATTCTCTCTCTCTCTCTCTCTCTCAAATAATCCAAAAATAAAAGGAAAGAGAGACTCAATTTAGATTCAAAGACACAAATAGGTTGCAAGGAAAAGTAGGAGGAAATTTGCAGATATTCCCTGCAAACATATAACCAAAAGAGAACTGAGTGGCTACACTAATATCAGGTAAAATAGACCTGAAGATAAAACTTGTTACTAGAGACAGGACATTATAGAATGATAAAAGAGTCAATCCATCAACAAGATGTAACCATTTCAAACATATAGACACACAATAAATACACCTAACAATAGGCACCCCCCCAAATACGTGAAGCAAAACCTGACACAGTTGAAGGGAGAAATAGACAATTCAACAATAAGACTTAGAGATTTGACACCCCACTTTCAATAATGGACAAAATAACTGGACAGAAGATCAGCAACGAAAGACTTGAAGGAGAATAGAAAGCAACTAAACCTCACAGAAAACTATACAGTGCTCCACTCAGCAACAGGAAATGCATATCTTCTCATGTAGACATAGAACAGTCTCCAGGATAAACCATAAAACAAGGTTCCATACATTTAGAAGAAATTAAGTAGGGGCGCCTAGGTGGCTCAGTTGGTTGAGTGTCTGGCTCTTGATTTTGGCTCAGGTCATAATTCCAAGATCATGGAATTAAGTCCCATGTTGGGTTCTGGGATGAGTGTGGAGCCTGATTAGGATTCTCTCTCTCTCCCTCTCTCTCTCTCTCTCTCTCTCCCTCCCTCCCTCCCCCACTCATTCTCTCTCTCTCTCAAATAAAAAAAAAATGAAGTAATACAAAATATGTTCTCTGAACACAAAGGGATGGATTTAGAAATAAAACCCAGAAATTTGGAAAATTCACAAATATGTGGAAACTAAGTAACAAATTCCTACATACCCAGTTGGTCAGAGAAGAAATCACAAGGGAAATTAGAAAACATTTTGAGGTTAATTAAAATGAAAGTTCCAGATACCAAGACTTAATCGATGCAGCAAAAGCACTGTCTAGATAGAAATATATAGCTATAAGCACCTACATTAAAACAGAAGAAAGCTCTTTTTTTTTTTAAGATTTAATTTTTAAGTAATCTCTACACCTAATGTGGGACTTGAACTTACAACCCTGAGATCAAGAGTCACACGCCCACTGGCTGAGCCAGTCAGGCACTCCCCCCACCAGCAGAAGACTTTTAAATCAGCAACACAAATTTCTACCTTATTAAACTAGAGAAATTAAATTCCAACTAAATCCAAAACAAGCAAAAACAAAAAATAATACATATTAGGGTGAAAATAAGTGAAATGGAAAATAGAAAAACAATAGAGAAAACAATGAACACAAAAATTGGTTCTTTGGAAAGATCAACAGAACTGACAAATCTCTAGCTAGACTGGTTAAGGAAAAAAGAAGACTCAAACTGCTAAAATCCAAAATGAAAGAGGGTACATTAATACTGACCAAATAAATGAAACAGACTAATTCCTAGAAAGACACAAACTACCAAAACTGACTCAAGAAGAAATAGATCACCTGAATGGACCTAAAATAAGGGATTGAGTTAATGATCAAAAAACTTTTTACAAAGTCTATGCTTATTGTAATGAGCACTGAGTAATGTATAGAAATCTTGAATCACTATATTGTACACCTGAAACTAATATCACACTGTATGTTAATTTTAATTTAGAAAGAAAGAAAAAGAAAAGGGTGGAGGGAAGGAAGGAGGGAGGGAGGGAAAAAGAAAAAGAAAGAAAGAAAGAAAGAAAGAAAGAAAGAAAGAAAGAAAGAAAGAAAAGGAGAAAGAAGGGAGGGTGGAAGGAAGGTAGGAAGGAAACTGGAGGGGGAAAAAACACTTCCTGCAAACACAAGCTCAGGATGAGATGGCTTCACTGGTGAATTCTACCACCTGTTTATAGAATTACTTCCAATCCTTCACAAACTCTTCCAAGGAATACAGGGGAGGGAAACACTTATCAACTCATTGTATGAGACCAATATCATCCTGATACCAAAGCCATCACAAGAAAAGAAAACTATAGACCAATATCTCTTATGAGTATGACAAGGGGCAGGGGGAAGAGGGTACTATCTTTCCAGAATGTCTCTTAGCTGATAGGGGGAGAGAGAAATGTTAGTTTAACTGGCAAGTGATTATAAGTATAGATGTGTTATAGATTACAAGGAAATGTGTGTGATTTTAAAAGAGACAACAGGGGCGCCTGGGTGGCTCAGTCGGTTAGGCGTCCGACTTCGGCTCAGGTCATGATCTTGCGGTCCGTGAGTTCGAGCCCCGCATCAGGCTCTGCTGACAGCTCAGAGCCTTGAGTCTGTTTCAGATTCTGTGTCTCCCTCTCTCTCTGACACTCCCCCGTTCATGCTGTCTCTCCCTGTCTCAAAAATAAATAAATGTTAAAAAATTTAAAAAAATAAAAAAAATAAAAAAAATAAAAGAGACAACAAACACTGGAAAGAGGTTTTAAACTTGTAGACACACATTGCCTATGAATCCTTAGAGGCCTGTGTGCAGCTTTCTTTGACAATAGGGCTAAACAAATGAGGAATCAACTTTCTGTTCTCTATCCAAAATTTGAATACTGAAGCCTTGAGGCCTCTGACTCATGGTACCATATTTCGATGTTCAGAGATCAGAGTCTTGTGCTCCCTGGGACATGTCACCATTCATTCATGTTGTAAAGGACCTAAAGGCACAAGAATGGAGGCAGGGCCCTGGGCTGACACATGCCACCAGCCCCAACACCTAAGACTCTTGTCTTTCCCTAGCAAGATATCAGGATTCCAGGCCTGATGTGATCTCCTGGTTGGACTAAGGCAAATTCCCATGGATGCTATGAAGGACATCTCTAGGGGGCCTTCTCCAGGTGAACAGGTGAGAAGAAGTTCTGAATACTTACACACAAGGCCGTCCAGCAAGCCAGTGGTTTCTAGACATGTGGCCACAGAGTGTTCTTCCAGGGAAATTTGGGGCTGCTTCAGGAACACCAAGTTGCCTCAGCCTTGCCTCTGGGTGCCACTTTTTGAGCATGAAGTTTCTCATGGTCCTATTTGCTCTGTTCTACAATGCACATCCTTCCATCTGTGCTCTATAAATGGTGTCTCTTCCAGACTGCGCTTTTCTTCCTCTTGCATTTCTCTCAGGTCCTACTGTCATACTGTCGCAGACTTTGAGTCTGGAGTTCTCTCCTGTCCAGCAAGAGAGTGGATGCAGAATTGAATATGAGAGAGGCTAATGTCCTTGTCCAAAGTAAGGGTCCTTGTTCTGTATTTATTAGGATCAGAAGGCTAACAAACCTGATGGATGTGCAGAGACAATAAAACAGTGATCATTAACTCATGTTAGAGAAAAGGGCTAACGTGTGAGAGAAAAGGGCTTTCAAAGGCATGCAGTGTCAGGGGTTAGGGTGAATACAAGTCAAGGTCCCAGCGCCAAGCAGATGGCCATTTACTGCAGGCACCAGGCACTATGTCTATTTATCTTAACTTTTCTAGGAGCTAAGTCAGATAGAGCATGCTACCTCAGGGTTAACAAGGCATTTTTCTTGCTAATTAGCTCTGGGCATTTTCGCCCTGCTGTAGCGGTTTTTCACCTCTACCTGTTCTCGTACACTTTTGTCCTAAGTGGCTTTCTGCTCTAAGCCTTGTTAACCCATTGGTGCAAGTTCAGGGAATTCTTAAACTTATTCCCCCCAGCAGACTTGCTTAACTGTGCTGTCATCTCTCTTTGTGTTGAGTTGGGCTGTGCCCTTCTCTGCCTTCTCTGTACTTAGTTCTTTCTGCAGTTCCCCTTTCCCCTGTCACAAATGTCTGTTTCCATGGCCCCAATTGTTGCCCTTCAGTCCTCCACGAAGTACTATTTTTATTTTCTGCCCCCATCTAATATACTTATTGGACCCTCTGTAACCACTTTTTATCCCTTGCTCATGTATCACAATGGCTCTCATTCTCAGTGCTCAAAATTCCATATGTAACTCATATAGGTTATTATTTGAAAGCTGACAAGTCCCACTAAACTTACACATGTTACAATTAGTTTATGCTTCAGTTTCTCCATAGAAGTTTCTTCCATCACAGAGATTTTGCATGTGTAATTTCTTTCAGGCCAAGAAATAAGAACTTGAACCAAAGATTCAAGTCTGAACTACATTATTTCTGAAGACTTTCCCCCATAGAATAGCAGAAAAATTCAAGTCAGATGGCATTTTGTACTCCCTAAGTGAAGTCTCAGATTTTAGTGATTACTTAGGGTATCACTGGAGAATCCACCTGGTAAGCAATTTTTATTCATAAGAAAAAGCCTGATTCAGAATGTACTTAAATTTAATGAATTTGGGGAAGACTTTAGTCTGAATTCAAACCTTATTTAATGGAAGTGTACACCTGAAGGTTACATAGTGCACAACTGTAACAATGATAGCAATAACTTCACACAACCCAGAACCTAATCAATCAACAGAGAAGCTATACAAGTGAAAAACAAATATAGTGAACATGGGAAACACCTCAGCTGCATTACATATCTTCCTCAAATTCAGAAACATACTGGACTTGCAGAGATATACCGCCTCACACTGGAGACAAAACCTGCAATTGCAATGGTATAGGTACACATTCAATGATAGTGCATATCTTATCTTATTGAACATCAAAGACTCTCTCTATATATATACTAGGATATATATGTATATCTTATTATTGAAGTATAATTAACATACAATGTTATATTCGTTTCAGATGTATAATATATCGATTCCACAATTCTATATATTACTCAGTGCTCACCACAATAAATGTAGTCACCATCTGTCCTAACAATATGTTATTATGATATTATTGACTATATTCTCTATGCTGTGCTTTTCATCTCTATGACTTATTTATTTTATACTCAGAAGTTTAAACCTCTTAATCCCCTTCACCTATTTTGCCTATCCCCCCAGCTCCCTTCTCTCTAGCAGCCATCAGTTTATTCTCTGTATTTTTGAGTGTGTTTCTATTTTTTGGTTTCTTCATCTGTTTTGTTTTTTAGATGCTATATGATTTTTTATATGCTATTTTTTAGATGCTATATGATTTTTTATGCTATTTTTAGATGCTATTTTTAGATGCTATATGATTTTTTAGATGCTATATGATTCTACATAGGTGAAATCATATGGTATTTATCTTTCCCTGTCTTACTTATTTTGCTTAGGATAATACTCTCTAGGTCCATCCACCTCATCTCAAATGGCAAGATCTCATTCTTTTTTGATGGTTGAGTAATAGTACATTGTATATACAGTAAAACCTTGGTTTGCAAACATAATTCATTCCAGAAATATGCTGGTAATCCAAAGTACTTGTATATCAAAGCGAATTTCCCCATAAGAAACAATGGAAACTCAGATGATTTGTTCCACAACCCAAAAATATTCATATGAAAATGATAGCAATACTGCAATATAATGCAAAATAATAAAGAATATACAAAATATAAAGAAAAATGAACAAATTAACCTGCACTTACCTTTGAAAACCTTCATGGCTGGTGTGAGGGAGACAAGAGAGAGGAGGGTTATTGTGTAGGACAACTTTCACTAACACTAATGGAATCACTGCTGTCTGTTGGCTCAATGGAATGTTTTTCTTTTCATGAAACTTTAACAAGGAACCCATCCAATGACACTTGCTTTTGCCTCCTTTTGAGGATTTCACAGAAATGTGACATTGCATTGTCATTTAACAGGTTTATGGCTCACACTGCTACAGCCTTATTCAGGTGGTGCTTTTCTACAAAATTTTGCACTGTTTCCCACATTTTACACATCTCCCTAATCTCATTTGAAGTGAGGGAGTCCTCTGCCTTGTTCTCCTCCTCCTCTGCAGATGAGATCTCCTCCATAACCTCTTGCTGTTGCCCATGATGCAGATCCATCAGTTCATTGGTGGTCAGCTCTTGGCCATGTTCCTTCACCAGCTTTTGAATGTCGTCCTCGTTCACCTCCAGTCCCATGGTCTTCCCCAAGGTCACAATTTCATTGACAACTGGCAGCTCCTGTTTATAAGCAAGCCCTTCTAAGTCATGTCCAAGAACACAATCAGGCTACAGTGTTCTCCAAACACTATGGCCTGAGACCAAGCATCAGAGATGATCACCCACTATCCTACAGCAAGAGAGAGAAAGAACCATTGGCTTTAGTTGTGATCGTGTAACTTTCGGTATAATATACTACTTGTATTGCAAGACATCACTCATTTGTCAAGTTAAAAATTATTAGAAATGCTTTCTCATCTTGCAGAACACTCACAGAACAAGCTACTCACAATCCAAGGTTTTACTGTATAATATTTCCTTTATCTATTCACTTATTAATGGACAATTAGGTTGTTTCCATATCTTGGCTATTGTAAATAACGCTGCAATAAACACAAGCGTGCATACATCTTTTTGAATTATGGTTTTTGTTTTCTTTTTTATTTTACTTTTTTATTTGAGTCTAGTCAACACATAATGTTACATTAGTTTCAGGTGTAGGAATGAAATCTTATTAATGTAATAAATGTGAGAGAGCCTTCAGTAATAACTTCTCCTAATTAACATCAGAGAATTTGTACTGGAAAAATGTTCTACAAATGCTGAAATGGTGGGAAATCTTTCATAGATTTCACACATTATACAGCACACATGCAAAGAGACACCATATGAGTATAGTGTAAATGAAAATCATTCAGCTGGCTGGGACTTATCCTTCATCCAACTTCAGAGTCATAGTAGGGAGAAACCCTATGAATGTAATGAGTGTGGCAAAGCTTATAATCAAAACACTTACATCATGCAACATCAGAAGGTTCACAGACTGAACGCCTATTAATATAATCAATGTGGGAAGGCTCTTAACTAAAGTACCTGTATTACTGTGAATCACAGAGCTCATACCGGGGTAAAGCTCTATCAATGTCATGAATGTGGCAAAATCTATAATCATAGGTTATCCCTTATTCAACACAAGAAGATTCGTACTGGAGAAAAACTATTCGAATATAAAAAATGTGGGAAAGCCTTTACTCAGAGCATTCAACTTACTTTATATCTGAGAGAAGTCCTATGACTGAACTGTATGCAGCCAAGCCTATAGTCATAAATCATAGGTCATAGGTCATAGGATCCTCAACTTAAGAGGATCCATACTGGAGAAAAACCTTTTGAATGTAATGAATATGGGAAAGTTTTCTGATGGAATACACATTTTACTCAACACCAAGAATTCACACCAAGAAAATCCTTATAATTGCAAAATGTGGTAAATCTTTCAGAAGTACATACCTTAATCAACATGAGAGAACTCATACTGAAGAGAACCCCTACAAGTGTAGTAACTGTTGTAAATCTTTTGGTCAGAGTGTGTATCTGACTCAATGCCAGAGGATGCATACCAGGGGAAAACCCTATGAATGTATGAAATGTGGGAAAGACTTCATCATAAGTGCCACCTTGGGGCACGTGGGTGGCTCAGTCAGTTGAGCGTCTGACTTTGGCTCAGGTCATGATCTCACAGTTCATGAGTTTGAGCCCTGCACTGGGCTCTGTGCTGACAGCTCAGACTGAGCCTGGAGACTGCTTCAGATTCTGTGTCTCCCTCTCTCTCTCTGCCCCTCCCCCACTCGTGCTCTGTCTCTCCAAAATAAAATAAACATTAAAAATTTTACAAAAATAAGTGCCACCTTATTCAACATCAAGGATTCATAAGAGGAAGAAGTCTTAAGAATGTGCCAACACGAATTCAGACAAGAGAAATTCAACAAATATATTTAATGTGAGAAATATTTTAGCTACAATGCAAACTTCTCAACATCAGTGAAAGATCAATCCAAGAGAGATATTCTATGAATAATGATTGTGAGAAGTACTTCATAGTATGTCATTTATACAACATTATCTGTTTCTAATGAAGGATTCCTATGAATATGTCAAATTTGTAAAATATTGTAATGAATTTTTATCTCTTACTAAATATTAGGTAATAAACACTGGGAGAAACTACAAATAACATATTTTCACCACAAAATTAATCAATAAAGTGAGACCTTTCTCCCAGTACTTTTGATTAACTTTCTAGAAAAATGTAAAAATAATGTATTTATATTTTTATAACATCTAGAAACAATGTTATAAATGAGGAGGGAGTTTAGTGTTACAGATATGATGCCCAGTTTTTAAGAGAAGTAACTTTGAATTTGGCAAATATTAAAACTGGCATGTCAAAAGCCTATACAGTGCCCATCTCCAACATTAATCTAAAATTAATTACTCTAGACACTATAGTGATCAACCCTATTATCTTGGATTTACCTCAATATTACAGTGTACTACATAGAGTTCTTTCCTATTTGGCAATTCCCAAACTATGCTGCAAAAATTAGAGAAGGGATTTTTTTAAAGACAATTTAATTCAGATGTTTTTCTTTGAAAATTATAAGTGACCCTTTGATACCATCTGGAATTGCCTTTTCTGGTTTTCTATGTTTGCTATTATGTTTAACAAACACAAGAATAAAAAATCAAACTTCCTTTTTTCCAGCTGATTGAAGGGGGTAAGTTTTTGTCCTTTTTAGCTAATCAGGTTAGCATTAGCAGGTGTAGCTCAAAGAGATCAGTATGCAAATTTTATGAGACTTAATAGCTAAGATTCCTTTACTGTCCTTATTTCTTTTTTGCTTACTACTTAACAAATTCAAAACTCTTACAACTCCTACATTCAGCAAAAACACTTCTCTTTCTCATCCCAGGACTTTTTCCTTAAAAATAACATTTCAACTATTTGTAGAACATGGTTGTTTTTCCTTTATAAGCTTTTATTTTTTATATTTTTTATTTTAAAAAAACTTTAATGTTTTATTTTTGAGACAGAGAGAGACAGAGCACGAGCAGGGGAGGGGCAGAGAGAGAAGGAGACACAGAATCTGAAGCAGTCTCCAGGCTCTGAGCTGTCAGCACAGAGCCTGACGTGGGGCTCAAACTCACGGACTGTGAGATCATGACCTGAGCTGAAGTCGGATGCTTAACTGACTGAGCCACCCAGGCGCCCCTTCCTTTACAAGCTTTTAAAAATTAATGTCTATGAGTTACATTATAAGGTAATTAAAACAATTTTCTTAACTCATACGCTGCATTTTATGCATCCAAATGGACTATATCCTTCCAAATGGCCGAGATAAAAGGGTCTGTATCAAATCCTGGGTTATATCCATTGCTCAAAATGCCTAAAATTCTCTTTGTTTTTAAATTGCCCTGGAGTACTTTTCAGGCCAAACAACCAGCTAATGTCATTTCATGCCATGGATGCTTTCCAATGGTGCTTTCCAGATTTTCTCTTCCTGAGTCTCTTGACCCTTTAGCTACTCAGCTGAGGACAATTGAATAGTTTCATTTTGTTGGTGTGAATAACGAATGAATTCTCCCAGAGTTAAGTGGAGTTGTATCAGTCAGCTAGGGCTACCATAACAAAATACCACAGATTGTGTTGCTTAAACAACAGAACTTGCTTTTTCTCACAGATCTGGAGGCTGGAAGTCCAGGAGCAGGGTGCCAGCGCAGTCGGACTCTGGTGAGAGAACTCTTCCTGGCTTGCAGACAGCTCCCTATTTGCCATGTCCTCACATGTCTGGTGTTCCTTCCTCTTCTTATAAGGGCACTAATCCCATCATAGACCCCACCCCATGACCTCACCTAAACTGAATTACCTCCCACTGCCAAATACCATTTCACTGGGGGCTAGGCCTTCAACATATGACTTTTGGAGGGAACACAAGCATTCAATCCATAGCAGGAGTGCTTCACTGTGTCCATGTCAGAGCTGACTAGCCCAGGCACATAGATTGTTAGTGAGTTGTCGACACCATAGACACAGCTTGTGGAGCCCTGAGGGTGTGCATCACCATAAGTCAGATTGTTGTGTGTCCCGAAAAAATGAACAATTAATGGACAAGATTTCACAAAGCCCATGTCTTCCAGGCAATTGGCTGCACATTGTCACTTCTTTTTGGCCATAAATTAAAGGGCAAATAGTCCTTCCAGACATTATGACATAGGGTTTATCATTTTATTATGAAAATGCTTCTAAAATTTGATAAGAAAGTAGTGAGGGGAAGACGGTGGTGGAGTAGGAGGACCCTAGGCTTACTTCCTTCCATGAATACAACTAGACAACTATGAAATCATCCTAAATGCCCTAGAAATCAGCCAGAAGACAAGCAGAGTAAACTCCACAACAAAAGGTAAAGAAGAGGCCACATCAAAGAAAGTAGGAAATACAGAGACAAAGTTTGAGAAACAGATTGTGGCCCCACAAGGGAAGGAGGTGAGGTCATGGAGTAGGATGAGAAACAGACTAGCACACAGGGGAACACAGGAAGAAAGCAAATCCCCACAGCAATTGGCTTGGAAAATGAGAGGGGCTGAATTTTGTGATTCTGGAAACCAGTGGAGCTTAAAGCCTGGAGTTTTAAAGGTCAGCAGAGTTGGCTGGGATAGAGCCTTGAGGGCATTGGAGCTGCTCTTGGGGAGAAGGCAGGCAGACAACCCAGAGATATACAGGGCAGAAACAGCAATCTGAAGAATGCCTTGGACACACAGTGGAAAGGTTAGTTGCTCATCTCAGAGTGTGTCCCAGAGAGGCAGTGTTCATGGAGAGACTCCTCCAGGAACAAAGGAAATAGCCAGTGCCATTTCTCTCCATGTCTCAGCATAAACGCAGGGCCACTTGCAAGAGCTAGCTACCACTGACACTTGCTACCTATCTTGCTTACACAAAGCCCTGCCCTCCACACTCCAGTGGAATCGCCTTTCCCACACTTGCCTCAGTCCCAGTGTAGTGGGCTCCCTCCCCCAGAAGACTGGCCCAAACCCCTGCCTATACCACATCTCCAACCAGGGAATTTTGTGGGGCCTCGGTCTGGGCAGTGGTGGAAATAGACCCACACAAGCAGACCAGAGCACACATCATTAAAATGCACCACATTCAGGCCAGGTACCAAACACTGCCCACAATAAGCAAAGAGCTTCTACGGACGATGGGCCTGAAGGATAAAGTGGCCAGGATAAAACAGCAGAGCACACACAGCACATGTTGGGGACACTCGCTGAAGTGCCAGGCCCTGGGGAACAGGAGACATTACACAGTAGTGTACTACAGGACCTTTCCTCATAAGGTCATTACCCTCAAGAACGGGAGATATAGCTGACTTTCTTAACACAAAGAGACAGGCACAGAGATTAGACAGAAGAATTTGTCACAAATGAAAGACCAGGACAAGGACAGGGCCAGAAATCTAAGTGAAACATATATAAGTAACATTCTTGATAAAGAATTTAAAGTAATGATCATAAAGATACTCACTGGACTTGAGAAAAGAGTAGAAGACATCAGTGAGACCCTTAACACAGAGATAAGAATAACATAGCAGAGAAAGGGCTCAATAAACGAAATGAGAAAGATGCTTGATGGAATTAATTACAGTCTGGGAGAAGCAGAGGAACAAATTAATGACCTAGAAAACAGAGTAATGGAAAGTAATCAAGCTGAACAAAAGAGAAAAAAGAATTATGCAAAAACAATAATAGACTTAAGGAACTCAGTGACTCCATCAAATGTAATAACATTTGCATTATGGGAGTTCCTGAAGAAGAGAGAGAAAGGAGGTAGAAAATGTATTTGAAGAGATAATAGCTGAAAACTTCTCTAATCTGAGGAAGGAAACAGATATCAGATCCAGGGTGCACAGAGGACCCCCAACAAAATCAACAAAATCAGATCCACACGAAGACATATTATAATTAAAATGGCAAAATATATGGATAAAGAAGTTAAAAGCAGCAAGACAAAAGAAGACAGTTACACACAAGGGACACCCTATAAGGCTATCAGGGAATTTTTCAGCAGAAACCTATCAAGGAACTCACAAAATAAAGGTATATAAAATAAGACACCATATACCTAAAACATGGGGAGAGCTGGAGTAGAGAATGGGTTCAAACTTAAATTACCATAAATTTAATATAGACTTCTATATGCAGAAAAGGTTATATACAAATGGTAACCACAAATCAAAAACCACTAATAAATATGCAAAGAATAAAGAGAAAGAAATCCAAATATACCACTAAAGAAAACCAGCAAACCATGAAAGAGAGAAAGACAAGAAAGGATCAGAGAAAATCTTCAGAAACAACCACAAAACAGGTAATACAATGGCAATAAATACGTATCTATCAATAACTACTTTGAATGTAAATGGACTAAACACTCCAATCAAAAGATATAGGATGACAGAATGGATAAAAAACCAAGACCTATCCATATGCTTCTTACAGGAGAACTCATTTTAGACCTAAAAACACCTGCAGATTGAAAGTGAGGGGGCTGGAGAAACATTTATCATGCAAATGTATATCAAAAGAAAGCCAGAGTGGCAATACTTATATCAGACAAAATAGACTTTAAAACAAAGACTAACAAAAGACAAAGAAGGGCATTATATAATGATAAAAGAGATGGGAATGAAAGCTGGTGCAGCCACTCTGGAAAACAGTATGGAGGTTCCTCAAAAAACTAAAAATAGAACTACCCTACGACACAGCAATTGTACTACTAGGCATTTATCCATGGGATACAGTTGTGCTGTTTCGAAGGGACACATGCATCCCCATGTTTATAGCAGCACTATTAACAATAGCCAAAGTATGGAAAGAGCCCAAATGTCCATCAATGAATGAATGGATAAAGAAGATGTGGTATATATATACAATGGAGTATTACTCGGCAATCAAAAAGAATGAAATCTTGCCATTTGCAACTACGTGGATGGAACTGGAGGATAGTATGCTAAGTGAAATTAGTCAGAGAAAGACAAAAATCATATGACTTCACTCATATGAGGACTTTAAGAGAGAGAACAGAGGAACATAAGGGAAGGGAAACAAAAATAATATAAAAACAGGGAGGGGGACAAAACAGAAGAGACTCATAAATATGGAGAACAAACTGAGGGTTACTGGAAGGGTTGCGGGAGGGGGGTTGGGCTAAATGGATAAGGAGCACTAAGGAATCTACTCCTGAAATCATTGTTGCACTATATGCTAACTAATTTGGATGTAAATTTTAAAAAATTAAAAATAAAATTAAAAAAATAAAACACACACACAAATTTTAGATTAGACACTGTACAAGAAAGCTAGAAAATTTCCCGAAATCATATAGCTGATATATGAATGATAGACTTCCCCAGATTTGACCATAAACCTCAATATATACATGACATTACAAATGAATTGAGAAGCTGAGGAAAATTCTTCTCAACTATCATTAGTAAATAAATTTTATTGAGCCATGATGGAAGAAAATGTGAATTATCTTTCTATTTCTCACATAGCAAATATTACAAAATCATTTTTTATGCAGAGACAAATAATTGTTTAAATGTTGGGGAAAAGTATTAGAGAGGTGTGTGAGACAGTTAATTAATAAAAAAAAAACTTCCTTTTGAAAAAATAAATAAATAAGCGAGATAATCCAAGAAGATATAACAGCAAAAGTGGTTTGCTGGTTTGAGATGCAGCAAAAGTGGTTCTAAGAGGGAAGTTCATAGCAATACCAGCCTGCATCAAAATGTAAATATCTATGCACCCAAATACATGACACAAATAATAACAAACAAAAAGGAACTAATTGATAATAATGCAATAATAGAAGGGGACTTCCATACCCCACTTACATCAATAGACAGATCATCTAAACAGAAAATCAACAAGGAAACAATGGCTTTGAATGACACACTGGACCAGATAGACTAAACAGATATAATCAGAACATTCCACATACTTTTCAAGTGCACATAGAATGAAATAGATTGCATAGTAGGCCACAAAACAAACTTCAAAAAATTTTAAAATATTGAAGTCATACCATGCATCTTTTCTCTAACCACAATGCTATGAAACTAGAAGTCAAACACAAGAAAAAACCTGGAAAGGCCACGAATACATGGAGGTTAAATGACATGCTACTAAAGAATGCATGGGTCAAGTAGGAAATACAAGAAGAAATTAAAAAGGAAACAAATTAAAATGAAACCTTTGGGAAGCAGCAAAAGTGGTTCTAAGAGGGAAGTATATAGCAATACCAGCCTGCATCAAAATGCAAGAAAAATTGTAAATAAACAACCTAATCTTACACTTAAAAGAGCTAGAAAAAGAACAACAGGGGCGCCTGGGTGGCTCTCTCACAGTCAGTCATGAAATCAAGCCCTGCGTCAGGCTCAGCACTGGGTGTAGAGCCTGCTTAAGATTCTCTCTTTCTCCCCCTCTACCCAACTCCTGCTTGCTCTCTCTCTCTCTCTCTCAAAAAAAAAAAAAAAAAAGAACAAACAAAACCTAAAACCTGGAAAAGGAAGGAAACAATAAAGATCAGAGCAGAAATAAATGATGTAGAAACTGAAAAAACAACAACAATAGAACAGATCAATGAAAACAGGAGCTCATTCTTTGAAAACAAACAATGAAGGGGCGCCGGGATGGCTAAGTCAGTTGAGCATCCAGCTTCAGCTCAGGTCATAATCTCATGATTCATGAGCTCCAGCCCCACGTTGAGCTCACTGCTGTTAGTGCAGAGCCCACTTCGGATCCTCTGCCCCGCGCCCACCCCACTCATGCTCTCTCAAAAATGAATAAACATTTATTTAAAAAAAGAAAAAAAATCAATGAAAATTGATAAACCTCTAGCCAGATTTATGAAGAAAAAAAGAGAAAGGACTCAAATAAATAAAATCACGAATGAGAGATGAGAAATAACAACCAACACCATAGAAATACAAACATGAGAATATTATGAAAAACTATATACCAACAAATTAGAAATGCTAGAAGAAATCCCTAGAGACATACAACCTACCAAAACTGAAACAGGAAAAAATAGAAAACTTTTAACAGCCTGATTACCAGCAAAGAATTGAATCAGTAATCAAAAAACTTTCCACACAAAAAATAAAAAATTTAAAAAATTAAAAAAAAACTTTCCACAAACAAAAATCCAGAACCAGATGGCTACACAGAGAAATTCTACCGAACATTTAAAGAAGAGTTAATATCTATTCTTCTCAAACTATTCCAAAAAATAGAAAAGGAAGGAAAACTTCCAAATTCATTCCATGAGGCCAGCATTACCCTGATACCAAAACCAGATAAAGACACCACCAAAAAGAGAGAGAGAGAGAGAGAGAGAGAACTAAGGCCAATATCTCTGATGAATTTAGATGAAAAAATCCTCAACAAATACTAGTAAACCAAACCTAACAATACATTTTAAACTTGGGGAGCCTGAGTAGCTCAGTCAGTTAAGCGTCTGACTTTGGCTCAGGTCATGATCTCGCAGTTCATGAGTTCGAGCCCCAAGTTGGGCTCTGTGCTGACAGCTCAGAGCCTGGAGCCTGCTTTGGATTCTGTGTCTCCCTCTCTCTCTACCCCTAACCCACTCACACTCTGTCTCTCTCAAAAATAAGTAAACATTAAAAAAAATTTTTTTAATCATTCACCGTGATCAAGTGGGATATATTCCTGGGTTGCAAGGGTAGTTTGATATTTGCAAATAAATCAATGTGATACATCACCTCAATAAGAGAAAGGATAAGAACCATATGATCATTTCAATAGATGCAGAAAAAGTATTTGGCAAAGTACAACATCCATTCAAGATAAAAAAAAAAAAACCCTCAATAAAGTAGGTTTAGAGGAAAGATACCTCAACATAAGAAAGGCCATATATGAAAAACCCACAGCTAACACCAGGAACAAGACAAGGATGTCCACTCTCACAACTTTTATTCTTTTTAAAATTTTTTTTAAATATTTATTCATTTTTGAGACAGAGAGAGTGGGGGAGGGGCAGAGAGAGAGGGAGACATAGAATCTGAAGCAGACTCCAGGCTCTGAGCTGTCAGCACAGAGCCTGACGTGGGGCTCAAACCCACAAACCACGAGATCATGACCTGAACCTAAGTCAGACAACCGACTGAGACACCCAGATGCCCCTCACCACTTTTATTCAACATAGTACTGGAAGTCCTAGCCACAGCAATCAGAAAACAAAAAGAAATAAAAGGAATCCAAATCAGTAAGGAAGAGGTAAAACTTTCACTATTTGCAGATGACATGATACTCTATACTGAAAACCCGAAAGACTCCACCAAAACACTGCTAGAACTGATGCACAAATACAGTAAAGTTGCAGGGTACAAAATCAAGACACAGAAATATGTTATATATTTTTTTAATGTTTATTCATTTATTTTGAGAGAGAGAGTGTGCAGAAATGGGCAGAGAGAGAGGAAGATAGAGAATCCCAAGCAAGCTCTGTGCTATGTCAGCACAGAGTCCCATGTGGGGCTCAATCCCACAAGCTGTAACATCATGACCTGAGCTGAAATCAAGAGTCAGAGGCTTAACTGGCTGAGCCACCCAGGCACCCCTGTATTTCATTATTTTTTTAATGTTTGTTTATTTATTTATTTTGAGAGAGAGAGTGTGTGTGTAAGTGAGGGAGAGACAGACAGAGAGGGAGAGAAAGAATCCCAAGCAAGCTCCACACTGTCAGTGCAGAGGGCCCAATCTCACAACTTCAAGATTACGACCTGAGCCAATATCAAGAGTCAGATGCTTAACTGACTGAGCCACCCAGGCACCCCAGAAATCTGTTGTATATCTATACACCCATAGTGAAGCAGCAGAAAGAGAAATTAAAAAAACAATTCCATTTATAATTGCACCAAAAATAATAGAACACCTAGGAATAAACCTAACCAAAGAGGTGAAATACCAGTACTCTGAAAACTATAAACACTGATGAAAGAAATTGAAGATGACACAAAGAAATGGAAAGACATTCCATGCTCATTGATTGGAAGAACAAATACACACACACACACACACACACACACACACACACACACACACTACCCAAAACAATCTACAGATTTAATGCAATCCCTATCAAAAGACCAACAGCATTTTTCACAGAACTAGAACAAACATTCCTAAAATTTATGTGGAACTACAAATGACACCAAATAGCCAAAGCAATCCTGAAAAACAAAGCTTGAGGCATCACAATTCTGGACTTCAAGATACACTACAAAGCTGTAGTAATCAAAACAGTATGGTACTGGCACCAAAATAGACACATAGGTCAATGGAACAGAATAGAAAACCCAGAAATGAACTCACAATTATATGGTCAATTTTCAACAAAGCAGGAAAGTATATCCAGTGGAAAAAAAAAACAGTCTCTTCACCAAATTGTCCTAGGAAAATTGGACAGCAACATGCAAAAAAATGAAACTGGACCACTTTCTTACACCATACTTTCTTACCCCATAAATTCAAAATGGATTGAAGACCTAAATGTGAGACCTGAAAACATAAAAACCCTGGAAGAGAGCATAGGCAGTAACCTCTCTGACATCAGTCATAGCAACTTTTTTCCAGATAGGTCCCCTGAGGCAAGGGAAACAAAAGCAAAAATAAACTATTGGGACTACATCAAAATAAAAGGCTTCTGCACAGCAAAGGAAACAAGAAACAAAACTAAAAGGCACCCTATGAAATGGGAGACATATGACATGTCTGATAAAAGGTTAGTATCCAGAATATATAAAGAACTTATTTAAAAAACAACTTATAAAACTCCCAACACCCAAAAAACAAATAATCCAATTTCAAAATGGGGAGAAGACATGAACAGACATTTCTCAAAAGATACACAGATGGCCCATAGACCCATGAAAAGGTGCTCATTATCACTAATTATCAGGGAAATTCAAATCAAAACTACAATGAGATATCACCTCACACCTGATGGAATGGCTAAAATAAAAAACTCAAGAAGTGAGAGGTGTTGGCAAGGATGTGGAGAAAAAAGCAACCCTCTAGCACTGTTGGGGGAATGCAAACTGGTGCAGTCGCTGTGGAAAATAGTATGGAGTTTCCGCAAAAAGTTAAAAAAAAGAACTACCCTCCAATCCAGCCATCATGCTACTGGGTATTTACCCCAAGAATACAAAAACAATAATTCGAAGGAATACATGCACCCCTATGTTTATAGCAGCATTATTTACAATAGCCAAGATACAGTTACAGCCTAAGTGTCCACTGATTGATGAATGGATAAATAAGATATGGTGTATATATAATGAAATATTATTCATCCATAAAAAGAATAAAACCTTGCCATTTGCAATGACATGGATGAAGTTGGAGAGTATAATGCTAAATGAAAGAATTCAGTCAAAGGAAAACAAATACCATATGATTTCACTTGTATGCGGAATTTAAGAAACAAAACAAATGAGCAAAGGGAAAAAAGAGAGACAAACCAAGAAACAGACTCTTAATTATAGAGAACCAAACTGATGGTTATCTGAGGGGAGGTGGGGGGTGGAGGGATGGGTTAAACAGGTGATGGGGATTAAGCAGTGCAGTCAATAATGAGCAGCAGAGGATGTATGGAAGTGTTGAATCACTATATCGTACACCTGAAACTAACATAACACTGCATGTTAACTTATTGGAATTAAAATAAAAGTTAAAACAAATAAAATAAAATATGATAAGAAAAATCACCAGTAGATAAATGGGAAAACCACAAGGTGAACAGAACTCACAAAACAGAAAACTTGAGTGGATCATGTTTATAACATGATTGTGAGGCCTTAGTGAGGGTGTTGTAAAAGGGTCAAATAAACCTATATTCCCTACCCAAAAAGTGTTTCTCTTAAATGCAAAAATGATTTATGCACAAAGCTATTCATCAGTACATTATTTATGGTAGTTTCGAATTGGATCTAATGTCACATCTAACTATAAGAGAGTGGTTCATGTAGTTATTAAACCTTAGGACATCTGGGACACCTGGGTGGCTCAGTTAGTTAAGCGTCTGACTCTTGGTTTTGGCTCAGGTCACGATCTCACAGTTTCATGAGTTTGAGTCTCATGTTGGGCTGTGCGCTGGCAGTGTGAAGCCTGCTTGGGATTCTCTCTCTCCCTCTGTCTCTGCCCCTCCACCTCTCATGCTGTCTCAATAAATAAATAAATAGATAGATAGATAGATAGATAGATACTTAAAAAACAACCTTAGGACATCCACTTACTAGAATGTCCCAAGGCTGCCATTAGAAATTACATTGATGAAGAGTAGGAAATGGCAGAAATGGCTTATAGGACAAATTAAAAGATTATATATTAAACTCTGCCTATCTCTTAGGTCTTGTGTCTGCCTTGCTAGCTCTAGTTTAGCCAAACTGGCCTTGTTTCTTCTCCTGGAACATACCACCCTCAGCCTCTGAGTAGCTGCATCACAGTCCTTCATTTTATTCAGGGCTCTGCTCAAATGCTACCTCTGCTCTGCCTACCCTGACTAAACTCTCCTCCATCCATCAACTATTTATCTAGTTCCTCTCTTAAGTGCCCCTGACCTTGCTTTACTTTCCTTTATTATCAGACATTACATCATAATATTTGTTTTTGTTTATTCGTTGTCTGTCTCGCAGACAAGAAGGTAAGTACGTGAAGATGAACACTTGACAAACTAGCGTCTGCCATGCATATCACAGGAGTTTAGTGGGTATTTGTTCTTTGCCCTTTTCTTGCTGAGTTATGTGTTCTTCATAGGTTCAGAATCTTTTCTCCTATGCTGCAATATCCCCAAGTTTATCATTTGACTTTCAACTTTCTGTATGGTTATTTTAGATCAGTATACATTTTAAGTTCAAGAGAGTCTTTTATTCAAGAAATTCCTCTTTAATCTAAAGATAATATAAATATTTGCTTATATTTTTATTGTTTCCATTTGTCCATTTAACTTTTTAATCCATATGGGCTTATGATGTCAGATAATGAGTCTTCCCCCGCAAATTTAACAATTTTCATTTATGCTCTGTGGAGAAATTCTTCCTGTTTATTCATCCATCCATCCACTCATCCAATGTATGCCTTATTACCACTATATTTTATGAATTAAAATATCATACTCTTCATTTGGTTTTCTGAAAAACTTTAGAGTCAAATTACCCATCATGGGGCGCCTGGGTGGCTCAGTCGGTTGAGCGGCCGACTTCGGCTCAGGTCATGATCTCGCAGTCCGTGTGTTCGAGCCCCGCGTTGGGCTCTGTGCTGATGGCTCAGAGCCTGGAGCCTGTTTCAGATTCTGTGTCTCCCTCTCTCTGACCCTCCCCTGTTCATGCTCTGTCTCTCTCTGTCTCAAAAATAAATAAACGTTAAAAAATTTTTTTAAATTAAAAAAAAAAACAAATTACCCATCTTGACAAAAACATCCCTATGAATTTTATTGGAATTGCTTTATATTTATGTATTAAATTAGGAAGAGTGATGGCCTTTTCTACATAATTCTTCTCATCTACTACTATTTATTTAGGTCCTCTTTTAAGTTTGTGTTGTTTTCTTCCTATAGGTCTCATTCATGTTTTTGTTAAGATTTCTATTTCTTTGTGTGATAGATTAAAGATGTCTAAAGGTGTTATTTTCACTCCTCCTGCTATCACTGCTTTTCTTGCTGTCTTTTCACTCACTTGACCAATAGAACACAGTGGAAATGATGCTTTTGGACTTCAGAGATTATTAGTTCATGAGAGGACTTTCAGATGAGTTTCTTAGAATGCTCATTCTTTGGGCAGAACGTGGGCTATAGGGAATCAGCACCAGGAAGGAGGATTGGACCTCAATCAAGAAACAACAGGGGCACCTGAGTGGCTCAGTCTGTTAAGCAGCAGACTCTTGATTTCGGCTCAGGTCATGCTCTTGTGGCTTGTGGGATGGAGCCCCAAGTTGAACTCTTCGCTGACAGTGCAGAGCCTGTTTGGGATTCTCTCTCCCTCTCTCTCTGTCCCTCCCCTGCTCACACATGCATGCACTCTCCCTCTCTCTAAATAAAAATAAACGTTAAAAAAAAGAAATGACAACATGTGTTCAGCTGGATGTTAGAGTCACTATGGTGTGGTTGCTATGGTGAGTGTCGTGACCCACCCTTTACTTTATCAGAATGGTAGTGTTGACTGCATTTATCCCATGCCTGTCCCTCCATCAAAAGCTGGGGCGGGGGTGGGTACAGCTAACACATCTCTTTCATTTACACGTCTTCAGATCAAGAGAAGTCACAACCAAAGTCAAATGAAGAACTACATCCAAGGAGCCTTACCTGCACTTGTACCTGATTTAGATACTGGATTTAGATTCTGGACCTTGAACCTGAGCCCAGTGCCATAGTAGGATAAGACTTGGGGGCAGAGCTTGCAAGGGGTGAGTGTATTTTGCATGTGGGAAGAATGAATGTAAATACTTTTTGGTCAAAGAGCAAACTGTGGTGGTTTTTAAAAATGGCCCCAGGGGCGCCTGGGTGGCTCAGTTGTTTGAATGTCCAACTTCACCTCAGGTCATGATCTCATGGTTTGTGAGTTCAAAGCCCCATATTGGGCTCACTGGTGTCAGCAAGGAGCCTCCTTCAGTTCCTCTGCCCCCTCTCTCTCTGCCCCTCCCCTGCTTGTGCTCTCTTAAAAATAAATAAAACATTTAAAACAATAAAAAGAAAATAAATAAAAATGGCCATAAACTTTCTGACAAACCTCACATTGAGAGGTAGACTCTGTGCCCTGTCCTTCTGAATCTGGGATGGTTTATGACAGCTTTCACCAACAGAATGTGGTGGGAGTGAAGCTGTGTGGCTCCCAAGACTGAGTCAGAAAAGTCTGTGTGCCTTCTTGGGATACTTGCTGTATTGCAGGACGCTCCCCAGAACCTGGCCACCATGCTGGGAGGAGTCCACACCACATGAAGAGACCGTGATTAGGTTCTCAAGTTGAAAGTCCAGCTGAGCCCCATCTTTGCATCTTCCCACCCAAGTGCTAGTCATGCAAGCGATAAAGCCTCCAGATAATTCCAACCCCCAACCATTTGAGTCATCTCCAACTACGACAGTCTACTTGGCTGAGACCTCAGTCATTGTGCAGCAGGGATGAGCCCCCATGCCCCATCTTAATTCCTGGTTCACAGAATCCACAAACACAATAAACTGCTAGTTGTTTTACATCACTGAATTCGGAGTGGTTTGCTTACAGCAACAGAACGCCCTCCTGCAGGGAGATGTAGCCTGTATATATGGAGATAGGAGGAATCGTTGGTAGCTGTCTTGATGATCTCCCACAGAGCTCTTCAAGTCTCAGCCTAGTTCAAGACAGGCACAGTTCACTGTGGGGGTTCAAGAGAGGATCATAGAATTCAGTGGCAGGAAGTAGAGCCAAGGTACGCGGGCGGCTGGAGCTGAGAATGGGGCCTGCAGGAATTAGGGCTGTGCCGACCTGCTCTCTCTGGGACTGCATGGGTTCTCCTCCCCCATGTGCCTTGTGGGAGCCTGTAATGGCTCCTGGCCCCACTGTCCTCTAGGACACTCAGTCCAACTGGGCACACTGGCTGCTCCCATGAGAATTCCCAGTCCATGGCTGGGGCAGGGGGGTTGGCTTGGGAACCAGGCCTGGCTGTCTTTGACCAGGGGTCCACTCTGACCCCCAAAGCCAAAGCCAAGAAAGGGGGTCCTCTCCAGGTGTGGGCAGGGCAGACACTCTGACATATGTCAGTCATCCAGATGGGCGGACATATTTTTGATCAGGGAGAAATAAAAATAGGCATTGTTGGCTGTTAACCGCTTTTTTGTGATGTCTGAGGTAACTAAACCTTATTCTCCAATCTTTCTCTTCCTTCCTTCCTTCTTCCCTCCCTCACTCTCCCTCTCTCTCTTTCTCTCTTGTTTCATTCCTCCCTCCTTTCCTCCCTTTCTCTCTTTCTTTCTTTCTTTGTTCATTTTCGAGTTGCTCCCAGGGAGAAGGGGAGTAGAGGCTGATCCCTGAGCCCAGGGAGGATCTTTCTCACATGGGGCTTACCCCAAAGTGTTCAGGTCAATAGGACTTGTGGAAAAGAAGACGAAACCGGGAACTGCCTAGAGACCTGCCTGCCCCTCACCATCATGTCCTGGCCCTGATGCTTGAGGGACTTGAGGGAGAAAAACAAAAGACATGCTTCTGACATTCTCACTGAACTTCACTTGTCCTTGGTCAGTAACGCAAGGGAAGCACCTTAAACACTGTCTGGAAACTTCTTTAGCTAGATCACCCAGTTTATTAGGTACATTTTCTACTTTCTGAGTTACTGCAGGTGACTGTGTAGCTAAACTTTCTGCCACTATGCAGAATGGATTCCTGTCTCTGACTTTTAAAAGACATTTTCCTCCATTTCCTTTAAGCTCTCATCTGAAGTATCCTTAAAAAAAAAAAAAAAAGTATTTACTTATTTAAGTAATCTCTACTCCTAATGTGGGGCTTGAACTCACAACCCCAAGATCAAGAGTCACATGCTCCTCTGACTGAGCCAGCCAGGCGTCCCATCGTCAGAAGTATCCTTAAAGACCATCAGACTTCATCTAACAGATTCTTCAAAGGCAATCATGATTTCATTACCACTCATATCAAAGTCCTTCTGGCTTCTGACCTTTGCTGGTTCCAAAACTTCTCCCACATTCCAGTTTTTGTTTCCACAGCATCCTATTTCTAAATAGTGGATATAATTATCTGCATTAATTATACATACAGTAAAACCTTGGTTTGAGAGCATTAATTTCTTCCAGAAACATGCTTATAATCCAAAGTACTTGTATATCAAAGCAAATTTCCCCATAAGAAATAATGAAAACTCAGATGATTCGTTCCACAACCCAAAAATATTCACATAATTCAAAATACTGTAATATAATACAAAATAAAGAAAACACAAGATATAAAAAAATAAATTAACCTGCACTTACCTTTGAAAACCTTCATGGCTGGTGTGAGGGAGACAAGATAGAGGAGGGTTATTGTGTAGGACGACTCTCTTTCTTTCCTTTTTAAAAATTCTTCTAATTTTTTTTAGAATTACGTTCATTATGTCTAATGGAATCACTGCTATCCATTGGCTCAATGAAATCTTTTTCTTTTTGCACAACTTTAACAAGGAACCTATCCAATGACACTTGCTTTTGCCTCCTTTTGAGGATTTCGTGGAAATGTGAGACTCACAATCTCACACAGAGAGACAGAGAGAAGAACCATTGGCTCAGTTGTGATCATGTGACGTTCAGTGTCATGTACTACTCGTATTGCAAGATATCACTTGTTTATCAAGTTAAAATTTACTAGAAATGTTTGCAAGTTTGGGGGAGTACTCGCAGAACAGTTACTCGCAATCCAAGGTTTTATTGTACCACTCTTATCTGTATGTGTTATCTATTGCTGTACAACACATTACCCCTGAATTAGTGACTTAAAACAATAAACCTGTGTTATTGTACCCCATATCTAGCTATTCCTGTGTTGTTCTGGTTCAAGGTTTTATAAGTTTGCAGTCAAGATGTCACCAAGGGCTGGAGGGTCCACTTCCAAGAGCATTCCTTTTGTGGGTGGCAAATTAGTACAGGCTGTAGGCAGGAGGCTAAAGTTTCTTGCCATGTGGAACTCTCCACAAATTGCTCAAGTATACTTAAGATGTGATGTTGGCTTCCCCCAGAGTGAGTGATCCAAGACAGCAAGGTTGAAGTTTCAATCAATGTCTTTCATGACCTAGCTTCATAATCCATATACCAGTATATCCACAATATTATTTTTGTTACATATGTCCGCCCTACTCAGTGTGGGAGGTACTACACAAAGATGTGACTACCAGGAGACAAGATTTATAGAGGTCATTCTGGAGGCCAACAACCACAGCAGGGAGGCCTGGGCACAGCTGTGCTGTGCTGATGCTGGCTGGGTAGAACTTGTGGCCAAAGCTGCAGCTGGGGTTCAAGTCAAGGAGGGTGAAATTGTCAGAGCACTGTGTCAAGGGTGGGCCACCACCCAGACTCCTTCCCCTGCTCCTGAGGGTGGACCAGCATCAGGATCACTGGGTCTGAGAACAGGGCTGAGGATTTCCCTACTTCTTCCCCCATCCCTTCCTGGGACCCCAGGTTAGCGACAGCAGGGGCAGGAAGCCTAGTAAAACTCTTCAGTGCCCACCCACCACCACTAGTATCCTGAGGGCGAGGTGAATGAGCCTTTCCCGCAAAGATAAACATGGGCCAGGACCTACCCAAATCCACCTGGAACTGACAGGATAATTCCACGTTCCTGGGTACCACCCTCTGGCTACCCCTGCAGTTAGACACACAACACACCGGCCCAGCATGATACCGGAACTACACTTCCCAGAAAGCTGTGCTACAAGCTCGTCTGGATCTGGAGGTCAGAGCGGCTCCGGGACCCCGATGCCTTCTGGGAAGTGGAGTCGTCTGTCTGCGCAGCACAAAAGCTCCCGGGACTTGTAGTTCGTGTCCGGTCCGCGCAGGCGCACTTTCCCGCGACGGTGTGTGGCCTGCTCCTTTGTGGTGGTTGTTGGATTTCTGTGGGAGGCGGGTCTGCCCAATCTGCGAGACAGCTCTCTGTACCCGCTAGTTCCAAACCTCTGAGCCCGAAATTGGCCTTGGTCCCCTCACTCGGAGCCCCGGGAGGAGTGTGGAGAGCGCGGGTGATGGAGCGTGAGCGCAGGCTGGAATGTGGGACGCTTGCTGAGCCTGCCTGACCCCGACCCTGGAGGTGCGCAGGGGGCTCCGCGTGCGTGACCGTGAAACCGGAAGTGCGTGTGTGACCCCACGGGGCTCCTAGGCAGGCTGTCCCTTAGCCCCAGGAGCAGGACCCGTGCCTCTGGGCCTAGCCTGGGGCCGGAGGTTGCAGAGCTGCCCACGCGTCCGGGGAACGCTGCCGAGGGGCGCGATGGAGACCCCTGCCCCAAAGCCCCAGGAGACAGGTACAGCGTCGCTGTCTGTGGATTTGTATTGGAAGAGACCGAAGGTGAATTTTGCTGCTGTGAAATTCTATACAGAGAACCCAGAAACGAGAGCTGTATGAACGTTGATGAATCTTACCTACCCAAAGTTAAGCAAAAAGACTAACAAAATGATTACGTTTATACCAAGTGCAAACACTGGCAAAATAGAAACTATTGTTTCAGATGTGACTGTAAAGTTAAGCAAGGAAAATACTGTAAAGGCCAGAGAGTGTTTAGCTGGGGAGTGTAGGAAGGTGAGGGAGAGAGATGATAATAGAAAAGGTTACCAGGACAAGGGCCCGGGGTGTTTCTGGGACACCATTAGTATTTATTTCATGACCTGTGTCAAGAATTCCCTGGATGTTCTCTTTACAACTGTCCGTTCCAATATTAGGTTCTTGCACGCCCTCTGTGTGTGTATCACAATCAGAATCTTTTAAAGATAACCACAATCCCATTAGGCTGGCTATTACAAAAAAAAAAAAAAAAATTTTTTTTTTAATAAAAAATAACACGCTAGTGTGGATGTGGAGAAATTGGACCCTTTGCACTGTTGGTGAGAATGTAAAATGGTGCAGCCACTGAAAAACAGTTGGAAAATTCTTTAACTTTTCTTTTAAAAATTAGAAATAAAACTACCATATGATCGCTGGGTATATATCTAAAAGAATCGAAAGCAAGATCTGAAAGAGATACAGACTATGTTTATAGCAGTATTAGTCACAAGAGCCAAGAGGTGGAAGCAACCCAAGTGTCCATCCACAAATGAATGGGTGAACAAAACTGGTTTATCCCTACAAGACAATATGGTAAAGCCTCACATGGTGTGACATGGATGAACCTGGAAGGCATTATGCTAATGGAAATGAGCCTCGTCTCAAAATAACAAATGCTGTATGATTCCACTTATGTAAGGTCCCTAGAGTAGTCAAGTTCATAGAAAGTGCAATGGTGGTTGTCAGGGGCTGAGTGGAGGAGGTATGGGAAGCTGTTGTTTAATGGGTCCAGAGGTTTGGTTTTGCCAGATGAAAAAGTTCTGGAGATTGGTTCCTCAACCATGTGAATATACTTAACACTACTGAACTGTACCCTTAGGAATGGTTAAGATGGTGGATGTTTTGTTACGTGTGTCTTTACCACAATTTTGAAAAAGTTAAAGAATGTTAATAAAATAATGATTAAGGTGTTAGTGCGAACAGAAGTTGAAAAGACCCTGGGAGTCCAAGGAACACTGAGTCGCATGGCCTTTTCATGCCCTGATGGGTCTGACAAGCTCTCCTCGTCCAGGAAGGGCATCCCTGAGAAGCCTACCCCTAAAACCCCTGCCTTGGGGGGCCTGGGAAGGAGCTCAGATTCAAAAGTGTGTCCAGGTAGTTGGAGCAATGGTCCAAAACTTGGGTCACAGGACACCATTTGTCCATTTGTCCATTCCCTGAACACTTGTGTGGTGCACTGTGTTGGGGGCCTGCCCTCAGGGCCATGGTTCTGAATGACCAATGGAAAAAGTGTTTGGGTCTTGGCCTGGCACACACTAGGCCCACAGGGAGAGGGAAGAGCTTGTGCATATCCAAAGACAGTGTCAGCATCTGTGTAACGGCATAAGTAAGGGGGTCTCATGAGCTGTGATGAAAATATCTCTCCTTTATTGTAAAGAAGCATCCAGTACAAGTAACGCACAGGTGCTAGAGAAGTGTTAGAAAATCGAAACAAGCACAATAAATATTAATCCCCCAAGGGGCACCTGGGTGGCTCAGTTGGTTAAGCATCCGACTTTGGCTCAGGTCATGATATCGTTCATGAGATGGAGCCCCGCATCAAGCTCTGTGCTGACAGCTCAGAGCCCAGAGCCTGCTTCAGATTCTGTGTGTGTCTCTCTGCCCCTCCCCTGCTTGATCTCTGTCTCTCTCTCAAAAATGAATAAACATATAAAAAAAATTTTTTTAGTATTAATCCCCCAAGCCCCAGAGAGAGCTCCTCTTAACTTTTGGCAAACATTCTTGTGGGCTTTCCCAGCCATATTATGCTAATTATTTTAGTAACTATATTATATAATACTTTGAAACTGGTAAGCCCAGTGGAATGTTCACATAGAAACTGTACTAATGGAAACCAATTTGACAATAAATTTCATATGTTGAAAAAAAAAAAACAATTCCATACATTAAAAAAAAGAAAAAAAGAAACAGTACTAAGCAAGGATCTAAAATGATCTCAGATGTCAGGTTGATAGTTACTAATTTGAAAGTATTATTTCTCCCTATTTTTAACAGATGTTTATTTATTGGTGCGCTTGGGTGGCTCTGTCGTTAAGCGTCCGACTTTGGCTCAGATCATGATCTCACAATCGTGAGTTTGAGCCCCTTGTTGGGCTCTGCTATCAGCTCAGAGTCTGGAGCCTGCTTCAGATTCTGTGTCTCCCTCTCTCCCTGCGCTTCCCCTGCTCACACTCTGTGTCTCTCTCTCTCAAAACTAAGCATTAAAAATTTTTAAGAATGTTTATTTATTTTTGAGAGAAAGAGCACACACACATCAGTGGGGGAGGGGCAGAGAAAGAGGGGGACAGAGGATCTGAAGCAGGCTCTGTGCTGACAGCAGAGAGCCCTATGTGGGGCTCGAACTCATGAACCATGAGATGACCTGAGCTGAAGTCAGATACTTAACTGAGCCATCCAGTCCCTTCTCCCTATTAATAAATCCCTCTTGTCCCACTTTCCACCAACCACCCATTCCTTTTTTTTTTTTTTTTTTTTTTTTTGCCTTTAAACCAGAACTCCTCCAAAGAGTTATTTTTGCTGTACCTAATTACTCTCCTCCAGGTCTGTCTTGAACCCATCTAAGCAGGTTTATGCCCCTGCAATGGTAACACAACTATCTTTGTCAAGTCCATCAGCAAATTCTATGTTGTTTGATCTGTCATCACTGTCTTCTCTTGGCCGTGGGACAGCGCCTCTCCTGGTTTTCCACTTGCCTCTCCAGGAACCTCTCAGTCTTCCTGCTGGTCCCCCACAGCCCTTAAGATGAGAGACCTCTCTCCCCAAGACCAGAGGGCCTCAGGGCTGGGTCTTCAGAAGCCTCCCCTCTTCTATAGCTGCACCGACTTTGAGGAAGCGTCATCCAGTCTTGCAGCTTTCACTGCCACACATGTGCTGATAATTCCCAAATTTATGTTTCCTGCTCAGATTTCTGCTCTGAACTCCGGGCTCACTACTCGCCCGCCCACTTGGCACTTCCCCTTGGATATCTAATACCCCTGGAACTTAACATGTCTATAAGGACTCCTGCTCTCCACACAGACCTCCTCCTCCCCCTGTACTCTTTCCCATCTTAACAAATGATCATTTCTTTCTTCCAGCTGCTCAGTCCAAAAATCTTGGAGTATTTCTTCACTCTGCGTTTTTTCCTCACATCCTGCCTTGGATCCATTCACAAACCCTGTTGGCTCTTTCTTCACAAGGTATCCAGACTGTGCCCCTTCTCAGCTTCCCCCCTGCTCAGCACTACCCCTCCCTGGATCACTGGATTAGCCCCTACCTAGTTTCCCTACTTCTAGTGGTTCTCCTCTAATAGCCAGATGATCCTGTTCCAGAATGAGCCTCACCATGGCCTGTGAGGTCTTGTGCCATCTGGTCTCCAGTTCTGAGTTCCAACCTCATCTTCTGTCACTGGCTCCTTCACTCTGCTCCGGCCACACCGGCCCTTCTGCTGTATCTGGAACTCAGTAGGCCCACTTCTACATGATAGTCTGTCTGCTGGCATGCTTTTCTCCCAGATACCCACGTGGCTTGTCTCTTCATGCTTTGTTACCCTCTCATCAGGAAACCTTTTCTGGGGGCGCCTGTGTGGCTCAGTCGGTTAAGCATTGGACTCTTGATTTCAGCTCAGGTCATGATCTTACAGTTTGTGAGTTTGAGCCCCATGTCGGGCTCCATGCTGATGTTGTGGAGTCTGCTTGGGATTCTCTCTCTCTCTCTCTCTCTCTCTCTCTCTCTCTCTCTGTCTCTCTGCCCCTCCCCTCCTTGTGCTCTCTCTGTCTCTGTCTCTCTCTCTCTCTCAAGATAAATAAATAAAAGAAAAAAAAAAGGAAACCTTTTCTGGACCTCATCTCTAAAATTGTATCCCCTCCCCCACATTCTTTATCTCTGTACTTCATTCGTCCCTTTCTCTCTTCACTGTCTGTGTTAATTATCCCTGCATAATAAATTACCCCAAGATTTAGGGACTTAAAGCAACAACAAACATGTATTATCCCACACTGCTTTTGTGGGTCAGGATTCACGTGGATCAGGATTCACGAGCAGCTTAGTTGTGTGCTTCTGGCTTGGGTCTCATGAGATTGCTGTTAGACCGTCTGCCAGAGCTGTGGTCGGCATTAGTAGTAGGAGGGCCAGGAGGGCCTGAACTGTAGTAGTTCAGGTAAAAGGAGACTCAAACTTGAACTCTGGCAGTGGGGGAGGTGACAGGGAAGAGGGATTGGGTTGATGAGACTGTAGGGCTTGATATCAGAGCACGAAGGTGAGGCTGAAGGCCCAGCCTTGGAACCTCCCATTTCCAACCTGAGCAGCTGGACAAATGGAGGTGCCATGTCCTGAGATGGGAACACCCAGTGAGTGGATGATGTGGGTGAAATGTAATGAGTCAGATGCTGGCGGGGTGCGGAGGAGGAAATCCAGGCCACTGCAGACTCAGAGCATCAGGGAGGGGACTGGGGTGGAGAGAGGATTTGGTAGCTGCGAAGGGTGAGGCTGTAGACTCTGATGAGGTTCTTTCAGGAGACGGTGTGACAGCGATGGGTGGGACAGAATGAGAAGAGCAGGTGCAGGAGACAGAGAGGAGCTAATTTCTTTTTAATCTACTTATTGCCATATAATTTAGATGCAATAAAATGGGATGTGATGGGATTTGGCATATAAATCTGTGTACCTACCACCCCAGTTAAGGCAGGGAACATTTTAACACCCCAGGAAGTTCCATTATGCCTCTGTACTCAATTCCTAGTGTTCCTCACCTCAGGCAACCCCCAGACTGACTCTGTCATCATAGAATTTGCTTTAGAACTTCATGGATTGTCCATCAACTATACTTCAATTAAAAGGAAGGAAGGGAAGAAAGAAAGAAAAAGAGAGAAGGAAGGAAGGAAGGTAGGCCAGGAAGGGAGGGAGGGAGGGAAGGAAGGAAGGAAGGAAGGAAGGAAGGAAGGAAGGAAGGAAGGAAGGAAGGAAGGAAGGAAGGAAAAGAGAGAAGGAAGGAAGGAAGGGAGGACTTCATTGAACCATATTTTATGTACCATTTTTCATCTGGCTTTTTTTTTTTAATTATTTCATTCAACTAAGTGTCTCTCAGATTCATCCATATCATGTGTGTGTATTAGCAGTTCATTCATTTTTATTGCTGTGTGTTATTCCTTGTATGAACATGCCACAATTCATTTACCTGTCAATGAGCACTAGTTTTTAGCTCTTAAGAGTCAAGCTACTATAGTCATTTGCATACAAGCTTTTCTGTGAGCATATATTCCTATTTCTCTTGGGTAAACACCTAATAGTGGAGTAGCTGCTGCCTCATAGGATAGGTATATGTTTATCTATGTAAAAAAAAAAAAAACAAAAAACTCTGAAACTTCCAAAGTGGCCAATCCATTTTACATTTCCACTAACAATGTGCAAGAGTTACATTTGCTCCAGATCTTTGCCAGCACTTGGTATTGTCAGTCCTTTTAATCTTGGCTCTTCTAATGGCATGTGGTGCTGCCTCACTATGTTTTTCATTTGGATTTTCCTGTTGGCTAATGATGGTGAGCATATTTTCATATGCTCATATCACCACTTTTATATCTCATCTTATGAAGGTCTAAGTCCCTTGCTCGTTTTTTTTATTAGGTTGGTTGATCTCTTGTTTTGATCTATAAGAACTCTTTCTTTACTCTAGATGTAAGATCTTTACCATGTATGTGTTATATGTGTATAGGTATGTGTTATCATGTATGTGTTCTGTATGTGTTATATTTGTATATTTATATGTATTGTCTGCATTACCACATATATAGTGAATATTTCTTTGCAGTCTGTGGCTTGCTGCCTTAGGATCCCCAGGGCCACCCTCAGGCTTGATGTTTCACTAGAAGGGCTCTAATAGGACGCAGAAGTTATTGTCTCATGCTTGGTGCCTATTACACCAAGAGAATACAGAGTAAAATCAGCACAAGGAAAAGGTGCATGGGGCAAAGTCTGAAGGAAACCATGCACAACCTTCCATGCATCCCCCACCAGTGGAGTGGCAAGGGATGTCCCTGATTCCCTCAGCAGTGAAGCGTGACAACATGCGTGAAGTGTCACCAACCATGGAAACTTAGCCAAGTCTAGGTGTCCAGTGTCTGTATTGGAGGTCAGCCACGTAGACATACTGCATGACTGACCTGTCACTAAAGCTCCGGCCTCCCAGATGGGAAGTAGGTGTCCACCATGAATCACACTGTGAGTGTAAGCTATCTAGACAATCTGGCAAGGCCAGGGTGCCTGAAGGCCTCAGGCTTGCAAAAACACTTTTCTTACCCAACAGACCATTTTAGGAGCTCAGTTCCCAGGAGCTATTCAAGGGCCAGTTCTGAAAACATGCCTTCCATGGGAATATGCAGGGTGTGAGCAAACCAGGCCCATAGAGTTAACCCTTTCCTACATGCCCCCCTTTTTATTTTCTTAAGGATGTCTTTTATAGAGCAGACATTTTTAAAATTTTGGTGAAGTCCATTTTATCAACTTTTATAGCTAGTGATCTTTGTGTCCTACTTAAGAATTCTTTGCCTACCACAAGGTCACAATGATCTCCTCCTGTATTTTCTTCTAGAAATTTTATAGTTTTAGCTCTTCTGTTTATAGCTACAATATAATTAAAATTAATTTTTTTGTATCTAGTAGAGGTCAAGGGTAATTTTTTCTTCTGACAGTTGTTATCAGGAAGTATCCAACCAGGAGACAGAAACTGCACAGTAGTATAAACAGGGAAAGTATAGTATAAAAAATTTTAAGTATAACATGGGATTGGAGTATTAAGGTTAATAAGAAATAAGAAGACTGTCACATCCTATGACCTTGCTTAGTTTATTTATTCAGTTTTAAAGTTGTATTGTGGATTCCTTAGGCTTTTCTATGGAGAAAATCACATTGTCTGCAAATACAGTTTTACTTCTTCCCATCTAGTATTTATGCATTTTATTTTTTCTTTTCTGTTTTATTTCACTGACTAGGACCTCAAGTACAATGTAAAATAGAAATGGTGAGAAGAGACGTCCTTGCCTAGTTCCTAGTTACCCTATCAGGGTAAAAACATTGATTATTTATTTAAACATTATTTATTATGATATGAGTTATAGGTGCTTTTTGTAGATGCCCTTTATCAACTGAGTAACTTGATTACTGGTTTGCTGAGCATTTTCATCATGAACTAGTGTTGAATTTTATCTAATGATTTTCTGCATCTGATAGTACAATTTTTCTCCTTCATTCTCTTAATACAATCTTAATGTGATTAATGACATAAATGTTCTAATGTTAAACCAACATTTTGTTTCTGGGGTAAACTCCACTGAGAGATGTACACACACATACACCCACACATACACTCTTATGCATATATATACACCTACTAGTGATTTGCTAATATGTGGTGAGAATTTTTATATCTATGTTCCTGATATTGGTGTTTAATTGTCTTGTAATGATTTATCAGGTTTGGGTATCAAGGTTATGTTGGCCTCATTAAGTGAGTTAGGCAGCATTCCCTTCTTTTCGATTTTCTGACAGAGTGTATGTATTTTGCCCTTAAGGGTTTGATAGCATTCATTCATTATTGAAAACTGTTTGGGCCTTGAATTTTCTTTATGGGAGGAGAAAGTCCTAGAAGGAAGTGGTCTACACTATAAATGCCTCGTAGAGATCAGAAAAGGTAAGAAACCCAAGGAAAAAGCCCTGTTGTTTCTTCACAATACAGAGCCACAGGTGCACAAGTGGTCGTGTCCTTTGTGCCCCTGTTGGGGTGCTGGGGGAGAGGTGAGCGATCCTCTCTGGACAGATTTGAGCCCCACAGGAGCAGGCACTCATGTGTCCTCTCTCTCTCTCTCTCTCTCTCTCTCTCTCTCTCTCTCTGTCTGCAGCTCTTCCTGGAGCCAAGGCACAGGTGACGCTGAGGACTTTGCTTTCTGTGCAAGTCAAGGAGGTGTCTATTCTTTCATGAATTGACTTCTCTGACCTTTGCATGTATATTTATTGGGGTCATAATGTTTATTTAAAACCTACTTCGGCAAGGATGTGGAAAAAGGGGAATATTTTTGCACTGCTGGTGGGAATGCAAACTGGTGCAGCCACTCTGGAAAACAGTATGGGGCTTCCTCAAAAAATTAAAAATAGAACTACCCTACGACCCAGCAATTGCACTACTAGGTATTTATCCAAAGGATATAGGAGTGCTGTTTCAAAGGGGCACATGCACCCCAATATTTATAGAAGTGCTATCAACAATAACCGAAGTATGGAAAGAGTCCAAATGTCCATCAACTGACAAATGGATAAAGATGTGGTACATATATACAATGGAATATTACTCAGCGATCAAAAAGAACAAAACCTTGCCATTTGCAACAATGTGAATGGAACTAGTATATTATGCTAAGTTAAATAAGTCAGGAGAGATAGATAAATATCATTTTTTCACTAATATGTGGAATTTACAAAACAAAACAAATGGACAGAGGGGAAGGGAAGGAAAAAATAAGATAAAAAGAGGGAAGCAAACCATAAGAGACTCTTAATTACAGAGAACAAACAGAGTTGCTGGAGGGGAGGTGGGTGGGGAGGGATTCTTGGTAGCCATTATTAGTATTCTCCAGATGAGCCTATAGTCAAATATTTGGAAAAATATATGTTCAACAAAATATTTTTCATTATATTACCCAATTACTGAAAGTTTCTGTTCTTTCATTCCATTTTTTCTTAAGGAAAAATCAACACATAAATATACAATGTCAGTCTCCCTCTGTGATCTTTCCTGAAGACTTTATTCTTCAAGTATATGGTTAAGGGAGTAACCTCTACCTTTAAAAGTGCCTTTCTATTTCAGATAATGAACTTCTGAAAGGAATTATCATGAACATGAAACCTAGATGAGAGAAGCTCTTACTCAATAAGATCTGGGTAAATTAATTCCTGAACAGATCTGCATTTTCTCATCATATTCTCATCATATTTGTCTTACATATTCAACCAGAAACAAAGAATCAATTTACAGCCAAACCAAGTGTCTGTGTCTCCATTTAAAACTTTAAATGGATTTATTAACTTTCAAAGCCTCCTGCCCACATGGGTAAGGATTTCATTTAAGAACAGGTGGTTTTTTATAACATTTATGTTGTATACTCATCCTTTCTTGACTCATTCCTATTAACTAAAATGATTTAGAACTTTAATAGGTAACTTGTTACTTTTGAAAAATCAGGTTGCAAAATTTTATTACAAATTAAAAATATCTTTTAAAAATTCTCAAGTTGAGGGGCACCTGGGTGGCTCGGTCGGTTAAGCGTTCGACTCTTGATTTTGACCCAGGTCATGATTTGACAGTTTGTGATATCAAACCCCATGTTGGGTTTTGTGCTAACATCATGGAGTCTACTTGGGATTCTCTCTCTCTCTCTCTCTCTCTCTCTCTCTCTCTCTCTCTCTCTCCCTCTCTCCCTCTCTCCCTCCCTCCCTCCCTCCCTGCCTCTCCCACACTCACACCCTCTCTCTCTCAAATAAATAAACTTAAAAAAGTCTTAAGTTGATTATCTGCAAAATTTTAAAGTTGTAAGTATTTAGTTGAGTTCATTCTCATTACTGGGATTACATTTCAGCTTGTACTTTTTGGATGAACTAAACCAGATGAAGGAGAATGTGGTGTTTACTCAGCCATTGTCTGACTATCCTAGGGGGACATGTTCTCAGCTGGTGAACAAGCTTTGTCCCTTTGCCCTCGTGCATTTTGGGATTATGTGGGTGTCTACTACAGTGACTGGGGCGCTGAGGTAGCTGCTACCCTGGTCAGATCTCTCAGGCTTTGTCCCCTCATGACTTTGGTGAGGATGCCCTGCGATGATGTGGCTCAGCCATCACACCTGGTCTGGCCCCCTGGCTTCTGCTGCCTTAGGCCATGGGCACCATCAGTGGATCTGCTTTGGTGAGGAGGCTCCATTCATGGCAAGGTGGGCACCACCACTTGTGGAGTCTTTGTCTCATGGAGAAGAGACCCCCCACCACTCATGGGGTCTCCAGCTGTGGTGATGAGCACACTATTACGTGGGGAATTTCTGCCTATGGGGTCTCTACCTCTCTGGGATAGGGCATGTCCTCCAGTGGTGAAAATGATGCTGTTTAGCCCAGCTTTGCCCTTGACCTCCTCTTTTCCTCTCACTCTGTTCTGACAACTCAAGTATTCAGACCTGAAAGCCCACACTGGGAGTTGGGGGGAGGAAATGGTCCTGAGGTCCCAGGAGTGGATGAGCACAGGGAGACCCCAGGGAGGGGAAGAAAGGGATCTGGGTGGGTACAGGACAGAGGACTGTGGACCCCAGTTATTCAAGGAGGAGAGAAATGGGGAGGGCCCAGGGGTCTGAGCAGGAGGCCAGGAGAGGGTGCTGCATGCAGATGGAAGAGTAAGAAGGAAGACCCACACAGTTGAGGTGCAGAGCCACAAACAAGCTGTCCTTTGGCATCGTTCTGCACATCACAGCACAAAGTCCCCTCTCGTGTGCTGTGCCCTGACCAGCCTTTCTTCGGTAACTTGTCCTGTTCCAAATAATTTAATAGACATACTTCCTCTTTATCTATCGCTTCATCTTAAAAACAACATCCCTCTCCCTCCTCCTTCAAATATAATTTCTACCCTGGAATTTCTAGGAATCTTTTTTTGATCTTCTTTATGGTCCTACCACATATGTCCCTAAACAGTAGACGGCTCAATGCACATGTTTCAACTCTGTTAATCTGCCAGAGCTGCCATAACAAAGTACCACCAACTGTGCAGCTTAAACAACAGAAATTCATTTTCTTGCAGTTCTGGAGGCTGGAGGTCCAAGATCAAGATGCCATCAGGGTTGGGTTATGGTGAAAGCTCTCTTCCTGGCTTGTAGATGGCCCCCTTCTTCTTGTGCCCCCACATGGCTTTTCCTCTGTGTGCGTACACTCCTAGTGTCTCTTCCTCTTCTTACAAGGACCCATCGGTTTAGGGCCCCAGCCTTATGACCTCATTTAACCTGAATTGTCCCCTTAAAGGCCCCATCTACAAATAGTCACATTGTGGGTTGGGACTTCAACATATGACTTGGGAGGAAGGGACACAATTCAGTCTGTAACACTGAATAAATGCATATTCCATGGATTCGTCTACAATTTGCTGTTTTTCCCCTGACCTTATAGTCCAGCAATTCTCACAACTGTCTAGCTGTCATTACTCTCCTGGAATTTCTTACTGCACAGACTAGAACTTCTAGGAGAGTATCGTCGTAGACTCAGTGTTGGTGTCTTGCTCTTGCTTGAACCAGACTCACTAAACGTGTGGTGTTCAGCACAATATAAGCCAGTGGTTTGTGTGTATATATCTTCCTCTGCCTGCGGGATGCTGCACTCTGTGATATGCTGAGCATGGCATTCCCACTGCCATGTGTAACACCTCATGACTCAGTGACATTCCAGGACGGGGCTGTAGAATTCACCCAGGAGGAGTGGGAGCATCTGGGCGCCACTCAGAGGGCACTGTACCAAGAGGTCATGCTGGAGAACTATAGGAGCCTGGCTTCCCTGGTTAAGAGTGGCCCACCATCTGCACTGGCCTGGGGGGCAGTACCAGGCAGCACCTTGGGAAGGACAGGGGACACAGTTGTCATCTGCTCAGGTTGTCTGCCTAGCTGATGGGAAGAGGGGAGATATCAAGTAATTTAAATGATAAGTGATTTTTTTATATTAAATAAACACAGATATAGTAGATTATAATGACAATATGTATGATTTTAAAAGATGCAACAGAGACTAGAAAGGGGTTTTGGACTCTCAGAGGCACAGTCTACTAACGATCCTTGAAGGCCTGTGTGCACCAACTCTGCCAATATGAGTTCGTGGATGAGGAGTGTGTTCTCTCTTCTCTATCCAGACCTGAGGCCTCTGAACCATGGAGCCATATTTTGATGTTCAGAGGACACAGACCCAGGGCATTTCTACTGTGTATCCTCTGCGTGGTAGGAAGCAAGAGGCTGAGGCTGCCCCCACCCCCACCCTGGCGTCACCCATCTTTCATGCTGCAAAGGTCCTGAAGACAGGGAAAAGGGGGCAGGGCCCCGGGCACACACTTGTCACTGGCCCCAACACCTGTACATCTTATCTTTCTCGGGCAGGGTACCAGGATTTCAAACCTGATGTGATCTCCCAGTTGGAGCAAGGCGAATCGCCATGGATGCTGTGGAGGGACATTCCTAGGGACCCCTCTCCAGGTGAAGAGATGGGAAGGAGGCCTGGGGGTTCACACAGAAGGCTGTCCAGGAAGCTGGAAATTTCTAGAATCACGACAGAGAAATCCCCAGGGGAAATCAGAGCTGCCTCCAAAACAGTCCCTGCACAGAAGCTGCCTCCTGCCCCTCCCGCTTCTCTCCTGTATGAGCCCTGCCCTTTCAGGGGGTTTACTGTCTGTCTAGGCCCCTCCCACCCTGCACTGACTTTCTTCTTCCCTGTTCTTGGATGTGCCCCCCCCCTGCCCCCCGTGCTGCCAGGCATTCTGCCCTCTCAAGAGAAGCCCATCTGTGGTCAGTGATGCTGCTTTCACCTCCCTCCCTTTCCTGTCATCTGTTTGGTCACCATCATTTCCCTCTTAATCTACCTTGAATGTTAGGTAAGTCTACTAGGAATGTCCACCACCTGCCAGGATCCACACCATGGTTTTCTGCTTCCTGCTGCATTAATTTCAGCAAGACTTTATAATCACTCCCCACTTCGCCTGGCTCCTCTGTTTCTTTTCACACCTCCTCACCTGTGTTGGATTCTGCATGAGTCCTTTTTGCCCATAACTTGCTTACTCTGTGACCTCCCTAGTCAATTCAACAGTGATCATGGGTTGCCTCTGAAAGCAGCAGGAGAATGGGTGCAAGAGAATTATCCTTACAGACCTGGTGAATTGGTGTTTCAGGGAAGTTAACTGTGGCAGCTTACCAGATGGACAAATAAGGAGAAGAGGCTGAGAGATTAGTGGTGACATTTCATAATGACCCAGGCACACAGCAACTTCAGGTTATACCTTGATCTGCTTTTCTTCTGCTGGTCCTTATTCCCATGATTCCCCTAATTGCTGCCCCCTTGTCCATTCTCAGTCCCAGTTTGCCCCTTTTAGTCATTCCAGAACAGCAGTCCTCATTCATTTCACTTACCAGCACCCCTGTAACCATGTGTGTGTCCCTATTCACTTCTTCCTTGCTCCTGTGTACAGTGGCTCTTGGTTCACATAACATTTGAAATCAGTCAAAGCACCATACCTCTGGAAAATCAAAGTATAAAAGTAATAGTAACATATGTAGCTTTGACTAGGTCACACTTTTTGTCTCTCTAAATAGTCAAGTATCCTCCATTTTTAAAAATTTCTTTCAGGCCAAAAGACCAGATATAGAACTGCAGAGTCAAATCTGAAGCAAGTAATTTCTGAAGAATTTTCCCAGGGCATGATAATCAATAAAAGTAAAAGAAATAGAATCTGTTACTCCACCAGAGAAGTCCCAGAATTGCTTGGCTGTTTAGAAAGCCATCCAGGGCAGATGGCATTTACCCATAAGAAAATCCTGACTCAGGAGACCATTCGTGAAGATAATGGATTTGAATTTAGACAGCAATCAAACTTTGTTACTCAAAGTACAATTCCTTCAGGGAAAGCAATGTGTAAAGATGACAGTTACAACAGTATCTTTTCACATAACCTAGATCTAAGTAATCATCAGAGAATCTACACAAGTGAAAAGCCATACAAATGTGATCAATGTGGGAAATACATTAGCTGTGGTTTGGATCTCGCTCAACACCAGGGTAGTCATATTTTATTAGATATCAGAAATTTGGTGCTAGAGAAAAGCCCTTCAAATGCAGAGATTGTGATAAATCTTTTAGCAGGGGAACACACCTTATACAACATGAAAGATGTCACACAGGAGAGCGACCATATGAGTGTAGTGTATGTGGGAAGTTGTTCAGCTGGGACTCATCTCTTATTCTACATCAGAGAACTCATACTGGAGAAAAACGCTATGAGTGTAGTGAATGTGGAAAGGCTTTCAGCCAAAGTACATGCCTCACACAACATCAGAGGATTCATACAGGAGAGAAACCTTCTGAATGCAATCAGTGTGGGAAGGCCTTTAGCCAAAGTTCACATCTAACTCTGCATCAGAAAACTCATACTGGGGAGAAACCCTATGAGTGTAATCAGTGTGGCAAAGCCTTTATTCAGAGCTTTCAACTTACTCTGCACCTAAGAACTCATTCTGGAGAGAAACCTTATGAATGTACCGAACGTGGTAAAACCTATAGTCATAGCTAATCTCTAATGCAACACAAGAGGATTCATACTGGAGAAAAACCCTTTGAATGTAAAGAATGTGGAAAAGCCTTTACCCAGAGCATTCAGCTTACTTTACATCTGAGAACACATACTGGAGAAAAACCCTATGAATGTACTGAATGTGGCAAAGCCTATAGTCATAGGTCATCCCTTATTCAAATAAGAGGATCCATACTGGAGAAAAACCCTTTGAATGTAATGAATGCAGGAAAGCTTTCTGATGGAACACACATCTTACTCAACACCAGAGAATTCATACTGGAGAGAAACCCTATAAATGCAAAAAATGTGACAAATCTTTCAGCAGAAGTACACACCTTAATCAACATCAAAGAATTCATACTGAAGAGAAACCCTACAAGTGTAATGAGTGTGGGAAAACCTTTGGTCAGAGTGCATATCTGACTCAACACCAGAGGATGCATACTGGGGAACACCCCTATCAATGTAAGGAATGTGGAAAGGCCTTCACTGTAAATGCATATCTTGCTCAACATCAAAGGATTCATAAGAGAAAGGAACCTTTATTATGTGCCAATCACAAAGAAATTCTGACTGGAGAGAAATTCAGCAAATGTTTTTAATGTGGGAAATATTTCAGCATAAACACAGGTGTTCCTCAACTTGAATATATATATATATATATATATATTTTTTTTTTTATTTTTAATTTATTTATGTAAATTCAAGTTAGTTAACATACAGTGTAGTATTGGTTTCGGGAGTAGAACCCAGTGATTCATCACTTACATATGACACCCAGTGCTCACTCCATCAAGTGCTCTCTTTAATACCCATCACCTATTTAGCCCATCCTCCCCACACACATCCCCTCCAGCAACTCTCAATTTGTTCTCTGTATTTAAGAGTCTCTTATGGTTTGCCTCCCTCTCTCATTTTATCTTATTTTTCCTTTCCTTCCCCTGTGTTCATCTGTTTTGTTTCTTAAATTCCACATATGAGTGAAATCATGATATTTGTCTTTCTCTGACTGACTTATTTAGCTTAGCATAATACACTCTAGTTCCATCCACATTGTTGGAAATGGCTAGATTTCATTCTTTTTGATTGCCAAGTGATATTCCATTGTATATATACACTATATCTTCTTTATCCTTTAATCAGTTGATGGACATTTGGGCTCTTTCCATAATTTGGGTATTGTTGATAGTGCTGCTATAAACATTGGGGTGCATGTGCCCCTATGAATCAACATGAATATATTAATAAAAGAGAGAAATTGTACAAATACAATTATGGAAAATATTTTACTTCATGTATTCAATACTAATATACTCATTATAAAACCAAAAAAGTAGGGGCATCTGGTGGTGGAGTCACTTCAGCTTCTGACTCTTGATTTGGGCTCAGGTCATGATCTCATGGTTCGTGGGATTGAGCTCTGTGTCAGGCTCTGCACTGACAGCATGGAGTCTGCTTGGGATTATGTCTCTGCTCTCTCTCTGTGCTCCTCCCACTTTCTCTCTCTCTCTCTCAAAATAATAAACATTAAGAAAAACTAAAAAAGCAAAAAATGTGTGAAATGTTTTAATGTAATATGACCTCTTACTAAAAGCTAAAGGAAAAATACTGAGACAGGACCTTATAAATAATATCTTTAAAACCACAGAGTTACGGGACACCTGGGTGACTCAGTCACTTGAGCGCCTGACTTTGGCTCAGGTCATGATCTCACCGTTTGTGGGTTTGAGCCCCACATTGGGCTCTGTGCTGACAGCTTGGAGCCTGGAGCCTGCTTCAGATTCTATGTCTCCCTCTCTCTCTGCCCCTCCCCAGCTCATGCTCTGTCTCTGTCTCTCAAAAATGAATAAACGTTAGGGGCGCCTGGGTGGCTCAGTCGTTGAGTGTCCGACTTTGGCTCAGGTCATGATCTCGTGGTTTGTGAGTTCGAGCCCCGCGTCGGGCTCTGTGCTGACAGCTCAGAGCCTGGAGCCTGCCTCAGATTCTGTGTAAACCCCCCCTCTCTACCCGCCCCACCCCTGCTTGTACTCTGTCTCTCTCTTTCAAAAATGAATAAACATAACAAAAAATTTTTTAATGAATTAACATTAAAAAATATATATTTAAAACCACAAAGTCACACATGAAAGTTAAATCTTTTTATACATCATGCTGAATTTCTAGAAAAGGTGTAGAAGTAATGTCTGTTAAATCTATAAATGATGCTATATTTATTGGAGGAGGCCTCACATTTCAAATCTGATGTCCCCTGTTATATATATGGAGCTTTATTTATTTTTTATTTATTTATTTAACGTTTATTTATTTTTGAGACAGAGAGAGACAGAGCATGATCGGGGGAGGGTCAGAGAGAGAGGGAGACACAGAATCTGAAACAGGCTCCAGGCTCTGAGCTGTCAGCACAGAGCCCGACGTGGGGCTCGAACTCACGGACCACGAAATCATGACCTGAGCCGAAGTTGGCCGCTCAACCGACTGAGCCACCCAGGCGCCCCTATATATGGCGCTTTAAATACCATAGATCAGGGGACAGCAAACTGTGGCCCCTGGGCCAAATCCAGCCTGTACCTGTTTTTATAAATAAAATTTTATTGGAACACAGTCACATCTATTTGTTTATATATGGTCCATGTCTGCTTTTGTTGTATGAAGGCAAAGTTGAGTAGTTGTGACACAGCCTGTATAGTTTGTACAGCTTTTAGGGCTGCTATAAGAAAACATCACAGAATGGATCAAACAACCGAAATTTAATGTCTCACAGTTTGGGAGGCTAATGTCCAATATCAAGGTGCCAGTGGGTTTGGTTTCTTCTGAGTCTTCTCTCCTTGTCTTAGAGATGGCCATCTTCTTGCTGTGTCCTTACATGGCCTTTCCTCTGTGCACTTATCCTTGGTGTCTCTTCCTCTTCTTATAAGAACACTGGTCCTTTTGGATTAGGGCCCCACCTTATGACCTCACTTAACTATAATCACATCTTGAAAAGCCCTGTCTTTAAATATAGTCACATTGGGGTTCAGGGATTTGTTTTAATTTGTTCAGATTGCTGTAACAGATATACTGTAGACTGGGTGGCTTAAAACAACAGAAATTTCTCACAGTTCTGGAGAGTGGAAAGTCTCAGGTCAAGCTATTGGCAGAGTCAGTGTTTGGTGAGAGTCCATTTCCAAGTTCATAGATGGCCATCTTTTTGTTGCGACCTCACATGGTGGGAAAGATGAGGGATCTCTCTGGGGTCTCTTTTATAAGGGTACTAATCCTATTGATGAGACTTTACTTTCATGACCCAATCACCTCCCAAAGTTCCCCACTTCCTAGTACCATTACTTTTGAGGTCAGGATTTCTTTTTTTTTTTTTTTTTAAGTTTATTTACTTATTATTTTGAGAGCACGTGCAAGTGGGGGAGGATCAGAGAGAGGGAGAAAGAGAATCCCAAGCACACTCTGCCTGTCAGCATGGAGCCTGATGCAAAGCTCAAACTCATGAACCTTGAGGTCAGGACCTGAGCCAAAGTCAGATGCTTAACCAACCGAGCCACCGACATGCCCAGAGGTCAGGATTTCAACATGAGTTTTGTAGGACACAAACATTCAGACCATAGCAGGCTTCAACATGTATTTGGAGGGAACACAATTCAGATAATAACAAGACTGTGAAACCTAAAATACTATCTAGCCCTTTACGGAATAAATTTCCTGAACTTGAGGGTGTGGATAATAAACTATAATATGTCAACATTCTACACTGTATACAAATATCTTTAAAAAAGCAAAGCTTGTAAATTAGGCAACACAATAGTCCTAAACTGTACCATATAGAGAACTTACTTGTTTTGTAATTGAATTGTTTTGCAAAAACTAGAGAAGGTATCTTTTTCCTGAAAAATAGAAGGCAGAAGTGTTTTTCTGAAGATAATTTTATGTCTTCTCTAATTGATTATTTTTGTAGCAAACGCTGTTAAGGTAACCTCCTATTTCTCCCATTGGTGAAAGTGAAATCCCCCACCCTGCATAATATAAGACAGCTAAATGCATGACACCTGACACTGGCCTGATGCCTGAAAGAAGTTTATTACTCACATATATTCACAGCTGAGAGAAAGAAACTACACAAACACCACGCGTAGGTTGCACTCAGGAACAGAGCAAACCATTAGGAGTAATGGGAGGCAGCAAGAGAGTGAGCTGTTACCTGGTTTCTACCAGAGAATGTGATTAGCTCCTGTGAATAATTCATGGGCTAGCAGGGTGAGGTGAGGATAGGACAATGATAGTGAAACTACATTGTGATAAACAAAGTTTATCACAACACCTTAAATTCATATTATACTACTTTACAGAAAACAAAGTTATAATTTCATTTACTCCCCTTTACCTGGATTTACCTGGATTAGGAGCCTTTCCTGTCGGACAAGGAGCATGTTGGCAAGAGCAGAGGAATCCACGTTTTGGCCTGGGGGGCCCTGTGTGGCTCAAAGATGTTCAGGCAATGTGTGAAATTTTAATTCTTACACACAACATTAGAAACAAAGTTTGTCAGGGGAAACTTTCAGTCTTAGACTACCAATCTAATTTGCCTTACCACTAGCAAACCCTCATTACACCAACTTTTTCACATAACTTTTTCAACTTCATTCTTCTTCCAAATAATCCCAACCTTTTTTGATCCTTTGCTTTTCTGTTAAAATTTTAAAGTGAGCCTGTCCATGTCTACCCATAAAAAATGTCTTATTTTCTCAAATGATTTTTTCCTTATCGAGGACATTTTTTTCTTATTTACTCTGTTAATTAAGCTAATTACATTGACTGATTTTGAAATGTTAAACTAATTCGCATTCCTTGAATAAACTCCACTTGGTCATGATATATTATCCTTTCTAAAGTATTGCTGGATTGGATTTGCTAATATTTGAAGACTTTCACTTCTGTGTTCTTGCGTCATTGTTCTGTAATTTTCTTTCTTTGCAATGTTCTTGTCAGATTTTGGCATTAGGATTATTTAAGCCTCTGAAAATGACCTAGGAAGTGTTCCCTCCCCCCTTTGTTTTGTAAAATACTTTCTGAAAAACTAGTATAATTTAGTCCTTACATGATTAGTGGAATTCACCACTTGAGTCTGAAATTTTATTTCTAAGAAGGTTTTAAATTATAATTTTAGAGGGTTTCTGTTTGTTTTGTTCTGTTTTATAGGGCTATTCAGATTTTTTTTTTTCTCTGTCCAATTTGGTAAGATCCATTTTTCAAGGAATTGTTAATTTTATCTAAGTTGTCAAATTTGTTAGCAATTTGTTGTTAAATTTGTTAATAATACTCCCTTATTATCCTTTTAATGCCGAAAGTATAGGTATCTCTTCTCTTTCACTCTTTATATTGGTAATTTGTGTTTTGTCTCTTTCTTGGCCAGTTTTACAGGGGGTTACCAGTTTTATTCAACTTTTGAAATATTCTGCTTTGGCTTTGTTGATTTTCATTATTCATATGTTTTCTATTCCATTGATTTCTGCTCTTGTTTTTTACTTTCTTTGGGTTCATTTCTTGTCATTTTTAGTAGCTTAAATTATGTTTTCTAACCTTTTTTTTCTTTTCTAATATATGAGTGTCCTCCAAGTACTGTTTTAGCAGCATCTCATGAATTTTGAAATATATTTTCATAATTTATCTTAAAATATCTTATTTCCTGGGGTGCCTGGGTGGCCCAGTAGGCTGAGCGTCTGACTTCAGTTCAAGTCATGATCTCACGGGTTTGTGTGTTCAAGCCCCATGTTGGGTTTGTGCAGATAGCACAGAGCCTGCTTTGGATTCTCTGTCTCCCTCTCTCTCTGCCTCTCCCCAACTTGTGCTCTCTCTTTCAAAAATAAACCTTAAAAAATTTATATACAATTTTTTGTCAGGTTAGCTAAGATACAGTGTATACAGTGTACTCTTGGCTTGGGGAGTAGATACCCGTGATTCTTCACTTACATACAACACCCAGTGCTCATCCCCAAAAATGCCCTCCTCAATGCCCATCACCTATTTTCCCACCCCACCAAATTGTTTTAACTAAAAAATATTTTATTTCCCTATGATTTCTTCTTTGATACATGGTTATTTGTGTTATTTAATTTCCAAATATTTGGGGATACTTTAAGTTATTTTTTTGCCTTTGATATCTATTTTAATTCCATTGTGCTTTGAGAAAATCCGCTGTATGATTTCAATTATTCTGACATTATTAAACTTGTTTAACAGGACAGCATTAGTCTATCTTGATGTATGTTTCATATTAATTTGAAAAGAATGTATCCTGCCATTGTTGGGTAGGGTGCTCTGTACATGTCAATTAGGTCAAGTTCATTAATGGTATTATTTAATTCTCCGAATTCTTTTTTATTTGGCCTATGTGTTCTATCAGTTGCTGACAGAATTTTTCAAATCTCCTTGAAATGTTTGCAGATGTGTCTATTTCTTCTTTTACTTGTGTAAAATATTTATTTAATGTACTTATTACATTTTAATTTTTGATTTAATGTATTTTGAAGCTATATTTTTAGCTGTATAAACATTTAGGATTATGTCTTCAGGAAGAACACACTCTTTTATCACTATTAAATGTCCTTCTCAATATCTGGTAATACTCCTTATCTTTAGGTCTACTTTTTCTGATCTCAGTAGCCACTCCATCTTTCTAGTGATGATTGTTTTTCACAAATAATTTCTTTGCATCCTTTTCCTTTCTATTTCTCTGTGTCTTTATAACTAGAGGGTATCTTTTATAAAGAGCATATAATTGCATCTAATTTTTCTTGCAGCATGATAATCTCTGCCTTTTAAAAAGATTTTATTTTTAAATAATCTCTACATCCTTTGTGGGGCTTGAACCCACAGAGATTAAGACTTGTATGCTCTACCAACTGAGCCAGCCAGACACCCCAGTATTCTATGCCTTTTAGAGAGTGTGTTTAGTCCACTAACTTTAATTATTGGAACAGTTTCTTTCATGTTTACTATCTTTGTTATGTCTTTGTCCCTTAGCTTCTTTGTTCCCTTTGCTTCACCTTTTATACCTTCTTTGGATGAATCAAGGAATTTTTAAGGTTCAATTTGATCTCATAAGTATACCTCTTGCATATTTCTTAACAGTTGCATTACAATATGTGTTTTTAATTTATCACAACACCTTAAATTAATATTATACTACTTTACAGAAAACAAAGTTATAATTTCATTTACTCCCCTTTATGCTATTATTGCAATTTATTTTTACTTCTTCATGTGTTATAAATCCAACAATACTTTATTATGTTTTTGCCTTAAACAATTTATAGATTTTTTAAAAACTTTAATTTTCTTTCATCCAAAAGAAATTCATTGACATCTGCATACTGCCTTTAATGAATTCTCTCAGGTTTTGATTTTCTGAAATATCTCAATATATATTGCTTTTAACTTTTAAGTAAGTTTTGTTGAACATAGAATTCTTAGTTGACAAGTAGGGTTTCTTTGTTTTTCTTACACCACTGTGAAGATTTCATTTAATTGTCTTCTGGCTGCCATCATTTCTGATGAAAAGTCATCTGTAATTATTGTTTATTGTTTCCCTACTGGACTGTCTCTTTGTTGTTATTTTTGCTTTCCATCCTTTCTTTTCAGCAGTTTCACTAGGTTTCACTAGGTTCTTTTTTTTTTAATGTTTTTATTTATTTTTTATACAGAGAGAGAGAGACAGAGCATGAGTGGGAGAGAGGCAGAGAGAGAGGGAGACACAGAATCTGAAGCAGGACACAGAGCCCGCTGCGGGGCTCGAACTCACAGACTGCGAGATCATGACCTGAGTTGAAGTCGGACGCTTAACCGACTGAGCCACCCAGGCGCCCCTTCACTAGGTTCTTCTTTATGTTTGCCCTTTCTGGAATTCCTGAAGTTTTTGGATTTCAGGGTTAATGTCTTTCCTCAGTTTGGGGGAGTGGGGAGGAATATGGCTGCTATCTCTTAAGATAATTCTTCTGCTCCATTCTTTCCTCTCCTTCTAAGACTCCAATTACATATGCATTAGATCAATAATTCTCAAAGTGAAATGTGGTATAAGAACTTCTGGAATTCTTCAAGACCCTTTTAAGAGATCCACAGGATAAAAACATTTATTATAATATTCTCATAAGCATTCAATGTAGTTTTCTAGAATCTATATGATGTGTGATATCACAAAAGATTGAATGCTGAAGCACTTTTGAAGATCCAGCTGTCTTCTATTATATTAAGGAGATTTGCATACACACACACAAGTCAAATGGTGCCACTCTTCTCACTACTTCTGTTTTGGAAAATATAGTATTTTTATTTCATTTTTAAAATATGTCATTTATGTTAAAATTTGTTATTGGCTGTGTGCCCCCTCCCCAATTCATATGTTGAGATCCTAATGCCTGATCTGTGAGAATGTGACCTTACTTAGAGATAGGGTCTTTGTAGAGGCAGTCAAATTAAAATGAGGTCTTTAGAGTGGGCCCTAAGCTAACATGACTGGTGTCCTTATAAGAAAGGGAAATTTGGAGACAGACACACACACAGGAAGCATGTCATGTGAAGATGAAGACAGAGATTGGAATAATACTTCTATAAGCCGAGAAATGCAAAAGATTGAAGTAAGCCACCAGAAGCTATGGAAGTCATAGAACAGATTCTGCCTCATAATCCTCAGAAGGAACCAGACCTACTGATAACTTGATCTCAGATCTCTAGCTTCCAGAGCAATGAGACATTATGGTATTTTGCTACAGCAGTGCTAGGAAACTAATACAGCATGTGTTTGGCTTATTGTTTTTTAATGAATTAATAAATATTTCTAAAATTCTTCAGTGAACTGAAGAGCTCTTTATACTCTTAAAATTACTGAGAACTCCAAAGGGTTTTTGCTTATGTGAGTTATATATATATATATATATATATATATATATATATATATATATATATATACTGAGCCAACTGAGCCACCCAGGTGCCCCTAAACATTTTTTAAAATGTATTTAAATAATAGAACCATTCTGGAAGCCCTCAAACTCTGGACTATGTGTCATTAGCCCACTATCTGCTTGAGATTCATTCCTCTGTGCAAGTTTGTAGCTGCTATTGGCAAGAGGATTAGTCTGACAACAAGCTACCTATACAGGTACTTAGAGAAGGTATTTAGGTTATAACACCAAACATTAATGTAATAAGACATTATTAATGTGTTTTTGTCTGTAAAATCTCCCATTTTAAAGAGTTTTTAAAAATTAAAGTATTATTGACATACAATATTATATTATTTTCAGGCATATAACATAGTAAGTTGACAATGGTATACACTGTGAGATTTTTACCTTTAAAGTGGCATATACACCCATATTTCTTTGGAATTTCACATGGCCCTGCTAATCAGCCCTCAGGATTTCACATGGATGACCCTCAGGAGTCAGAAAGTAACCTAGGATATCTCTCTATCTAAGAGTCTTACAGTACCTATTCTCTATTAAATGCCTTTCACAGCTCCAGAATTCTACAGTCAGTAGAAAGCAATAACTGCATCCTCCAATCCACTTCTTTATTTTAGACTGGACACATCCCTGTAGCTACTGTCTTGTTACTTTTCAGGACTGGTAGGCAGAGATATGAGTGGACAGCACACTTAATATGGAATCCCTGGGATGGTACTGATTTACAGTCACACAACCAGATCCATGAGACCCACAGTGACATAAATATGTACACAGGAGCAAAGATACATAAAGATACACACACTGATGAGCACTGCAGGTACACACAGACACACTGAGTGACATACAGAGTAACATATACAGCATACACACACTCATAACTGGACCTGTGAAACCCACAGATTTACAAAGGTGTGTATCTACCCAAACACAAACTAAAATTGTGAGAGAACAGCCACACACATACAGGTTTACAGATTCACCTGTACAAGACATACACACACTGTTACACAGAACACAGACACAGATGATTCTCTGAACCATCCACAAATAGTTACAGGCAAAAACACACAGAGGGGCACAGGAGCAAATACACACATAGTCATTCACTCAGACCTGTGAGACATACACACATACACGAGCACATATCTATACAGACTCAGACCAGACCTGTAAGTCAACAGCTATATGCCATCACATACAGAATCACACCAGACTCACAAGCCCACAAGTGCAAATTACACTTCCATGTACAGAAAGCTTACACACATACACACATCCAGACACATACCAGAACTGTAAGAGAGCAGCCAGATACAAGCCCGCAGACCAGATTGCATGCATACACTCTTTCTCAGAGGCACACCCATATACACACACACACGAGAAATGAGGCAAGAAACACACAGAGTCAAAATGAACATAGGGTGATTGTGCAACAGATACAAAGAAACAAGATCTGTAAGACCCACAGAGACACAAATATATATACACAGGTTCACCTATACACAAGGACTCACACGATAACCAGCCCTATAATACAACAACCACTCACCACCACACTCACAGATTCACAACCAGACTTGTGAGATTCAGATACACACAGTCTCACACCCACCCAGCCTTTGCCCTGGGGTTGCTATTGAACACTGTCTGCACTGAGCACAGCTCGCTGGTGTCAAATGAAACCCTGTATGTGGCCAAGCCTACCTGTAGTCAAGGTAGGGGTCTGAAAAGTTTCCAGTCTGCCTCACCCCAAACTAGCTCTCAGGAACCTGGTAATAAACTTCTTTCTGGAGTTACTCGGCCTGGGTTCAAAGCCTGGCTCTTCATCCTCCTGGCTGTGTGACCTGCGACAAGTTACCCCACCACGCTGTGCCCAATTTTCCTCATCTCTAAAACGAAGGTAATAATATTTACCAAACCTCACTGAGCTGTTGTGAATGTTCTGCCAGAAAAAGATGTCAAGCTCTTTCCAGGCAAGAAAGGTGCCTGGCATGCTGTTGGTCCTCAATAAATATCGACATCATCACTGTGATAAAGTTACGGGACTGTGCCAGAGCTGTGCCACAGCCCAGATCCTCCTTTCCAAGCTCCTAAGGGTGGGCAGTCCCACCAGGGCTCGGGCTCTCCCTTCTTCGGGGTCCAGGGTGCAGGCCACCACCTCTAGGGTCCCTAAGACCAGAGGCCTGAGGATTCGCAAAAATGAATGTGGGTCGGAGCCCACCCGACGCCATCTGGAGGCATGGACGAACTGATAGGATATTTCCACGTTTCTGGGTACCGTCCTCTCATATCCCCAATGAGAGAGAGAGAGAGAGACACTCACTCCACTCATTCACTCACGCACCCACCCACCGAGACACAAGAGCCTTATGCAGCAAAGAGTGGGAGGAAGAGTGGGGCGGGGCCAGAGAGTTTAGTTGCTGCGCTGGGAACTACATTTCCCAGAAGCCTGTGCTTACAAAGCCGGTTCGCGTCGAGGTGCCAGGCAGCTCCGGGACCCCGACTGCATTCTCTCAATGGAGTCCGCGCCAGCGCGACGCAAAGGCTACCGGAAGTTGTAGTTCGCGTCCGGTCCGCGCAGGCGTACTTTCCCGCGGCGGTCGCTGAACTGCTCCTTTGTGGTCGTGGGACCGCTTTTGTGGGAGGCCGGCCCGCTTGCTCGCGCATCTGTCCGAGCGTCAGTCGGTCTGTCAGTCCGCGGAGGGGCCGCGTTCTACGCCCGCTGCCTCCGGACGGCTGAGCTTGAGGCCGGCCCTGGTCCCCCGAAGCAGTGCCCCAGGTCGCGGGTGATGGGGCGTGAGCGCAGCCTCGGGTGTGTAGCGCTTGCCGAGCCAGCTTGACCCCGACCTTGAGGGGAACTCAGGAGTCTCCGCGTGCGTGACCGTGCAGTCGGGAGTGCGCGTGCAACCCCACGGGGCTCCCCTGCAGGCTGTCCCTGAGCCCCAGGAGCAGGACCCGCGCCTCTGGGCCTGGCCTGGGGCCCAGGAGGCTGCAGAGCTGCCCACGCCTCCGGGGAACACTGCCGAGGGGCGCCATGGAGACCCCTGCCCCGAAGCCCCAGGAGACAGGTACAGTTGGCTCTTCTAGTCACTGGGTCTGTGGCCTTGCGCTTGAGACTGACACCCAGAGATGTCAGCCTAGTTTCCCAGAAGCACCTAGCAGAATCAGGCCACCGTGCGCACCCGTTTACTTCCACGTCTCAAGCATGCTGAAGAGGAAGGGAATGGCAGTATTCTTCCTTCTTGATTGGAGTGCCTGAGACACTGGCAGAATTAATCCCTGATGCCTGTCGGATTGTGTTGGATATTAGGGCTCCCTCCCTACCCCATCTATATGGGCTGTTCCTGACTTCTCTCTGATCCTCCCCCATGCCAGGGGTGGAGTGGGCTCTATTTAGTTCAGCCATGCGCCTGGTGGCTATGGGCAGAACAGCCCCTTTGACTCATTTCTCCTCCTCAGCTCTGCCCTCCCAGGAGCCTGCTCTTACCCTCAGAAAGAATCCAGAGGATAAATTGGGTCAGGGTGTCCTGGAAGCCAGGTCCGAGGTGAGTGGTTGTCTTTTTTTCCTTCTGAACATCTCGCTCTTTATAAAGGGGGTTGGCACTTTTCTTCTGCCCAGGATCTTCAAGTCATTCAAGGACCACCTCTCTCCCTCTCCCAATCTGGGGTGCCTGCTCTCCCGTCCTTAGGAAGCTCTGGGCAAGGGAACAGCTCTGGTAGAAGAGTCCAAGTGTGCCCTTGAAATGAGTGTCCCTTCCAGCCTGATTCAGCCCAGTGGGTGGGTCATTTGCCCAGCATTATAGCAGGAGCTCAGAGGAGTGGTTTTAGTGGAACCTAAGCACGTAGATGACAGCTCACCCAATCACTTCAGTCACCTTCACATGCAGACCTGGGGGATGGCCCTCCTTGGGGAGAATTTTCTGGGATGGAATCAGGTAGGGGGGTGTGGAACAGTTGAAGGAAAGGCTGCATTGCAGCACCAGGGTAAGAGTGTTGGTAAGGGGGTGCGTCCCTGTCTGCATTTCCACTGTACGGACCCTGAAATGGGGTTGTCAAGGAAAAACCTGGAGTTTTAGCAGATTTGGGAGCTCAGCGAGGAATTGGTCCTGGGGCCACTTCTGCAGCTAAGTAGGGCCCAAATCCCTCCTTTCACAGACTTTGGGTTTTGTTTCTCATTTTGTTCTACCACCTAAACCACCCCCATCCTTCACAGTATTTAAAAGGGTACAGTTGATAAAGAGAGTGTTCAGTAGTGAGAAGGGCTGGAGGATGGAGGGTCCTTTGACTTTTTTAGGGTTTTGTGATTCTGTTAACCTCCCACTTGAAAGGGGTCTGATTACAAAAAAATGGAAGTAACTATAAAAACCATATTATGAGATGTGCCTAGCTTCTGTAATGTGTTAGAATGCTCTTTTGTTCTATAAAACACTCAAGATTGAAATGACTGTCAAATGCTGTATGTGATCTTTGATGGGTCAGAGATCCAAAAAATTCAATCAAAGGAAGTTTGGGACAATTGAGGACATTTGCAAATGGATTTATCTTAGATCATATAGTATCAACATTAAATTTCTTGGGTGTGATGATAACACTGTGATTGGGTAAGAGAGTATCCTTAGAATATACAAGGTGAAGCATGTGGGGTAAGATATGATGTTTGCAACTTACCTTCGAATGGTTCAATAGGAAGTGTGCATGCACTTGTGAGTGACTCCCTCAAGGTAGTACCTTTCTTGTTCATAGGTGTTATTCCTAAAGGATCAGCTTGTTAGATCCTTGAGTAACTGGTCCTCCTCTCCTGAGTACTCTTCTCTCCCAGCAGTCCCACTCAGACTCACAGTCAAGTGTTTTGCTCTCCTGGGACATCCCCCCCACCCCCATAGTCTTTTCTGACTTCCTTGCCAGTTTCAGTACCACACATTTGATTCCCACATCTTCCCCCTGGGATTTGTTTCCTATTCTACAGAATGAATGCACACCAGACATGGGCTTCTCCCAGTGGGTTGGGAATACCCCCTGATGGGCCTTCACAAGGCTCAGATCCTATCTTGCCCTTACCTTTTGACACCCTCACACAGAAGCCTTGTAGTCTCTGATAGCCCCCTTTCTCCAACACCACATTCTGTTGTCTCTGGAGCTTGTGTCTGCCTATGTTTCTCCTTTCTTCTGCTAATGCCATGACCATTATGCTTCATCCCTGCCTGCCTCAGTTATGGGCATGTTCTCAGCATGTGTCCTCACCCCCACTTTCTCATCTCCATGAAATCCATTGGGTTTTCTGAATCACATTTATTGAGGTATAATTTATATAAAGTTCTCCAATTTTAAGTACAGGATTTGATGAGTTTTGTTAAATGTAACCAGCACCACAATCATAACATAGAACATTTCCATCACCCAGAAAGTTCCTTCATACCCCTTTACAGTCAGTCCTCTCCCCCAATCCTGTGGCAGCCACAGTTTTGCATTTTTTAAGAATTGTGTATGGAAATACATAGTATGTAGTGTTTGGTTTCTTTTTAAAAAGATTTTTTTAATGTTTATTTATTTTTGAGAGAGAAACAGAGACAGAGACAGAGCATGAGTGAGGGAAGAGGGAGAGGGAGACAAAGAATCCGAAGCAGGCTCCAGACTCTGAGTTGTCAGCACAGAGCCCAATACAGGGCTTGAACCCATGAACCGTGAGATCATGACAGCTGAAGTTGGACTCTTAACCAACTGAGCCACCCAAGCGCCCCTAGTTTTGTTTTTTAAAGATTTTATTTTATTTTTTTTTAAGAGGGAGACCCGTGAGTAGGTAGAGGGGAACAGAGAGAAATCTTAAGCAGGCTCCACTCTCAGCACGGAGCCCAACGTGGGTTGCAGTCCCATGACCCTGGGATCATGACCTGAGCCAAAACCAAGAGTTGGACGCTCAACCAACTGAGCCACCCAGGCGTCCCTAAATATTTTATTTTTAAGTAATTTCTATACCCAACATGGGGCTCAAACCCATAACCCTGAGATCAAGAGTTGGGTCTGCCAACTGCCCCACATAGTTTTTAGTTTCTAATTTCATTTAGCGTAATGCTTTGAGTTCATATCGTTATGTGAATCAATAGTTTGTTCCTTTTTATTGCTGAGTAATATACCATTTGTATTAGTTTACAAGGGCTGCCATAGCAAAGTGCTACAGATGGCTTAAACAACAAATTTATTGTCGCAGTTCTGGATGTTCAAGATCCAGATTTCAGCAGGATTGGTTTCTTCTGAAGCTGCTCTTCTTGGTTTGTAAAGGTACCTTCTCCCAGTGACTTCACATGGTCTTTCTCTGTACATGTCTGGGTCCAAAGTTCATTTTATTATCAGGACACCAGTCCTATTGGATGATGGCTCACTATAATGACCTCATTTTGCCTTTATTATCTCTTTAAGGACCCTCTCTCCAAGCATGGTCATTTTTCTGAGGTACTAGGGGCTGGGACTTCAACATGTAAATTTGGAGGGGTCACAACTCAGCCCAAAAAACTGTATGGATATTTACAATTTGTTCATCCATCTACTAGCTGAGAGATATTAGGTTGTTTCCAAGTTTTGTCTATTACAAGTAAACCTGCTATCAATATTTGAGTACAAATATAGATATTTGTACTCTGTTTTAAATTCTCTAGAATAAATTGTTTTAAATTCTCTAGAATAAATACCTAAGTGGAATTGCTGAGTCAAATAGTAAATATATGTTTAATTATCAATTTTATCGATCATTTCCAAGAGCCATCTTTTGATTTGATTTTCTCTATTGAATTTCTGTTTCCTATTTCATTGATTTTAGATCCATATTATTTCCTTCCTTTACTTATTTTGGTTTCTTTTTTTAAAATTTTAAAAAAATATTTATTTTTGAGAGAGAGAAACAGAGACAGAGAGTGAATGGGGGAGGGGCAGAGAGAGAGGGAGACACAGAATCTGAAGCAGGCTCCAGGCTCTGAGCTGTCTGTACAGAGCCCAATGTGGGGCTCGAACTCACGAACCATGAGATCATGACCTGAGCCAAAGTCAGTTGCTTAACCGACTGAGCCACCCAGGTGCCCCTACTTATTTTGGTTTCTTAAAGTTGAAACTCAGATATTGATTTGGCACCTTCCTTCTTTTCTCATATACCATCCGATGCTATAAATTTCCCTCTTAGCACTACCTTAGCTACATCCCACAAACTTTATGTTGTATTTTCATTTGTATTCAGTTTAAAATAGTTCCAGTTTCCATTGTGATTTCTTCTTCAACCATGTGGTATTTAGGAATGTGTTGTTTAATTTCCCAATATTTAGAGGATTTTCCAGATATCTTTCTATTATTGATTTCTAGTTTAATTCTGTTGTAGTTAGAGAAGGAACTTTTGTATGATTTGAATTTTTTCAAATTTACTAAGATTTATTTTATTGCTCAGAATGTGGTTTACCATGATAAATGTTCTATATGCACTTGAAAAGAATGTGTCTTCTGCTTTTGTCAGCTAGAGTGTTATGTGAATGTTAATTAAGTTGAATGATGTGTTAATCAATTGTTTTATGTCCTTACATATTTTTTGCTTATGTGTTCTATCAATTATTGAGAGAGATTATTGTTGAAATTACCAAGTATAATTGTGGATTTGTCTTTTCAGTTCTATCAGGTTTTTGCTTTATGTATTTTGAAGCTCTTTTGGTAGGTACATCTATAATGTTGTGAGCTTTTAATGAATTGCTGTTGTGATGATGACCATTACATAATCACATAGTGATTATTATGTAACATCTCTCTTTATCTCTGATGATGTCCTTTGCTCTGAAATCTGCTTTGTCTAATGTTAATGTAGCCACATCAGCTTTCTTTTGATTAGTATTTGCAGGATATATCTTTTCCCATTCTTCTACTTTTAAACTACCTTTGTCTTTGTTTTTCTTTTTTTCTTATTTGATGTTTATTTTTATTTATTGTGTATGTGTGGTGTATTTGTCTTTGTTTTTTTAATGTTTATTTATTTGTTTTGAGAGAGAAGGATCATGCACAAGCCAGGAAGGGGAAGAAAGAGAGGGAGAGAGAATCCCAAGCAGGCTCCACACTGTCAGCATAAAGCCCAGCACGGGGTATGATCTCACCAACCGAACCGTGAAATCATGACCTGACCTGAAATCAAGAGTCGGACATTTAGCCGACTAAGCCACCCACGTGCCCTTGTCTTCATTTTTAAAGTGGGTTTCTGTGGCTGACATATAGTTGGGTCTTAATTTTTTAATTCGATTTGACAATCTTTAATTTTCAATTGGAGTATTAAGACCATTCACATTTATTTATTTGTTTACTTTAAGTTTATTTATTTATTTTGAGAGGAAAAGAGTGTGTATATGCAAGCAGGGGAAGGGCAGAGAGAGAAGGAGAGAGAGAATCCCAAGGAGGCTCCACACCTGCAGTGCAGAGTGGTGGCTCAGTTTCACGAACCATGAGATCATGACCTGAGCTGAAATTAAGAGTTAGACACAACTGAATGAGCCACCCAAGCACCCTAAGACCATTCACATTTCTTTTTTTTTAATTTTTTTTAATGTTTATTTATTTTTGAGACAGAGACAGAGCATGAACGGGGGAGGGTCAGAGAGAGGGAGACACAGAATCTGAAGCAGGCTGCAGGCTCTGAGCTGTCAGCACAGAGCCCAACGCGGGACTCGAACTCACAGACTGTGAGATCATGACCTGAGCCGAAGTCGGATGCTCAACCGACTGAGCCACCCAGGTGCCCCAAAGACCATTCATATTTAATATAATTATGGCTATGACTGGATTTACATCTGCCATTTTGTTATTTGTTTTCTATAGGTCTTGTGTCTTTTTTGTTTCTCCTTTATGCATTCTTATGAGGTAAACAAATACTGTTTTAATATACTCTTAATTTCTCTGATTTTGTTAACTTATTTTTTCCTTTTAGTTGCTTTACTAGATGCTAGAGTGAATTTGACTTTGTTGAGTGTTGGCTTTTTTTTGGAATTCTTAAATATTTCTGGAATTTGTTCTGGGTGGGCATTGCTTAGTATTAGTTGGATCTTTCAAGGCTTGCTCTTTAGGTTTTGCTAAGGTGGAGCCAGAGAAGGCTTTAGTCTTGCGCTAATTTTGTCAGACCACTGAAGCTCTTCTCTTCTATGGACTTTTCTCAGTGCCCATTCAGCAGGAGGGCATTCCACTCTGGCTGGTGAGACCATAAACTACCCTCAACCTTGTGTGAGTTTTAATAATTGTTCTACCTACTTCTTTCTGGTGTTTCTTTTCCTGGTTTGGGATTGTTTCCTCCCAGGCACATGCCTGTTGGTCCTCAGTCAGTCTCAAGTGGATCCAGAGTTCTGGGTCCTCTGCTCTGGCATGTAGCCCTAGAAATTTTAATCACCTGGACACCCTAAACTCTGTTCTCCTTCAAGTTGGTGAGACCACAGGTTCTGTCTGGGTCACCACTCCCCACACTATAGTCTGGAAACTGCTTCCAGGTGGGAAGATCGGGTGGCTGTGGGGCTCATTTTGTTTCCCTTCTGTCAGAGGTCTGTTCTGAGCTGCGACTCGTCTAGTGTCTTGAATTCAATCATTGTTTCATACATTTTGCCCAGTTTAGCAGTTGTCTGAGGGAACAGGGCAAACCTGGTCCTTGTTACTTTTTTGTGTCTGGAAGCAGAACATGAAACGCAGTTTTTACCAGGCTGCTTCTTCTTCACTCTGCCAGCCCACACGCAGAATCTGTTCTTGTCCCTCTCTCCTGCCTTCCCTCTGTCCATCCTGCTGCAGAACACAGGCATCAGCACCTCAGAGCACGTGTCTTCATCCTCTGGCCACAGCGGCACCTCCCACTGCTCCTCATCCACGACGACAGAGCTCCGTGAGCGTGAAGTATCAGGACACGCCCCCTGCCAGAGCCTAACTCACCCCATTTCTGGGCGCCAGCGTGCTCTGCTGTGGCCTGCCCCTTCTCTAATGCTTGAGACAGAAGACATCCCTGACACGATTCTGGACGTGGCACGTACTGCTGTTTGTTCTCTTCTCATAGAGCCAGGGCAGGGTCTCCAGCCTCTTGGTGTGCCCAGCCAGAGAGGCCAGAGATGGCCAAGCGGGGACTGACAGACGCTGCGTCCTTTCCTTGGTACCTGAGACTGGGATACTTTCACCCTGCTTTATTTTCTCTTCAACCATAGGTGGTCCCACTGCTCCCAGTCTTTTCCTTAGCTGCAGGAAAACAGGCTCAAGGAAACTGGGTGGCCAGACCAAAATCATACTGCTAATCCCTGCCCTGCTTTGCTTTTCCTTCTTCTTTGAAAAGTAATTTTTTTTTAATTTAAAAAACCAATGTTTGCTGTGTAACAAAGTTAATAATCTCCTTTCCCTGTATCTACAATCACATTTCCTTAAGACAGCCAGTGTCCTCAGTTTTGATACTTATTCTTCCACATCTCTTTCCTTGTTCACATGAGCAGCTTCCAGCGTATGTAGACATGGGGCTTAACCATATTGTTTTAAAAATGGGATCAGACTGTACACATTCCAGTGCTTCCCTTTGTTTTTATGGACGTATAATTCACATACCATAAAATCCGTCCTTTTCAAGCGTACAATTCAGTGGTTTTGAGTGTATTCACAAGGCAGTGCAACTGTCAACCGTAGTCAGTTTTAGAACATTTCTATCACCCCCAAAAGAAACCCTATATCCATTAGCTATCACTCTAGCCCTCAGCAACCACTAATTTGCTTTTCATCTCTCTGTATTTGCTTATTCTGGGCATTTCATATAAGTGGGATCATACCATATGTGGCCTTTTTTGGCTTCCTTCACTTAGCATAATGTACAACGCATACCTTTGGATAGCTGCATTATTTTCCGTGGTCTGCCTGTAGGCGCCTACCCTAATTTAGTCAACCATCCTGATGATTTGGTTGGTTGGTTTCTGGTAAGTACAGTGCTGGCAATACTCAGCCTTGCATTTGCTTCCTTACGTGCAGAAACTTTGTTTCTACAGTGTGAATACCCAGAAGAGTAGAACAATTCCCACTCCCACCAAAAATGCTTCCTCATTGCCAGGATGCCAGGTTTTAATTAGTGCTCCCCTGATAGGTAAAAAGTGTTACGTTATTTTGTTTCAATCTACGTTTTCCTGACCAAAAAAAAAAAAAAAAAAAAAAAATCATTACTCTTTTTATATGTCCATTGGAAATGTGCAGTCTTCCTCCTTGAATGGCTTTTTCTTATTTTTAAAATTTTGAAACCTTTAAGCAGAGTAATAACAACCCTCTGTGTACCTACTTTGCAAAATTAATGACTAAATTGTGTCATATTTGTTCCAAATCCTTTAAAAAAGTAAAATATTGCAGGTAAAGGCAAGAGGTTTTTTTGCATCCTTCCTGGCCCCCCATCTTCTTCTTCCCCTGCCCTCCTCAGTCTGTGACAGTATCAGAGGATGGTGATGAACGGCAAACACCAAAGGGCACCTGCCATCTGCCAGGCACTCGAGTGTGTGCTTCACACACAGTAGTAATTCATTCAGTCCTCTCTGTGATTAATGACATAGGTACTGTTAACAGACAAAGAAACTGAGGCACCCCCAATTCATAGAGCCAGGAAGGGCAAGAGTGGGTAGCCCACCCAGGCCATTGGGCTTAGAGCCTGTGCTCTCATCCGCCAGACAGTAGAGCTAGATGCACATCTGAGTATCTGTAAACTCCACGCGGTGCCATGTGTGGTTCTAGATGGTACCGTGTCAGGCATCACACTGGGCATGGTTTCCCTCAGCCTGCTTTTGTGCCCACCACACTGCTCTGAAGAGCTCCCCACAGGACGAGTTACTCCACCATGTTCATTTTCAGTGCTGCACAGTTTTCTGTGGTATATTCATCCCTACCGGTTGATGGGCGTTCAGCATGTTTCCAGTGTTTTCTCAGTTACTCGGGCTGGATAGGAATCTCAGAGTGAACTTCTGAGGCACAGGGAACACACACTCTTGGCTTCACTAGAGAAAGTGGAGCAGGTTTTGCCCTCCAAAATGGATGTCCCCCTGATACCTATCCAATGGTGTAAGACCATCTGTTTCCCCACGGACCAGCCCCCACTACTTACTTTCAGGCTTTAAACACTGTGCCTCTCTGCTGTGTGTGAAATGGTATTTTATTAATCATTTCTGTGTATCTAGTGTAGCTGAGCATCGCCTCATGTGCTTATTAGTCATTTGTCAGTGTTCTGTGAATTGTCTGCTTAAACCCTATGCCCATTTTCTTTTTTCTTTCTTCTTAGTGATTTGCCAGTGTTGCATGCAGAAAATGTAAACTTTCATGGAAGAAACGTAAATCGCCCCCTCCTGGTTTCTGGGTTTCCTGTCATGCTAGCCAGGGATTTAGGGAACTATCTCCCAGCAGCGCCCACATTTAGATCCTTGTCCCACCGAGACTTGCATTTTGTGTGTGTTATAAAGAGTGGCTTTATCTTTCCTACTGCGTTATGTTGGTGTTTGTCTGCGGTCGGGCTGCCGTAACAAAATACCACTGACTTGGCGGCTTAAACAACAGAAATGTATTTTCACACAGTTCTGGAGGCGGCAAGTCTGAGATCAGGGTGCCAGCAGGGTCCGGTTTGCTGAGGCTCTCTTCCTGGCTCTTGCTTCTCGGGATGCGCAGCAGGGAGAGAGATCTCTTGTCCTCTTCAAATGCAGCCACCAAGCTTGTCAGATCAGGGCCCACCCTTATGGCCCCTTGTAACCTCGGATACCTACTAAAGAGACCCTGGCTCCAAATACAGTCATGTTGGAAGTGAGGGTGTCCACATATGATTTCAGGTGGACACAGTTCTGTCCACAGCAATGGTGAAAACTGTCTAAAAGTATAAACCACTTTTTTTTTTAATTTTTTTAACATTTATTCATTTTTTGAGAGACAGAACATGAATGGATGAGGGGCAGAGAAAGGGAGACACAGAATCCAAAGTAGGCTCCATGCTCTGTACTGACAGCACAGGGCCCAAAGCAGGGCTCAAACTCATAGACCGTGAGATCATGACCTGAGCCGAAGTCAGAGGCTTAACCGACTGAGCCACCCTGGCACCCCAAGCATAAGCCACTTTTAGAGCTGTTGGTCAAAGCTCTGGTGGTCCCTAAGGATGCCCCCACTCTTCCTGACCTCCTGGTAGGCAGAAGGCCTCATCTCAGGGCCTGACATTGTGCACCACGGTGCCTGACCATGGGTGCTGATGCAGGTCCAGGGTTTCCAGAGAAACCTGATGACCCCTGGGAGCTTGGTTGCATGCCAGTCACTCCCAGAAAACACTTACAAGATGGGAGCCAGGCCTCCCCTGCTTGGTTTGTTCTTCTATGTTATGTCTAATGTAATGCCCTGTCTATGATTTAAGCCAAGATCCCACAGTACCCGTATCTTTGAAGAAAGACACACCCTTGCCACCTTAGGTCAGTGCCCTGATGGGCCTGGAGAGCTTATATGCTGCTATCAAGGGGGATGCAGAGTGGAATTGGAGCGTGAAGAGCTAGAGGAACATTGGGGATGCCAGCCTGGAGGCTCCAGAGCCGGTGAGGAGCCCCAGGCAGCAGAGGAGCCTGGGGTTCTAGAACAGGAGTGCCTGCACGTGTCAGTGACCACTGTTGGGGAGAGTGGGAACAGGTCAGGACATGAGCTGAGGGAGGGCAGGGGAACAGGGGTCTGGTGGGAAGGTGTGGGAGGCAGGCAGGCAGAACACAAAGTGGCTCCCTTGGTCCTTTGGGCCTGTGCTGATAAGTAGAGTTTACTTCCTTAGGGTGTAATAATGGCTTCCTGCCCAAAGTAGGGTCCTTTTGCAATGGTGAGATTTGAATAGGGCTTCTGGGTTCTTTGTACTAGTCTTTCAAGTTCTTAAGCTTGACATTCTTAAGCCTGGGAAGCATAGCATCTTACCCAGAACTTACAGCAGCCTCCAGCCCACTGAGGCACCTGCACCAGGGCTGGCCAGTTAGCTTGGCCCTCCCAGTCCAGAAGGCCAGGGTCTGCATGGCCATTCCTGATTCAGACGTGTTATGTATGTTGGGCTGTAGATAGATGGCATCTACAGCACAATCTTCCATACTCAGGAGAAGGTCACCCAAGGTTAACCCTTCATTCCTAAGGTCCTAAGTCGACATGTGGCTCCCTCGGAACCATGAACACAGTCTGAATCACTCCTGTCCTGAGTGAATGAGAATGTGTGTGTCATTCCAGGAATCGGTGACTTTCAAGGATGTGGCTGTGGACTTCACACAGGAGGAGTGGGGCCAGCTAGACTCCCCTCAGAGGGCCTTGTACCGTGACGTGATGCTGGAGAACTACCAGAACCTTCTTGCCCTGGGTAAGATAGCTCCTCAAGCTCAGCCTGCAGTCTGGGCATTCTGCCATGCCAATAGGTATTCCCAAGCCTCCCTTCGGTGCTGGGCCCAGATGCAGGAGATGTGGTCTCTGCACTGATGCTGGGCCTGGGCAGTGCATGGTAACTGCCAACATCCTTGCCTGGAGGTGGGGCTGGTCCCAGGGTGGGGGCCAGAAGAGAGGGAGGAGATGGACAGGGGCCTGGGAGCCCAGCCTGCCCTGGAGCTTTCCAAGGGAGATACAGAGGGGAACATTAGTACCCACAGGGTCCTCAGAGTACGTGCTTCATTTGAGGTTCTGCATGTGAGACCCCCGTCCCTGGGGATGGCGCACACCTCTTAGTGCTGGGCTGGGCTGTTTCCTGGCGCTGTCCTGCTGTGGGGAGCCACAGCACTCAGAACCACACACACCACTTCCTCCCTACAAACAGGACCCCCAGTCTGCAAGCCAGATGTGATCTCCCACTTGGAACGAGGTGAGGAGCCGTGGTGGATGCCCAGAGAAGCCCCTGGAGGGGCTTGGCCAGGTGAGCAGGGAACACAATGGAAGGATGTACAGACCCTTGCCTCTCAGTGCTCACACCCCCGCCCCCGTGTGGTCCTGCTTCCTTCCTTCAACACATACGTTGAACACCAACTGTGTGTGGGCAACTGTGCTAGAAATTCAGTGGTAAGCAAAAAAGGCAAAAACCTCTGCCTTCTACTGGCGAGAGACAGAAATAATGTCCACATCTCTGGAAGCATTCAACAAGTGGCAAATGGACAGGGGGCAGGGAGTGTGTGGAACGAGGGCTTCACTCACCAAGAAGAAGGCAGAGTCAGCCTTGGGTTGGGAAGGGAGGGGGATCAAGGTTCGCAGAGGCGGCTCCAATGGAGATCATCCCCCTGGCATGTGAGGCTGACAGGAGACTGATTTAGCTCTTAAAGAGATGTACATACATCAGAGATTTACATACACACAGCAGTCGATGTTTCGATAAGTGAATCATGTCCAACCGCCAGACCCCGTGAGCCCTGCCCCTTTCCTGGGTCCCTGGCTCTATTTGGAATTTCCCATCTCCATCTTCCTCTGCCCCGTCTCTTGTGGGCTTGCACCCATCTCACCCGAGATGCATGCCCCGAGCCTTGGCGTGCTCTGGCTGTTGGCCTCCCCTCTCTTCTCTGTGCTCACCCGAACCCCCGGCAGACCACAGCCTGAGTTCTAGTGCCAGCTCTCCACATGCTTATGGAAGATTGCATTTTCTGTTTCTTACAGAAGGGGAGCCTGGGCATGAGGTGAAGGACGAGTCGTGTCAACAACAGGGTGTTCACAAGGAAGAGCCTTACCAGGAGCCCATCACTGAGCCACTGGTGAAGTCTAGCATCCACAGCCCCGGTCTGGGCAATGGGTGGGCCCGAGAGCATCCGGCAGCCTCTCTGGTGAGGGGTGAGGCCACACTGCAGAGGCCAGCGCCCACCAGCTCCTGGGACATTTCCCTGGAGAGGCACCAGCAGGGCCATGAGGTGTCTGAGAAGGATTTCCCCTCTGGGCGTACCCTCTTCACCCCCCAGAACATTCCTGAAGAAGCAGACCCTCCTGATGGGTCCACCGAGGGCTTCCAGTCTGGTGAGGTGGCCACGAAGCATCGGAGAGCAGGCGCAGGGAGAGGCCCGTGCAAGTCCGGTGATCACGGTGACCATCTGGCCCCAAGCAGGAGGCGGGTGGCGGCCTCTGGGGATGGCCTCTTCGTGTGCAGCGAATGCGGAAAAGCCTTCCGCCAGAGCTCGTCCTTGACCCTGCACCGGCGGTGGCACGCCCGAGAGAAAGCCTACAAATGCCACGAGTGCGGCAAGGCCTTCACCTGGAGCACCAACCTCATCGAGCATCAGCGCATCCACACCGGTGAGAAGCCCTTCTTCTGCGGCGAGTGCGGCAAGGCCTTCAGCTGCCACTCATCGCTGAACGTGCATCACAGGATCCACACAGGCGAGCGGCCCTACAAGTGCAGCGCCTGCGAGAAGGCCTTCAGCTGCAGCTCGCTGCTCAACATGCACTTGCGCGTGCACACAGGCGAGAAGCCCTACCAGTGTGGCGCGTGCGGGAAGGCTTTCAACCAGAGGACGCACCTGACGCGCCATCAGCGCATCCACACGGGCGAGAAGCCCTACAAGTGCAGCGCCTGTGGGAAGGCCTTCACCTGCCACTCGTCCCTGACTGTGCACGAGAAGATCCACAACGGGGACAAGCCGTTCAAATGCGGTGACTGCGACAAGGCCTTCAACAGCCGCTCGCGCCTCACGCTGCACCAGCGCATCCACACGGGGGAGAAGCCCTTCAAGTGTGGCGCATGCGGCAAGGCATTCAGCTGCCACTCGTACCTGGTGGTGCACCAGCGCATCCACAGTGGGGAGAAGCCCTTCAAGTGCAATGAGTGCGGCAAGGCCTTCAGCTCCCACTCCTACCTCATCGTGCACCAGCGCATCCACACCGGGGAGAAGCCCTTCGACTGCAGCCGCTGCTGGAAGGCCTTCAGCTGCCACTCGTCCCTCATCGTGCACCAGCGCATCCACACCGGGGAGAAGCCCTACAAGTGTGGCGAGTGTGGCAAGGCCTTCAGCCAGAATCACTGTCTCATCAAACATCAGAAGGTCCACGCCGGGGAGAAGTCGTTCAGATGTAACGAGTGTGGGGAAATGTTCGGCTGGAGCGCCCACCTTGCCGAACACCAGAGACGACACAGCGAGGAGAAGCCCTTTGCCATTCAGTTCAACAAGCACTTACTGAGCACCTACTACGTGCCGGGCAGCCTGCTGGGCACGGGGGGCACGGGCGTGAGCGGCGTGGACCCACTCAACGCCCTGGACGTGGCAGAGCTCTTGTGCGTGGTGCAGCCCTCAGCCAGCAGGACTTTCCCGCTGGGCAGCAAACCTGGAAATTAGCATGGCGTGCTGGTTGTCATCAGCCTCGCTGCTTCCCCAGAAAGCACTGCGGCTCAGATCCACGTGCCTCAGATACAAGACTGGCCCTGCTGCCTGTGCCCATCTCCCCACGCGCTGGGACACCTCTCTGAGCGGTCGGCACCACCCTGGGAAGGGCTGCCCTATAGGAGGGAAGACGTGAGGGCCATTTGAGGATGTCCTGTCGTCCTGCTTTCCTTGGGCTTGCAAGTCACCGACCTGGGGAGTAGGTCTTACCTGAGGACAAAAACAAGGTATATTGATCATTGTGTCCTTGGGACCGGCTCCTGGCATGATTTCGATCAGGAATTTCCTTTGTATGCTGTTATGTTTAGAATAATAATAATGGTAATAATAGAAACAGACTAAGTATGAACGCTATTCTTTCCAAGTGAACATTATTCTGTTCTGGGAGAGGGGAATAATCTTCACTGGTGGGGGTTTGGGAAAAGGCAAATTTCCTGGCCTGGCTTCGTTGAAGCAGCTGTACTGCTGGTGACAGCACCTCCGTCTCAGAAGCCCAGCATTAGCGTAGCCAGGTCCTGACACACCAGCTTCGTCCTGGTGGGAAATGGTGAGCACACAGGCGGGTGCCCGGCGTTCATCCAGGGTGTGGTGTTGGGGATAGATGTGTCTAGAAGCACGCCTTCACCCAGGCTGGCCAGTCTGCCCGCAGGGCCTCCCTCTGCTCACCGGTTCAGCCCTGTGGGAGGAGCCCCTCTGAGGGGACCTGTCCCCCTGCTGTCTTCAGAGGTGGACGGCGTTCATCTGGAATTAATGTTTATTCCGCACAGTCCTAAGCAAATCCAAGCTGCTTTCTCAGTGATAATACTTTATGTTTATAGAGAGAGCTATAGTTTATGAAATGCTTTTTAGTATACTTTTTAAATTATGGCAGCAAAGTGACCACATTTCGGGAAATGTGGAATTAAGGAAAAGACTCCCATAATTGCTAATAAAACTGCATTTCGCACTTTGATACATTACCTTCTGCTTGTTTCAGAGTGGATTTTTACGTTACTGCAAACATAGTGTATATATCACTTTAATCTTTTTTTCCCACCTACTGCATAGCAGAATTTTTTCCCAAGTAACTGCACTGTCCTTGGAGTTACATGTGTTTTAAATGGAGGCATAATGTTCTATTAAATATTCTTTTATTGGATGTTGAAGTTATTTCCATGTTTTCACTATTATAAATCATTTCACAGTTATAAACTATTCTTCATAGAGCATCTTTTTGGGTTTTGTTTGGTTTTGTTTTTTAAGATTTTATTTTTGGGGTGCCTAGGTGGCTCAGTTAAGTGTCTGACTCCTGATTTTGGCTCAGATCATGATCTCATGGTCGTGGGACTGAGCTCTGCATCAGGCTCTGCACTGACAGCACAGAGCCTGCTTGAGATTCTGTCTCTCCTTCTCTCTCTGCCCCTCCCCCGTGCACACCCATGCTCTCCCTCTCTCCCTCTCTCTCTCAAAATAAACTTAAGGGGCACCTGGGTGGCTCAGTCAGTTAAGCATCTGACTTCGGCTCAGGTCATGATCTCACAGTTTGTGGGGTTCAAGCCCTGCATTGGGCTGTATGCTGACAGCTCAGAGTCTGGAGCCTGCTCAGATTCTGTGTCTCCCTCTCTCTCTCTGTCCCCTCCCCACTCATGCTCTGCCTCTCTCTCTCTCTCAAAAATGAATAAACATTTATAAATAAATAAATAAATAAATAAATAAATAAATAAATAAAATAAACTTAAGGAAAAAAAAAGATTTTATTTTTAAGTGATCTCTACAGCTAATGTGGGGCTTGAACTCACAACCCTGAGATCAGGAGTCACATGCTCCACTGACTGAGTCAGCCAGGCTCCCCTTAGAGCATTTTTTTGCATTATAGTTCTTTTAGCATTAAGAAAAATCTAAGAAAGATTTCTAAAAGTGAAATTTTTGAGATAAAGGAACAGCCTCAAGAATCACCATTTTTGTATGTTTTTGGTGGTGTGTAAAGTAAGACCATTTCATTATGAAGAAGTCCATCAGCAGTAGTGGTCAAGTAGGAATGTCCCCTGCCCAGCCATCTCCAGGGACGGGACTCCCTTTTCAAAACTGGGTGTCCACACGGTCTTCGTTCAGGCACAGTGACAACACAGCGATGCTCCTGGGCGCCTGCTGCTTCACCACATCCCTCCAGAGTGTGGTCAAGCCAGCCTCCCATTATGCAGTCCCCAGGGCCACATTGTGGCAGTTATGGACCCTTCTGTGACAAATAGGAAGACTTCTATTTTACAGCCGCATTTGTAAAAGACAAATACAATCTGTGCTTGATTCATCATTATACCCATTTTTTCTCCTTATTTCAAAAGAACTTCAAATGAAAAAATCTCTTTGGGGCCCCGCACACTGTGCCTGCTGGCGGCCCTGCAGTGCGCCTGTGGACTCAGCCGACTGGTACCTTATTATCCCTTTACTTGGCGCCTTCTGTAACTAAAGAGGCCGAATATTGAACACGTTTGGAATCTTGGTCTTTTGTCTTGACAATGATTTGAATATGCCCTTTCTACCTCTTTTCATTGGAGACTTGATGTTTTTCTTTTATTTGCATATAAACTTTTTTTCCTGATTATATGAGCAATACGTACATACTGAAGACATTTGGGGAACAAGTCAAAAAATTGTAAGACTAAAAATACATTCAGTATCAGTTCATCAGCCATTGCTGGAGGTGCATTTACTTCTGTTTTTTTTTTTTTTTTTTTTCTGGGCACATATAATATGCTTTTTCTTTTAGAACAAAACTGGATTCATATTTTGCATGTTATTTTTATCCTTTTCCATTTAATGTTTTATGATGAACATTTTCCACATTACAAAATTATTTTTCAGAAACATTGATGGCTGTGTCTTTCTCTGTTTTATCATTGTGTCATGATCGATCTGTTCCTTTATTGTTGAACATTGACATTACCTGTACCTGTAAATAATTCTGGAAATAAACCTGTTTTGCCCTTTGGTTATTTCCCCAGAATAAATTGTGAGAAGTGGAGTTCACAGGCAGAAGTCACAAACATTGCACAACTGTTTCTAGGTCAAACCCAGCACAACATTCTTAATTCTCCCACGTGGGCACCAGGAGCATCCCTTTCCCTGCGTGCACCCTTCCTCGCACACACTTGGCATCAGCTTCACTTTTTACATTTACCATTTTGATACATCGCGAATGTTACTGGCTCATGTTTTTTTACCTTTTTTTCATATCAATTGTCTATTCCATTCTTTGTTTTTTATACACACAGACATGCAGAAAGCACCTTGGCACATACATTTTTATCTTTGTTAACAGAATCTTTAATGTACAGAGATATTCAAATTCTGTGTAACTGGATCTTTTTGGTTTTGCTGTTTAAATTTTTCCTTAGTCCTTAGGAAGCTCCTTCTTTAAATCCTTTTTTGGTTCCATATTTTGCATTAAACTCTTAAGTCAAAAAAACAAGAACTCTGAAGTCCATCTATTTGGGATGTAAATTCCAAGGTCCCTGAATCATTCTAGAATGGCATTCTTCACTGTTCCTTAGACTTTTCTGTTTGTAGCTTCATAATTCACTTTAATGCGTAGTAGGACCAGGACTATTTTCAATAGGTGTTTTTTTAAGTTTTTTTTTTAATCTATTCTTTGAGATAACCCAGGATTCTTCTTCTCAGAGCTCAACGTGTTCTTGCCCCTTCACATCTCATTGGGATTTTGATTATAATTGACTAGTTTGTGAAAAATTACTATAGATTTTATATATATAATCTTCACATCAAAGCAGCAGTCATTCAAATCTGCCTCTAAGCATCAGAAAAGTTGTATAGTTTTCTTCATAGGTATTCGTACATATATGTTCAATACGTATGTTTATTCTTAAATTCATTCTAATTTTGTGGGGTTTCTAGATCAATCCTTTGTGTTATATGTAGGACAACTATTGATTATATATATATAATATATATATATATCTTTTTGTATATTTATTTTATATCTAGAAACTTTACTGAATTATTCTAGTTCTCTAACAACTTGTATTGGGCTTTCTAGGTAAATTGTCATTTAACTTGGAAATAAAAAACTTGCCTCTACTTTTCGTATAGCCTTTTATTTCGTTTCTTTTTAAAACCCATGTGGCTAGCACTTCTAGAGCAGCAGTCAGTGTTGGTGGCAGTGGTCATCTGTGACAGATTCTGTTTGGGTTGGGAGACCAATGTGTCTCACCTCAAAACACTTTGGCCTCTAAAGACTGTGTTATAGCTGCAGTGACCCCATGGCCCAATTCTGAACAACAAGGCTCAAATGGAAATCTAGAAATTTGGGGAAAGTCTTTGCTTTCCTGATAGGAGAAGTATTCCTTCCTCCTCCCCTTCTTCCTGTCTGGAAATTAGATGCAATGCTTGGAGGTGTAGTAGCCATCTTGGGACCATGAGACAATTGAGGACAAAAGTCACACATAATGGAATGGAAAAATAGAAGGATCCTAGGCCTTGAATGAAATTTTTCAGCAGCTGTTTCAGCCCCCAACAACATTCAACTTCCTGAGTTCTTGTTGTGTAAGAATAAACAATTTAGTCCATCTGTCCTTCCTCACAGTTGTTTTCATTCCTTACTGGCACAGCATCTGGGTCTTTATCTTGACTTGAAGGGAGACAGATCTGGCATTTCACCTAATAGTGAAATGGCCATGACTGCTTGTTTATCACATTTTAATGAACTGTCTTTATAAGCCTAGCTCGCTAAGACTTCAAAAAATCAGGACTGGATGTTGATTTTTACCAAACACCATCTTGGCATACCTCAAAAATCATTATATGGGTTTCCTATCTTGTTCTGGAGATACCACTGGGTTTACAAAAAGATCTTTTAACATTATATCCATCTCTGTGTTACTAAAATAAACCCTGTTCACCAAGGGTGCATTAACATTTACTACATATGAACTCACTTTCCTAGAGCTTTGGGTGCAACAAGCAGAATTGTCCCACAGTGAACCCAAGATTTCATTCAGGTTTTGCCTGGTGGTGAACAACCTGTTACAGGAGTTCCTCCCGCACTCAGCAGGAAGGGTTGCCCCAAACCCCACTCCTTGCAGTGGCTAGATACCACTACTCGGATCATTCTCCCACTTGCTCAAAAGAAAAAGGAAAAGATGAAGTAGATGTGGGGCCTCCCCAAGAACATGACATGGTGGCTGAGATGGAGCCCATGGAAGATCCCCTAATTTACAGGGTGTCTGCAAGATGTACCAGATGCTGCCAATTTCTAGATGTTGAGTCGGGACTCACTTTTAATCTTCTGAATTGTTAAAAGGACAGACACTACTTCTGTAATTAATACAGTGAGCAATTTCCACTTTGAACAGTAAAATATAGGGTCCATAGCTCTTCCTCTAGCACTACTCCAGAATGACACTGTTGTTCCTATCCTGACAAAAGCTGTGACGTGACCAATAGAAATAGGGAGAGCCCAAGAGCGTACACACTGTCCCAGCCAAGCCCACCGCCTCTAACCTGGGGCTGGCAGCAAGCCTCGCTCCTTGCCAGTTTGCCCCCAGGTAGGCAGTGCCAGCAGGAGCCAAAGAGACTGCAAGCTGAGAGGAGGGCAGCAGGGCAGAGGGCAGAGTCAGGATTCTTGGCACCTTGCCTAGCCCAGAAGTCAAAGCAGTTGTGGTAGGATAGGGGCAGTACAAAGTTATGTGAGACCCCAGTTAGGGTTACAGTGCAGGTTGTGCTTGAGGGGTTGGGTATAGGGTGAGGGTTAGGATAGGTTGGGATAGAATTTAGGGTTAGAATTAGGGTGAGTTATTTTTCATGCCATGAATACCTGCTGGAGCAAGAAAAGGATGCCTTTCTCATGCCTATGAGTGCTGGGGCAGACTGAAATTTCACATCCATTTCCATAAGTCAGTGGGCCCATAATTACTCATTGGAGGACAATAGATTTGCAGGACAATCTGCACATCTCAGCAGAAGTTAAAATTAATTCCAAGCCAGTATCACTTAGGCACAAAAGCCAACTGGTGCACTTTGCATATTCTAATTGTGTAAATTCTTTCAATAAAATTTTAAATTTCCAATTGAGTCAAGTTGGAGATGTCTGTTTCCATTTGTTTCCTCCCATGGTGGAATCATTTTGGGGGTGGTTATGGAGTGTGCTCAGGGGGCTCCTCTCCACTGCCCTTGGTAGGTTACATCTTCCTGCAGGAAGTCCAATCAATAGTATCAGTATTAGGGCACACTCAATGGTGATTACCACCTTACTGGCTTTATTGTCCCTGGGTTGAATCTGGGAGCAGAGATGCCCTTTAGCGTGTTTATCTGTAGCTGTACTGCAGAAGACTCATAATCACTGTGGGTCCATTTGCAATGATCTCCATCAAGTTACGGTGTTGTGTCAGGGACCCCAAGACCACCCACAGTCTTGATACAAAAGAAGGACTCACAAGACTCATAGCCGATTGCAATTTATTACCATGAAAGTATACAGATTCAAATCCACGCAAAGGAAAAATGCACACAGGGGCCACATCCAGGAGATACCAGGCACGTGCTCCCTGGTGTCCTCTTGCAGTAGAATTGCATGGAACATTCTTATCTCCCAGCAACATGTGACAACAGGGGCAAAGGCTGCCAAATAGGGAAGCGCAGCAAGCCTTGCTGTCAAGGGTTTTTACTGGGGGGTAGTCACATGGGCACATAGCACTCACATGACTGACTCCAGCCTCTCTGACTCCAGCTCCCACCTTCCCCTCCCAGTGTAGAGCAAAAACACACTTTCACAATAAATCACATTCTTGGGATAGACTTTTCTGGTCAAATTGGGAAACAAAGCTCAAGGCCTCAGGCCTACACAAACACTCTTACCCACAGAATAGTCTATGGGCTCAGAGGTGATCTAAAGACAGGCCTTTCTTTGGAATGTGCAGGGTTTGAGCAACCCAGGCCAGCTGAGTGAATCCTTTCCTGCCCAGGTATCCTCTGGCCTTTAGGAGAGTCAGGGTAAAACATTTGGGGCCTTTTTCCAAAGAGCATGTGCCATGGAACACCTTGCACATTTTCACCTATTATGCTAAAAATCAAGATCTCAGGATAGTAGGTGCAAAGACATTTAGGCCTCAAAAGGTCCCAGTGAGCCATCTGCTCTTAAGACTGTGGCCCTTAGCACATCACCTGGTGACTGCTGGTCCTCATCCTAATGGTCCTGTATTGCACAGGGTATCAGTTTTCTCTTCATTGCCCTGTAGGATGGGAGTCACTGCCTGGTTGAGACATACAAACAATGCTCAACAGATTAAGAGATCTTCCCTTGACCCCTTATACTAGAATTGAAACCCCCCTCAATACAATCTGATAAGAAGGGCCCCAATCTGTACTCTTTACCCAAATGCGACTAAGGTCATAAATCTATTAAAAGAAAGACTCAGTGGGAGGATCCCACATAGGGTTTGTACTCCATGAACATGAACATGAGAAGAAAGATCTAAGAAGGTGGTGGTCCCGGCCCAAACCATTCCAACTACGAGGCATTTATTTTGTGGTCACCCACAAAAACGTGATGGACTCACCTCTAATCAACAGGCCAGATACGGATACTGATGACATTACAACAGGAACACTTGAAAGAAAGTTTAAGAGCAGATAAGCACAAGCAGTTCCCACCAAGGGTGCATAGGGCCTTCATATTGGCCTGGGGTGGAAGTAGGGCAAGTTCCCAAGTGAAGGCTGAATGCTCGCAAGGTTTAATGTTCCACAGGTGCAACAGGGAACAAGTGGGCTTTTGTATCGGCTGCCCTGATGTAGGACAGAGGGAAGGTTAGTCTTGATTGCTGTCAGCAGTAAAACATCAAAAATGAGAGTCAGACTCTTTCAATTCACCCTTGATTGTAATACTGTGATTTGTTTTTTTTATTGTTTTTAATGTTTATTCATTTTTCAGAGAGAGAGAGAGAGAGCATGCATATGCAAGCAGGGGAGGGGCAGAGAGAGATGAAGACACAGAATCCGAAGTAGGCTTCAGGCTCTGAGCTGTCAGCACAGAGCCCCAACGCAGGGCTAGAAGTCACAAGCCACGAGATCATGACCTGAGTCGCAGCGGACGCTTAACCAACTGAGCCACCCAGGTGCCCCTGTAATACTCTGATTTGTAATAAGAAATACATATTTGGTCTTTGTCCCCATTCCAGGTACAAGCCTCCTAAAACTGGGTTTTTAGGAATTTCCCGAGACGAAAACCATAAAGGTGTCTTTTGTTATGTTTTTGAGATGACTTTTAGAAGCATCTAAAGATGGGAGCTGGTTGCCAAGGGGACCAACCATATGACTACAGGGTTGGGACTTTCAGTCCCAGCTCCCAACCTCCAGAGAGGGGAGAGGGCCTGGAGATTGTGTTCAATCCCCAGTGGCCAATGATTTAATCAATCATGCCTAAATAATAAAGCTTCCATAAAAACCTAAAAGTACAGGATTCAGAGAGTTTCCAGTTGGTGAAGACATGGGGATTCAGGGAGAATGGCACATTCAGAGAACATGGAGGCTCCATGCCCTTGCCCTAGACCTTGCCTTATGTATCTCTTCCATCTTGCAGGTCCTGAGTTATATCCTTCTATAATAAACCAGTAATCAGAGTCCAGAGTGCTATTATACAATGGAATCCCATATAACAAACCAGTGATCTAGTAAATAAGCTATTTTTCTGAGTCTTATAAGCCACTCCAGCAAATTAATCCAACCCAGGGAACAGGTTGTGGCAATCTTGGTTAGAAGCCTAGGTAATAACTGGACTTGTGATTGGCATCTGAAATAAGGGTGGGGGCTGAGACTGAGCCCCCTCATAGGACCAAGTCCTTAACCTGTGGGATCTGACACTATTTCCAGGTAGATAGTATCAGAATTGAGTTCATATATTGGTGGTATTAGAAAAAACACACAGTGAACTGTTGTGACTGTTGATGACTACACATGTAATTTCTCATTTATTGAGGCTGAATTTGCTTGAATATAAATATTAAGATCCATAACATTATGCAGAAAACTATGGTGAGAATGAGAAGGCCTGGGAAGAGTATGTGTATTCACAGCCAGGAGAAATGTCAGTGGGTGTTCTTGGCATTTGCTCAAATATCTGAGTGATGTTATTAACATCCTCAATATCTTGTCTCTCTTGCTGGCACACTGAGAAAATTACCTGAATTGCTTATACAGGTGAAGCAAGAAGTGCCCCCAAGGGAGCAAACACCCTTGGGATGGTCAGTCGATGGTCTAGTTCTGGGTAAGTTTCAGCCACCATGGCCACCACAAAATGATGACCCTTTTAGGGCTTCAATGGCCACAGAAGTTTTAATCTTATTTGGATATTATTTTTTGACACTTCCTGGTTGGCATCAATGCTGTATTTTGTTGTCTAGCCTTTTGGCCCCTAAGATAATACCAATAACCCCCAATGTGGTCATTAGAATAAAGGCAATTGGCAAGAATGGAGTATGCTGGGTATATGGGAGCAATATTGGTGTGAATTGTCTAGAGACAGGAACTCAAAGGTTTTATTTAAGCTCCAAATGCAGAAAGTGCAAGTCAAAATAAGAGAGGAAGTGTGGGAGTAACAGAGGGGGAGTTTAGAGGCATAAAACAAATAATCTCTAAATCTTAGACTTAGCATTTAAAAAAAAATTTTTTTTTTAACATTTACTTGTTTTTGAGAGATAGAGATAGAGCACAAGCAGGGCAGGGGCAGAGAGAGAAGGGGGGACACAGAATCCGAAGCAGGCTCCAGGCTCTGAGCAACCAGCACAGAGCCCGATGCGGGACTTGAAACCACAGACCATGAGAACATGACCTAAGCTAAAGTCGGACGCTTAACCAACTGAGCCACTCAGGCGCCACTAGACTTAGCATTTTGTAGGGAAAGCAGGACATGATGTTTCCAGTGAGCCTTTTGATCAGGATGTAACAGGGGACCATCCTGAAGAGTTAGGAGCATATGTCCCCTCTCACCACTCCTTTTCAACATTGTACTGGAAGTTCTGGAACTGATAAGCAAGGTTGCAGGATATTAGGTTAATATACAAAAGTGGGTCCCTTTCCTACATCACAGCATTGAAAAAAATGAAATATAACATTGAAAGCACAGTACTATTTACATCAGTGTCCCCCAAATGAGATAGTTGGCATAAATCTAACAAAATAGGTGCAAGATATATATGAGGAAAACAAAAAATTCTGATAAAGAGATCGAAGAAGAATAAAATTAATGGAGAGATATTCCATGTTCATGGATAGGAAAATGCAATATTGTCAACATGTCAGTTCTTCCTAACTTGATCTATAGATTCAATGCAATCCCAATCATAGTCCCAGCAAGTTATTTTGTGAATACTGACAAGTTGATTATGATATTTATACAGAAAGGCAAAAACCTAGAATACCCAACACAATATTGAAGAATAGTCAGAGGACTCACACTACTCAACTTCAAGACTTATCATAAAGCTACAGTAATCAAGACAATGTGGTACTAGCAAAAGAATACACAAGTAGATCAGTGGAACAGAAAAAAAAGCTCAGAAATAAACCCATATAAATACAGCAACCTGATCAAAGGAGCAAAGGCAACACAATGGAGCAAAGATAGTCTTTTCAACAAACAGTGCTGGAACAACTGGACAACTGGACATCCACATACAAAAACAAACAAACAAAAATATAGACACAGAACTTACACCTTTCACAAAAATTAACTCAAATGGATTATAAACTTAAATGTAAAACTTACAAAAATCATGGAAGAAAACAACAATGAAAGCCTAGATGAACTTGGATTTGGCAATGACTTTTTTTTAGATTCAACACCCAAGGCACCATCCATGAAAGAAAGAAGTAATAAGCTGGATTTCATTTAAATGAAAACTTCTGCTCTGTGAAAGACATTCTCAAGAGAATGAGAAGGCAAGTCACAGACTGGAAGAAAACATATGCAAAGGACACATCTGATAAAAAAATTGTTGTACCAAATAGATAATGAACCCTTCAAACTTAACAGTAAGAACACAAATAATTGGATGTAAAAATGGGCCAAAGACTGGGGCACCTGGGTGGCTCAGCCGGTTATGCATCCGACTTCAGCTCATGTCATGATCTCATAGTTCATGGGTTCAAGCCCCATGTTGGGCTCTGCACTGACAGCTCAGAGCCTGAAGCCTGCTTTGGATTCTGGGTCTCCCTCCCTCTCTGCCCCAAAGAAGATATACAAATGGCAAATAAGCATATAAAAAGACACTCCACATGACGTTATCAGGGAAATGAAAATTAAAACAGTAAGACACAACTACACACCTGTCAAAATGTCTAAAACCCAAAACTCTGATAATACCAAATGCTGGTGAGGAGGTGTTGCAAAATGGCTCAACCACTTTAGAAGACAATTTGGCAGTTTCTTACAAAATTTAACATACTCTTACTCTGCAATCCAAAAATCCCATTCCTTTCCTTGATATTTACCCAAAGGAGTTGAAAACTTATGTCCAAACCAAAGTGTGCACACAGATGTTTATGGCACCTTTATTCATAATTGCTAAAACTTGGAAGAAACCAAGATGCCCTTCAGTAGGTGAATGGATAAATAAACGGTGGTTCATTCAGACAATGGAACACTACTCAGCAATAAAAAGAAATAAGCTATTAAAATCATTTTTAAAAACACGGAGGAAACTTACATGCATATTACTAAGTGAAAAGAGCCAATCTGAAAAGACTACTGTATGATTTCAACCACATGACATTCTAGAAAAGGCAAAACTATGGGAACAGAATAATTATCAATGGTTGCCAGGGATTAGCAGGGAGTAGGGGATGAACAGACAGAACACAGAAGATACTTAGGGGAGTGAAAATACTCTGTATGGTATTATAATGGTGAATACTTGTCATTATACATTTATCCAAATCCATAGAATGTACACACCTCCAACGGTGAATCCTGCTGTAAACTCTGGACTTTGCATGATAATGATGTACCACTATAGATTTAGCAATTGTAACTAATGTCCCACTCTGGTGGGGGATGTTAATAGTGGGGGAGGCTGTTTTGGGGGGGGCAGGGGTAGATGGGAATCTACTTTCTGCTCATTTTTGCTGTGAACCTAAAACTGCTTAAAAAAAAATTCTACTAAAAAAACCAAAACTTGACCTGAATGTTTTACCCTGGGGCATTTCTAAAGGGCCTGAGGACACCATAACCCAATGCGGATAATTGTAAAATGGACCAACATTTAGTAATTATGCTAAAGGGCATCTCCACTCCTAACTTAGGCATGGGCCCCTAAAGTCAACAAGATAGTATTCACTGTTGGTGGAGGGAGTGCCCTAATACTGATGATATTCACTGGAAGAGGGAACCCACAACCATGAGCACATCCTTAAGGAATATAAAAGATACAGGATATCTCTGAAGTATATCCTAAGACTGCACACACACACTCCACAGGGGAGGAGTGATGCCGGTGGGCTGGGTCTGGGGACCCAGAAGGTGTCCTGCAAGACCAGCCAAGAGGGTCCTTGGCTTTACGCAGGTTGCAAATCAAACACAAGCCAGCAAGAGGTGAGATACAAACAGAGCGTCTGGGAGACTAGGAAAGGAAAGGAGCACGAGTTTTGTATTTTTGGGGGGTCTGGGTTTTTTTGTTGAGGATCATAGTCCAATGCACATGTCCTCTCAAGCATCCAGGAACCAATTAGAACAAAGACCAGGGCCAGGTGTTATTTCTTGGATCCAGAGGTTCTTGGTGATGAGATGTGTAGGGCCAGTGGTCTGGAATGAGCATAGGATGGCTTTGGTCATTCTTACCTGGTACTTCCTTAGATGTTATCTGTTCGAAAGAAATCATTAACTTCTTGTCCCTTACAAGGACATACAGTATTTGCATTGTGAGGCATGTGTCAAGTGGGGGTGCAGGTCCCAGCAAGAATAGAAACAGGAAAAGGAGCAAAAAGCTGGGTTTTGTGGAGTCCTTCAGTTTCCCTGCCACAGGAGAAACTGAAACAGAGGTCTGTGATTTGGCTCCATCTGAATTTCAACATTTAATAAACAATTTTGGATTTAGGTCATGAAAGATGCACTGACTGGCTTTTGTGCCTGCATTATACTGGCTCTGAATTAACTATAAACACTGCCAAGATGTCCTGATTGTCCATAATATCTCATGACACACCACCCCCCAAACCCGTCCACCCTCCCCAGTGTTTGTGGCCATGACCCTGGAACTTCCCTTGTTTCATCAGATGATTGTGGCCTGGAAAATGGTCTGCCCCACTGCCACAGACATTGATGTATATGCTCTCACTCAATGGGTACTTTAGGGGAGGAGTGTCAATTACTGAAGCAACCTGGCATAGTTCAGTGGACACTTTAGTGAGGACTCCAGGGACTGGAAGTTCTAGCAGGGCCTGAGCAGACACTGTGTGTGTGTGTGTGTGTGTGTGTATGTGTGTGTGTGTGTGTGCGCGCGCGCACGCACGCGTGCTTCAGTCCAACTTTATTTATGAAAACATGTAACAAGCCAGATTTGGCCCCTGGGCCATAGCCTGCAAACATTTCCTCTGGACCCATGGTTTACAGTTGGAGGTAGAGATGGAAAAGTATGGCAGGTAAAATGGAATGGGAACCAATCCCAAAGATGCTGGAGAAGAAAGATTCTCAAGACAGACACCTGGCACTTATTTCTCAGAAGAGGGTCTATAGTTTCTAAGGCCTCAGAGCAACTGTTGTCAAGTTAGTGACCACTCTTAAGAGGCCCTAGGCAGCTCAAGTTATTGAAGAAGGCCCAAGACCTGGCCTTCTCATCCCATAGCACCAAACCTCTCAACCAAAGAAAGACCACATTTCAGAATTTCCATGACTGCCCCCTACCACCCTTGGTATTGACCAATTTGCGACCTAGGCTTCCTCAATAATCAGATTTCGGGCAAGACCCCAAGATGGGGTGCCTGGCTGGCCAGTCAGTGGAGTATGTGACTTTTGATCTCAGGGTTATGAGTTCCAGCCCCATGTTAGGTGTAGAGATCACTTAAAAATTAAAAAAAAAAAGAATTTATATATATATATATATATATATATATATATATATATATATACATATAGACTCCAGGAGCTCCAAGCTCTCCTAAAACAAGTTATAAAGAACATCCAACCTTTTCTCTCCAAACCCAAATTTTCAAGATGTAGTACCCTCATTGTAGCCCCTGAACTCAGGCAATCCCTCCAGTCTTGACAAGCCCCTGAGTTCTGACCACCACCAGGGACAATTGTACTATACAAATATGGTGGCCCATTGGTCTGCACACACCAAGCTACCTTCTTGGTCTTAATTGATACTGGATCCCTGAAGGCCCCACTGAATTTAAAGGTGGGACTCTCAGTGCCTTGTTGGCTCAGTCAGTTAAGTGTCTGACTCTAGGTTTCAGCTCGGGTCATGATCTCACAGTTTGTGAGATCGAGTCCCTCATCAGGCTCTGCACTGACAGCACAGAGCCTGCTTGGGATTCTCTCTCTCTCTCTCTCTCTCTCTCTCTCTCAGAATAAATGAACTTAAAACAAATAAACAAACTGCCAAACTGATTGGGACACCTGAGTAGCTCAGTCGGTTAAGTGTCTGACTCTTGATTATGGCTCAGATCTTCATCTCATAGTCATGACGTCAAGCCCCACATTTGGCTCTGTGCTGACAGTGTGGAGCATGCATGGATTCTCTCTCTCCCTCTCTCTCTCTGCCCCTCCCCTCCAAAAAATAATAAATAAATATACATTTGGGGAGGGGCATCTTGGTGTCTCAGTGGGTTAAGCATCCAACTCTTGATTTTGTCTAGGTCATGATCTCATGGTTTGTGAAATCAAGCCCCACACTGGGCTCTTCACTGACTGTGTGGAGCCTGTGTGGAGTAGGATTCTCTCTCTCTCCCTCTCTCTGCCCCTCACCCACTCATGCTCTTTTTCTCACTCTCTCTCAAAATAAATGAAACACATAAAAAAATTTTTAAATACATAAATGGATAAACAAGCCGTGGTACATCCCTAAAGTGGAACATTATTCAGTGACAAAAAGACCTGGCTAAGGCGGAACTCCCTGTGTCTGCTTAGGCATGATTGCGCATAAAATAGAAGGCAAACAAGCTACCTTATTCCAGTGGTTCTGGCTTCCTTTCCTTCAGGATTTCCCATTATGGGATGGATCGTCTAATTGCAATAAAATTTAAAAATTGCCCCTTATTGTTGGCCTTGCCAGATTGGACCTTGAGGTCTTGCCTGGGCCACTAAAATTGTTAATATGGCCCAACACCCATCAAAACAGACACTTCAAGGATGAGACCCACTACACAAGGTGTATTAAGAGGAGAGGTGATTATACCCACTCTTTCTCCATTTAACAGCCCAATTTAGCCTGTTTTTCAACCCAAAAAGGACAAATGGTACCTCATGGTGAATTGCTGAGACCCTAAGTAGTGGCCAAGTAAGATCTTATCCCTAACACAGCTATTCTTCCCCTGGCCAGTACTCTGTTGTTATCACCTACCGAATTTAGTCAATACAGCCCTTTTTCCAATAGGCTCTTAGATACTACTCACATTCACTTGTTTCTTTAGTTCCTTTACATATTATATACTTTTTAAAAATTGTGACAAAATACAGATAATATAAAGTTTAAATTTTAACCATTTTTAAGTGTACAATTCAGCGGGATTAAGTACATTCATATTGTTGTAAAAACCATCACCACTAATGCTTCCAGAACTTTTTCATCTTGCACAATTGAAAGTCTGTGCACATTAAACACCACTGCCCCCAGGCTCTGGCAACCTCTGTTCGACTTTCTATCTCTGAATTTGCCCCTTTTGTGTCTGGCTTCTCTCATTTAGCATAATGTCTTTGGGGTTCATCCACATTGTAGCACAAGTCAAAGTTTCCCTCCTTCTTATGATTGTGCACATTCACTTTTTTTTTTTTAGAGGTGGAGGGAAGGAGTAGAGGGAGAGAGAGAGAGAGAGAGAGAGAGAGAACCTTAAGCAGGCTCCACGCCCAGCTCAGGGCTCGATGCGCACAACCCTGGGATCATGACCTGAGCCAAAATCAAGAGACAGACGTTCAACTAAGCCACCCAAGCGCACATTGACTTTTGAAGGGACACAGCACTCCATTATCTGACTACCTATGGGGTAGCCACTCCTGTGTTTGCAGAACCTTGAAGGGAGATTCAGTGGACACTATTACATAGAACAGGGAGGGAAGATGGGATATTATCCCAAATAAGGGTCAGGGCCCTGTGTCTCAGTAAAATTCTTACACATCAACTGGTCCCCACTATACCCATATAGATCAGTCTGGCCAATGTCTCAAGCTATCCAGAACCCACATGGTGTAAAGCTATCACCAGGCCTTCTGGCTTTTCTCACCTGGCTATGTCTACTTTGGGGAATAATCTGGGCCTGGGACACTGAATCTCATTGGGTGGGCCCCATCTGACAACACCAGAGCAGCTGGGCTCTGTCACCCTCGCTTATTTGGGCTCTTCGCTCTGCTGCCACAACCAAACACTAGATGGCACCATCGTTCCATTTGCACATCCTAGTCTTTGCAGTTTGTAGGCAGGCCTACTGGTTGTTCTAAATTCACTAGGGAGTTGCCCTGAGAAAAGGGAGCACGTGCATTTGTCCAACTGCCTGTAATTGTCTCTTGAATGAATGCCCCATGCTCACACCTCGCCTCTCAAAATGCATGTCAGACCATTAATAAAAAACCACGAGAAGCAACCAAGATGTCCTTCAGTAGGTGAATGGATAAATAAACTGTGGTCCATCCAAACAATGGAATATTATTCAGTGCAAAAAAAAAAAAAAAGGAGCTACCAAGCCATGAAAAGACATGGAAGCACATTAAATTGCATATTACTAAATATGCAATTATATTATATAATAATAAATGAAATAAGCCAATCTGAAAAGGCTACACACTATATGATTCCAAGTGTAAGACATCCTGGAAAGGGCAAAACTATGGAGACAATAAAAAGATCGGCGGTTGCCAGGGGCTAGGGGGAGGGAGGATAAATGGCTGGAGCCCAGAAGATTTTTAAGTCAGTGTAAAATATTCCATATCATCTATATGATATTATTTCTCTATAATGGCAAATATATGTCATGTTATACATTTGTCCATACCATTAGAATGTACAACACCAAGAGCGAGCCACTGGGACACCTGGCTGACTCAGTCGGTAGACTGCGTAAGTCTTAATCTTGGGGTTGTGGGTTCAAGCCCCACTTTGGGTGTAGAGATGATTTAAAAATAAAATCTTAAAAAAACAAAACAAAAACAATGAGCCCTAATGTAAACTGTGGGCTCTGGGTGATAATGATGTGTCAGTGTGGGTCTATCATTGTAAAAGCTGTCCCTCTTAGTGGGGGATGTTGATAGTGGGGGAGGCTGGGTGGGCAGGGAATACATGGGAACTCTCTGTACCTCTGTTCAATTTTGCTGTGAACCTAAAACTGCTCTAAAAAATAAAACCTATTTAAAAAATTTTTAACATTTACTTATTTTTTGAGAGTCAAAGAAAGCATGAGCGGGGGAGGGGTAGAGAGAGAGGGGGAGACACAGAATCTGAAGCAGGCTCCAGGCTCTGAGCTGTCAGCACAGGGCCTAACGTGGGGCTCAAACTCACCAACCTCAAAATCAACCTGAGCTGAAGTCAGACGCTCAACCCACTAAGCCAGCCACCCAGGCACCCCAGAATCTTTTTTTGTTTTTACTTTTTTTAATGTTCATTTCTTTTTGAGAGAGAGAGAGAGAGAGGGAGACAGCATGAGTGGGGGAGGGGCAGAGAGAGAGGGAGACACAGAATCCGAAGCAGGTTCCAATCTCTGAGCTGTCAGAACACAGCCTGATGCGGGGCTGGAACTCACAAACCGTTAGATCATGACCTGAGCCGAAGTCGGAAGCTTAACCGACTGAGCCACCCAGGCGTCCCTCCAGAATTTATTTTTTAAAACAAAGCAAATCAAAGTGGAAAGGAAAAACTCTGGAAAAAAAATTGACCAAGAAAATACGAACTTTAGTCTGTTATGGTATAATGAAAACTGAACAACTAAGTTTGTACTTTGTCTTTCTGCTAAATCATATTCTACCACTTAGCTCTGACCTTGGTGTTGGAAGGACAAAAGCTGAACGTTTGATTCAACATAATTTCTGGCATCCGTGAATTCCTGACTGAATGAAAGTTCCGTGGCTATAAGAAATTATCATTAAATCTAATCAGCTGAACTCTGTCAATAATACTCTTAGGCAAATCAACTGGATTTTTTGTTTAATACCTGCATATTCACAAATAGATTAACATTACAGTTTTAATTTGAAGTGGAATGAGGGCCAGTCGGTTAAGTGTCTGACTTCGGCTCAGGTCATGATCTTGTGGTTCATGAGTTCGAGCCTCTCTGCTGTCAACAAGGAACCTGCTTCAGATTCTCTGTTCCCTCTCTACCCCTCCCCTGCTTGTTCTCTCTCTCTCTCTCATTCTCTTTCTCTCTCTCTCAAAAATAAACATTTAAAAAAAATAAAGTGGAATGAAAAGCCACTGGAATCTCTCACATGGGGCAAAGGTGCCTTTGCCTTTGGGATGACATCATTCCCAGTAGCGGCCCCTCTGTTTCCCACTGCAATCACCACCCCAGCTACAGACACAGACCCATGACTTCCAGACTAACAGCTGCCTCTCGATCCCAGTGTTCGGCTCAAGGTCATTATCAACCCAGTGAGCTCCTTGACCTGGTTGTAACCAACTTCTTTTTTTTTTTTTTTTTTCCTGTTGGGTTGAAAGATACAGAACATAAAATTTACCATCTTAACCATTTTTAAATGGAAAGGTCAATGGTATGAAATACATTCATATCATGGTGCAGCCAACACCACTGTCCATCACTAGAACTGTCTGCATCTTGTAAAACTGAAACTCTGTCCTTGTGAAACAAAAATTCCTGATTCTTCCCTCCCCCAGCCCCTGGTACTACCATATTCTTTCTATTTATATGAATTTGACTACTCATGGTGCCTCATATATATGAACTCATGCAGTAATTGTCTTTTTGAGATTGGCTTACTTCAGTTCTTCTAATGTCTTATAAGGTTCATCCATGTTGTAGCAGGTGTCAGAACTTCCTTTTTTAAGGCTGAATAATGTTCCATTGTGTGAATGGGACACGGTGTGTTTATCCATTCATCCATTGGTGGACACCCGGGTTGTTTCCACATATTAGCTATAGTAAAACTAGCCAACTTCTTGACCAAACCAGGTGACCTCAACCCTGCAGCTGGACTCATCCTACACGGACATCACCCAAAGATGGACTGTCTCTGATGACGACCGCAGGTGCAGTCATGCTCCAATCCACGCCCCACTGCGCCCCATCAGAGGTATCCTCCTCCCCCTGTGGCCTCCTCCTCCTCCTCTGCAGGGGCCCTGAACTCCATGGATACCTTCACCTGTTTTTCAACTCTCGCTCTGCTCCCAGCCTCTCCTCTCCTAACCCCTCCCCGTAGACCACCACCCTCTCGGGAGGCATTCCCCAGCATGTGGGTGAGTGAACCTCACGAAAGCAAGCTGACTGCTGGGTGTGTCACAAGCACCTGCTTGCTTACCTGTTTCTGTGGCAGCTTCTCTGACCATTCTTAAGGAAACCTTCAGGACAACTCCTTCCATCTATTATTGGCCACATCTCTAAACCATCTTCCCAGAGGGTACAAACTCTTTAAAAACATTTTTTTAACATTTATTCATTATTGAGAGACAGAGAGAGACAGAGCATGAGCAGGGGAGGGGCTGAGAGACGGGGAGACACAGAATCTGAAGCGAGCTCCAGGCTCCAAGCTGTCAGCACAGAGCCTGAGGCAGGGCTCGAACTCACAAACCTGGAGATCATGACCTGAGCCGAAGTTAAGCGAAGCTTAACCGAGAGAGCTACCCACGTGCCCCTCAGAGGGTACAAACTCTTAATTGAGTTAAGCTCAAAACAAATAGACAAAGGGGAAAGCCTAACAGAAACAAGACCAACTGGTCAGACCATGAAACCAAAAGAATCTGGCACCAAAAATCGATGAAGTCCTCAAAAAGAATCAAAATCAAATTTTTATAGCATGCTTCCAATGGACAGGAGCCCAGAGAGCCCAGGACCAGAGTGGGAGTCCCTGTGGGGCCCAGGCTGCTAGTCAGGAGTGGCACCCGAGGGTTCTGAGAGGCGTCATTACCTAGAGAGAGTGGACAGGGATCCTAAGATCAGGTCCGATCCACTGAGTCAGGGCACCAGAGCCGTGGGGGGGGGGGGGGGGGGGGGCGGGGAATTCATCAGACAGGGAGACGATTTCACTCACGCTGCAGCGACAAGAAAGTTTGCTGATGAGGAATGTCCACACGGAAAGGACAGGGCTTGGGTTTTTCTAGAGGCAGGTAGACAAGGAGTCATGAGGAAGAGTGGGAGGGTCTTGCACGCATGAGGGCAAAGTGATCCTTTGGAGCCAGCCACTTCTTGGAGCACAGAAGGGTAGGATTTCTCAACTGGCCAGCGCTTGTCTGGAGCACAGGCTCAAATACATTTTGTCAGCCGGTCTGGATGCTCCGTGGGTCTGGTGGTATGCTTGTGTGTTTGCAGGGCACGAGCAGGGATCATATCTATGTTTCTAGGGGAGTGTGTTTGCGTGTGCACGTGCGTGCGTGTTAGCGTGAGGCACTGCCTCAGAGTTTAGTTGGGCCTGGTGGGCTATGTGCAGCTGTTACAGGCTATCTGTTCCTATTTCTGTTCACTGCAGGGTGTGTTTCTCGGAGCGTCTGTGTGTGCCCGTGTCAAGTGCTGTGTGTGTGTTTAGAAGGCGCGTGTCTCACGGTTTCTGTGGGTCTGATGGAATGTGTGTGTGTTGCAGTTTGTGCCGCCGTGTTTCCGTCTGTACCGTGGCGTGTGTGTTTGTGTCTTAGCGTGTGTCCATGTGGGCGTCTCTGGTAGAGGTTGTGTGTGACGGCAGAAGGAGGGTTTCTCGGGGCTTCCGTGGGCCTGGCGGTCTGTGTGTTGTAGGGTATGGGTCTGTCTTGAGGCTTCCGTAACGGGTGGTGTGTGTTTTTGTGTTGCAGGGTTGCGTCTGTCTCATGGTGTCTCTGTGGCCCGTGACGTGCACGCGGGTCCCAGGGAGTGTCTGTCCCAGTGTTCCCGTGTGTAGTGGTGTATACTGTGGAACAGTCTCTTTCGGCTTCTGTGAGGTGGCTGGGTTTTGGGGGTGTGACTTCCAGGGTGAGTGTTCTTCCCCGTCGCCCTGTGTGTTAGCTGTGCACGTATGTTTGTTGCAGCGTGTGTGTCTCTTCCGGTGTTTCTGGGGCTCTTTCGGGATGTGTGTGCAGTTTTGCTGCGTATGTTTCCCCGTCCGTGTTTCGGTGTGTGTCGAGGTGTATGTTCGTCTTGGAGAGACAGTGTCTTTCTCTGTCAGCTAGAGTGCGTGTGTGGGTACTGGCACACGAATGCGTCTTCAGGTCTGGTTGTCTGTGATCGTATGTTACAGTGTGTGCGTCTGTCTCAGCGTTTCCGTGTGTCTGGCGGAGTGTGTGTTGTTCCAGATGACTGTCTTTGTGTGTCTGTGTCTGTGTGTGTGGCAGTGTACACGGGGGTAGCTTTGTGTGAAGTGTGTGTGGAGCTGTGTGTGATGTGCGTGGCAGTACGTGTATCGTAGGATGGTTGTCTCCGTGTTTCTGCGTGTGCAGCGGTGCGTGCGTGTGGACCTCTGTGATGTGAGCTGCGTCCCCGTTTGAAACCCAGCCTGGCTCAGGCCTTTTCCAGACCCACATTCCTCCCGCTCCTTTGTGCTCTGTGCTACAAAAAATATTTGCGTTTTCCACGACTCATAATTTTTCCTCCTCAATCGCTACCAGATGTGGGTCCTGTGGTCCCCATCCCCATGGCAACAGAGGTTCCAGCCGCCGCGGTTCCCTTCTGTGGCGCCTTCCCTGGAAGCTGGCACTGCCGCAGGCCCGAGGGGGTGGGGAGGAAGAGGGTGTCAGGCAGGGGGTGGCTGAGGGGCCTTGGCAGCTCCCTCCCGGGGCAGCTACCCCAATCATCCTGGGGGGCTTTCTTGGCCTGGTTCCTGCCCGGCCTCCAGGCCACAGCATCCCGCCCAGAGTGGGGGCAGGCAGCAGAGGCTGGCTGCTGGAAGTACGGGAGGTGCCCCTGCTCTGTGAGGCGTTCACACAAAGGGGCTCCTGAAGGTCAGGGTCTTGGACACCTGGAGGGTTCCCAGGGCAGAGAGAGGAGGGGCCCCAGGAAAGCCGGGTCTATGTGACCACTCTGGTTGCCCCACACCATGCTGACTCAGACTGCAGGGAGAGGGAGAGCTGGTAAGGTTTGGGGATCAGGGAGTGGCAATGTGGGTCTCGCTGTGTGGGGGGAGGGGTGCAGGGCAAGACTGTAGCCTGAACTGCTGCGCTGCCCTCCCCCACCATCCTGTCATTATTCTACCCTTGCTGGGCCCAGCTGGGCAGCTGCCCTTCCTGGCCAACTTTAAGCCTGTGTTCTCAACCCCAGCAGCCAGCATGGCCCGGTGCCCGAATATATCAGAGGCGGCCAGCCACAGGGCCATGGCTGGGAGGGTGCCTGGCTGGCCAGAGGGAAGCCTGCATTCCACGTGCTGCCCGACCAGGCCAAATGCTGGGACTATGTCCATGCAAACCACATCAGATGTCCCGCCTGTGGCATGAGGCCATCTCCACTCAGGTGGCTGAGCCCCCATATGGGTCACTAAAGTTGACCTCAATGTGGTATCTGGCCAGAGGGCAGGAGACTTGCCAGGTGAGATCTCTGAGCTGCCAGCATTGGTCAGACCTCATGCCACACTGGGAGCTGTAGGGTGGGGTTGGGGAGAAGATTGGAGAATCTTGGCAGAATCTCCTGATCAAAAGAGCTGGGCATCACAATGAAAAGAGACCTGCTGGGCAGAGGCAGGGGGGTGGGAGGAGCCAAGATGGACAGAGGCCAGTGGGTGCCATAGAAAGGTAAGGGGTCTGTGGCCAAGGAAGGTCACTTGGGAGGCCTGCCTGAGGGCCAGAAGCAGTGAAGACATTGGGGGGGGGGGGGGGTGGGCGGCAAATGCTCACAGATAAAAGGCCAGGCCAGAGCAGGGACTGCCTGCGAGGCCAGCCAGGGCTCTGGGCCAGGCACACTCCCTTCCCTCTCCCCCACCTCCCTCAGCCTGGTGGGGAGGGCGGGAGGGTGAGAGTTTCCGGCTGAGGACAAGGAGCCCATTGAGGCAGACAGCAGGGCTCTGTGCAGGGCCAGACCATCTTGTTTGTGCCTGGTGAGGCCCTGCTGGAGCTGTGCCTGTGGCCCACTGCCCCTGGCCCCAGCCTCTGACCTGTACCAGCCACACCAAACAGCTCGGTGCCCCCAAGTGTAACAGCACTGGCCACTGGGAGCAGCACAGGTCAGCCCCACGTACAAGCTCCCTGTAGCCAAGGGACTCCCAGGCTGCTAGTTGAGAATGGAGTGGCCCAAGGTGGGTGCCCAATAAACTTGATAAAGAAATGATGGGCGGATGGACACAACCCACATCCAGCTTAGCCCCTGGAGAGCCACACCTGGGCTTCCAGGTTCTGCTTAGGTAGAGGAGTCTTGTGGGTGAGTGCAGGCTAGAAAAGGTCACACAAATTCTCTGAGGAAGGAACCTTGCAGGAGGAAGGTTAGATAGGAAGCAGGCAAAGCACAGGAGAAAAAAAAGGCACTTTATTAAGAAAGCTTTGGCCAAGCCCCTGCCGGGAGGAGCCCATCCTGGGGCACCCGGATGGGGTGGGAGCAGCCCTGCCGGGGGCCTATAAATACATCTCCTCGGGCTACTGGAGTTGCCCTTCGGATTCCCGCGGCATATGGGGTGGTGGGAGGCCATCAAAACCAGCTCGACAGCTGAGGGGCCGGGGCTAGGGAGGCTGGGGGCGCAGGAAGGGGAAGTGGGGGGCCAGGCCGGGCCCCGGGGACGCTGAGCCCTTTGGGGAGCAGAGACCAGCTCTCCTCCCCAGGCTCCAGACAGATGCCCTGAGGCCTGGCCAGGGAAGTAGCCCTCGGCTACGATCAAGGAAAAAGCCCTCCAGCCAGAGGCGCCAGGCCTTGGCCAATGAGGCAGTCGAGACAGAAATGCTTCTGGCCTCGACCAATGAGAAGGTAGCCCCGGCCGAGTGCACTCTGGGCCCGTAAGAGGTGATCTCCAGGCCGAACCCTCCTGTCTTCGACCTTTGAGACCCTGACTGGTCGGAGCCCTCGGCCAATGGGAAGGAAATCGCCAGCTAAGCCCCTGTCAGGCCTCGACCAATGGAATGGGACCTTCCCGCCCGAGAGCAGTGCTCCAATCCAGGAGCCGCCGCTGGAGCCTGAGCCAATGAGACCCAGCCTCCCGCCTGGCTGCTCCGGTACGAAGCCCCGGGAGGCCGCCGTGCCCCGGCCGCCGCGGGGCGCGCGGGGCTGGCGCATTACGCGGGGTGGCAAGCAGCGCTTCTAAGCCTGGGGAATCTGCGGGCACGGCCGGGCTGCCGCCTGCTACAGGGTGGGCGCGCCCGCCCTGCCCGGGTCGCCCGCCGCTTCCCGGCTCTTCTTGCGCGGCGGCTTCTGGATGGGGGTCTTCTTCCTGGGGGTGTCTGGCGCGGGCGCGCCGGCTGCCGCCTTCTCGGGCCCCGGGGCCTCCGGCGCGGGGGACGCGCGGGCAGGCGAGGCAGGCAGCACCGATCGCTTGGCCTTCTGCGGCGGCGCCGGCTTCTCTCGGGGACCCTGCGCGACCGTAGCCCCTTCGGCGCGGCCCAGGCTGCGAGTCTTGTCGCGCAGCTCCGCGGCCAGCATGGAGGCGACCTCGGGCGCTCCGCGCGGGGGACCGCCAGCGTCCGTGGGCTCTGAGAGGCCAGGGCCGCGGCCCCGCGCCCGAGCCCTAGGCGGCGAGGGGGAGGCGAGGGCAGGCCCCTCCTCCGCCAGCCCCGGGGGCCGAGGCGTCGGGTCACGGGCCCGGGGGCTGCTGGGCTCATCCGGCCGCGCCGACGTGTCGCTGGGCGTCCGTTTCCTCTTGGTGGGGCTGGGCGCAGCCTCGGGTCCCGAGAGTGGCGGAGAAGGCGCACCGGCAGCGGCGCCGTGCTTGCCGTGGATCCAGGACACCTTGGGCTTGGTGGCAGGGTCGGGTGGAGGCGGCTTCCTGCGCTCGGGAGATGGCGAAAGCGACAGGCCTCCAGCCTCGCCCCGGGCCCGGGCCGGCCGGGCCTCGCGCCGGGCCACGCGCGCATACAGCGCCCCGCCGGGCCCCTCCACGCTCGATGCCGACCGCTCGCTGTCAGAGGACGGGGGGAGGGGCGTCGCCTCCTCTGCGGAAGCCAGCGTGGTCACCAGAGCGGGGGATGACGCCAGTGCCTCCGAAGGGGCTGTGGGGGGCTCCGCGTCCCTGCTGTCCGTTGCGGTCTCTGACAAGGGAAGAAGAGCTGACAGTCACGGCCTCCACAGAGAGCTGGGCCATCCAGCCTTCAAGCAAAACCCTGCCTTTCCTCCTCTTCCCCACCCCAGCTGATGCTCAGTCGCCCTGGTATCCAGACATGCCTGGCGAAATCATAGCACCAACCACAAATTTCGTTCTGAGACCCAGGGTGTGAAGCCTGGTCCTGGGGGATGAAGGGCACGTTCCTGAGGCTGAAGCCCCAACCTGGGCCTGGCCTTGCATCCCTTCCCACCACATCCCCAAACCCGAGTGGGAGGGGAAGTCGGATCATCAGATATGATTCTGGAACACCTGTTAGGTGATTCATTATTCCTCATAAAGAGATAAGGCTTCTAAGGCTCAGAGAGGTTAGTTGCCTGCTCAAGGTCACCCAGGAGGATAGGAAAGGAGAGAGGCCAAGGCCACAGCTAGTCAAGCTCCTTCCAGGTGTTTGTGGGCCAAAGCTTCAGGCAAAAGTGTGCCCCCATATCCCATAGACCCCTGCTCCTCTCTCCTCTGCCATCTTCTACCTAGGCCCAGAACCTTCTCTATGAACGGTCTCCCAAAGAAGTGAATCTGGGCTGTGGCTAGAGACAGAAGAGCCCACCCACCTCCCCAGACCCTACCCCAGTCCAGCGCTGAGCAGCACAGAACCCCATTCTGCAGCCTCAGCTCTGTGTCCAACCCCTAGCTAGGAGTATCACCACGCCCTTCCTCCCGTGCTGCCCGTGCCTCAGAGCACAGAAACCTTTTCAGCTGAAACATTTCACTGGGCTGGAGGGAGGCCCAAGCAGGGCAGTGCTCACCTTCATGGGGTACACAGTACACAGGGCCTTCATCAGTGGTGTCAAAGGAAGAGAAGGAGGCCCGGGAGGACCATGATGGAGAGGGCTGCTCCAGCCCTGAGGGTGGCTCCAGGAAGCTGCAGTTGAGTGTGTTATCCAGGTCGTGGTGGGCCACTGGGGAAGGAGGGAGGCACAGCTGCCAGGGGCCCTGCCCTGTTCCAGCCTGTGCCCTCACTAGCCCTCCTGCAACAAATGACAGAGTAACCAAGAACAGTCCTATCCTAAGACTGTGGGTGGAGCAGGCAATTCACCAGGCAGAATGACACTAGACCAAAACAAGATGGGAGAATGGGTAGAGGTGAACTAGTAAAAAGAAATAAGGGGAAACAACGTAGTCAAAGGTGCAGGGTTAGTGTGTGCTGCTAGGGAGCTGAACAAGGATGGGCTGAAGCATTGGAAAGAGAGGGCTGGAGAGAACACCTGGCTGGGACAGGCCATCAGGGCCTCCAAGCCATGTTTGGACCCTGCCCTGTAGGACCCAGAAAGACATGAGGTTTTTTGGTTTTTTTCCCAGCTCAAATGTGCAGTGGTGAGACCACCCTTTGGCTCAGCCCATTTCAGCAGACTGAACCCCCGGGGCCTAGCCCCAACAAGTGGGGGAATCTCAGAGGCCAGCTGGCCTATCTGCCTTTCACAGTTGAGATGTGGGGTCCAGCCCCACACCTGTGTCCACAGATCGCACTCTGCTGAGTGGACCAAGGGGTTTTCTCAGCTGTCTCCATCTTTATCTCCCTTCATCTTCAGAAACAAATAGCAAAAAGGGAGTCCACTCCTGGTGTGTCAGTGCAGACGGAGAGAGTCTGCACGTGGAGTCCTGACTTAGGGTTGAGAGTCGGGAGACCAGCCTGCCCACTTTCCAGGAAGGACCCAGAGCACTGCAGGGGATCTAGGTGGGCAGGGGGCGGGGCGGGGGGGGGGCGAGGAGTCCTCCCTGTGACAGGGCATTTCCATGCACAAGTTTCCCCTGCCCCAACCCCCGTTCACCTGCAGCTACCCACCAAGACTTCTAGTGCACTGCTACAGATTGTAGGGGTTCTGCCCACCGGCATGTCCACACACTCCAGATGCAATCACCATCACTCACCCAGACAGGGCCCAAACCTCCCACATTTGCCTGCACACCAAGCACTCCGTCCTTCCTCCCCGGGCTCGCCTACCTCAGGAGACCCTCTTTCCATCCCTCCCCAGCCCACCCACACCAACACTCGAGGCCCGCATTTCCTACACCGACTCCTTCACACCCATTTCCCAACAGCCTCCTGCATCGGGAAGTGTTCCCCCAGAGACCCCGTGCGGATATCTTACCTACAACCTTCGGCAGCTTCTGCCTGCGGAGCGGGATCCGGGGCAGCTTCATGCTGATGCGGCTGAAGCGCCCGCACAGTCGCTGCGGCGCCTTTTTCCTCCCGAGCGTGAGCTCCCTGCGGGGGCGGGGCCTGAGTAAAGGGGTGGGGCGGGGCCTGGATGGGACAGTTTGATCTCTGCTGGAGCCCAGACACAGGAAGGGCGGGGCCTGAGCTAAAGATAGGCAGTGCCACATCCCCGGGCGGAGCAGGGGCCTGGAGCGGCCTAGGGAAGGGCGCGCAGTGCCACTGAGAGTTCGGCCTGAACCCGAGACAGCGGGACGACGTCGGGCCTCACCGGCGCGCCGGGTCCTTGCCGCGGCAGGCGCAGCAGCAGCCGAGCAGCGAGAGCAGCAGGCCGAGGAGCAGGGCAAGCAACGCGCCCGCGCCCATCACGCCCTTGCGCTGGTTGGTCTCTGTATGGGAGGGCACCGGGGTCAGCGTGGGTGCCGCTACTCCTTGCGTCCCCCTCAATACGATGTCCCCCTCGACCACTCACCCAGGCGGCAGGCACCAGTGACCGGGTCGCACGAGTCCTCGTGGCAACTGCAGGCCTGGGCGCAGTCCACGCCATGGAGCCCAGGCGGACACGTCAGGTTACAGCTACGGGGACACGGGATCAGGGAGGGCCACAGCAGCCCCCCCACCCCGTGATGCCACCTGCCCTCGCCCCTGCCGCGAGCCAGCCCGGGTTCCAGAGCCAGGTTCTCTAGCTCTATTCTCTGGGGTTTGACGCCCACCACCACCGCCAGGCACACACTGAACGATCAATGTTTTGGAAATGATACGTTGCACAACCAGCGGGATGGGGTCTGGGAGACAGGGCCTGTGGTCACCCAGACTCAGTGTCCACTTCTGGGGCTGACTCTTGGGTGGGTGAGAAGAGGGGCTGCCAGACCAGGCCCTTGGCTATAAGTGGAGGTCTCTGCTCTGTCTGCACCAGCTTGGGGTCACCTCAGTCGTGCAGTCCTCAGGAGCCCACTGACCACAGGCCGAACTGGTTGCCAACCCCTTCTCTGAGCACCGGCTGCACACCAGAGCAGGAAATGGCCCCAAAGAGTCTGACAGGACTCCCTAGCTGCGGTAAGCGGATCTAGGCTGAAGGGCCTAGTCTAGTCGGGTCTCATTTAGTCGGTCACCATAGCAGCACCTGGGGTGTAGCTGGAGCCCTGTGAGGAGTACATATCCCCTAACCCCCTTTGGGTCCCTGGGCACTCACTGGGGCCCATGGACTCCGGGGCTGCACAGGCAACGCCCCGACTGGAAGTCGCAGTGGCCGCTGCCGCAATCGGCGCACACGAATGCACAGTCCTCGCCGTAAGTGCCATTGCTGCACTTGGTCTCGCACCTCGGAACGCGGGGACAGGGAGTCAGTGGAAACGGAAGCAAACAAACCGAAAGCCCATAGTGCGCTCCGCGGAGAGCATTCGGGGATTGGCGGGGCTGGGGCTGCGTGCCTGGGATACGTTCGGGCATGGGCTGCTTGCTCACCGGTCGCCGATCCAGCCCGCGTTGCAGCGCGTGCACTTGCCGGTGACGTGGTTGCAGGCATGCCCGTCGCGGCACGGCGGGCAGCGGTGGCCGCAGCCCTCGCCGTAGAAGCCGGTGGCGCATGGCTGGTCACACTTGGTGCCGTTCCAGCCTGGCTCGCATGTCAGGCAGCGGCCCTCGGCCACCGTGCAAGGCTGCTGGCCCTTGCACTGGCCGCATCTGGGGAAGGGGCGGGAGGCTAGGCGGGGCCCAGAGCCACCTCACCCCGGTCCCCTTCGGCGCTCCGCCCCCCTCCTCCCCTCCCCAGCCAGGGGCCCGAGCTTACCGGCGGCGGCAGCCCAGGCCGTAGAAGCCGGCAGGGCACGGCTCCCGGCAGTACTTGCCACGGTAGCCAGGCTCGCAGGCGCACGTGCCGTCCACAGGGTGGCAGCGGCCGCGAAAGCATTGGCAGTAGCGCTCGCAGCGCGCGCCGAATGTACGCTCGCGGCACTGGCAGCGGCCGCTCTGTTGCTCGCACGGCGATGTGTTGCAGGCGCACTGATTGTTGCAGCTGCGGCCCCACCAGCCTGCGTGGCACAGGCACGCGCCCGTCTGTGGGTCGCAGCGCGACGTGGCGCTGCAGTAGCACGCGCTGGCGCACTGAGCGCCCCACCAGCCAGGCTCGCAGCGACACGCGCCGCTCCGCGGGTGGCACACGCCGTGTTGGCACTGGCACGCATGCTCGCAGCGTGCGCCCCAGCGCCGCGCGTGACACGTACACTGGCCTGTCACATCCTCGCACTGCCCATGCGGGTGGCAGATACACAGCTCCTTGCAGTCGGGGCCCCAGAACTGGCGCGGGCACTCTGCAGGAGCGGACGGAAAGGGTGTGAGGCCAGGGTGCTCTCGAGGGAGCCCAGATCCAGCCAGAACCTACCCGCGTCCCGCCCTCCGCCTTTGGGGACCCTCCCCCCATGCTGGATCCCTTTCCCGGATCAGACCGCTCCCACTCACAGGCTCTGCCCCACTACCCAGCGCCCACCCGGATCCTAGCTCACTGGTGTCGCAGTTGGCACCGAAGTAGCCATGGCGGCAGCGGCACTCGCCAGGCCGCACGCACACCTCATTCTCCGAACACGTGGAGTTGCCTTCGCACACCGCTGCGGACAAAACGGGTCTCAGCTGCCGCGTGTGATGCCCCCACACTATCCCCTCTTCCTCTCCGTGCCCCCACCCCCTGCCCAGGTCCCCAGTGTGCCCCACTCACCGACCCCACACTCGTCCCCCTGCTGCTTCCAGCCGGTGCAGCACGTGGGCTCCTGAGAGCTGCAGGCAAAGAAAGAGCTCCTGAGCCTGAGCCCCAACCCCTGTCCTTGCTAGGGCTCCCCAGCAACATCCACCCTGCCCTGGGGAGGTGGTTATGGAGGCCTTGCCATATGCCAGGTACTGCTGTAGGTTCAGATTTCCAGCAAATAAGACACACACTCCAGCCCTGGGGAGCAGACAATGGGAGGCCGCAGAGGGCAGACCACCAAGAGATCTAACCTCCAAGAACTTCTCAGTCCCTTCTATAAAGGGTCTTCCCTCCCCTCCCCATTCCACCTAACTCCTCTGTGATCCACCCCCACTCCAACTAGGCCTGAGAAAAGAACCCCAGGTGTCCCAGAATGGGCTGGTGAGAGAGGTCCTTGAGTCTCCAGGACCTGCTTAAAGTGACATCACTGGAGGTGGGGGTCCAGCCAGATGGGTGTCAGAATCTAGCTGTGACCTGGACAGCTGGGACTGGTGGGGCCTGACAGGCACACCTGGATACCCGGTTGGTGTCCACTCGGTGGAGGGGCAGGGCACACCCTGGGAGTCCTTCATGACAGCAAGGAAAGCAAAACAGTGAGGGCTCCAGAGCACCAGGGCAAGACTTAGAATGGAGGGAGGAGATATTAGAGCATCTACTTATGTGTTTTAAACATCTTATTGTAATTTTATTTGGTTTTACAAGGTACATGACGTTAGCTCAGTAGGAAGTAAATAACAGAACTGTTGCATTTCAGGATAGTACAGCCTCCCAAACCCCTGGGCACAAAAGTTTGGAGGCCCTGCCAGAGTGAAAGGTGCCACTCGAGAGGGCGAGTGGGGGTTCACAGGGGATGTGTCCACATTTGGGGAACAAAGGAGGCTGAGAAGAAGGAATGGACACTCAGGCTGCAGGTTCGTGGGTCCCAGCAGACCTAGAACTTCACCCAGATCCTGAAGTCACAGAGCAGCCATTGCTATTTGAGAAAAGGAGTATGCCCCTTCAGGAGTCTGATCTAGAACCAGGATGTGGTGTTGGGAGGCAGTAAGGAGGAGGCGTGAGACCCTGGTGGGTGGGACCAGCTGGGAAGGGAAAGGCTGCAGGTGTCCATATCGTGCCCGTCAAAATGCCCCCTATCCCCTCCCCAGCAGAGAACAATGCCACACCTGGGATGCCACCCCCCCCCCCCACAAACGGTTTGATTCTCCCTCAGTCCAAAGATGAGGAACCTTGGGAACAGGAATCATAAAATCCCAGCCTGCAAGGGATGGGCCCAGCTTATTTTCCACAAAGAAACTGGAAACCAGACCCAGAAACACAAAGCAGGCTTGGCTTTCCCACACCCCTCACCAGGCTTTTCCACCCACCCAGCCTGGCCACAGGATGCATACATGCCCATCTTCAGGGGAGAGCCAGGTCTTCCAGCCTATCACCCTCCTGCCTTTTCTGCCAGTTCTGAGCCCAGGTTTCTGGGTGGGGAGCCTCTGTAGGTGTCCCTTGTGTAGGCGGCCTTGCCAGCTGGCCAGCTGGGATGGTGATGGCCCTGGAAGCACTGACCACTTTCTGTCCTGGCCACATGGCTCTGTGGCTAGGAGTCTGGTGTCAGGGCCACATTAAGCTGGATTTGATGACTGTGTGACTTTGGGCACAGAACTTAACCTCTCTGACCTTCAGACTCCTTATTTATAGAAAGGGGCCCATGGATCTGGCTGGAGTATTCAGAAAGCACAAACTAAGAGCTCAGCCAAGGCTGTAGTCTGCTCTCCAGTCCATGCTGTGCAGGCTCCAGGAAGCCCCCTGAGTTCACCTAAGTTCACCCCCAGCATGGGAGGCACCCAGGTCCCACCCCAGCAGAGCTAACACCCTCTACCCCCAGCAAGGAGGGAGCCCCATGGGAATTCAGCAAGAGCATGAGGAGGAGCCTATGGGATAGCTGCTTTTCCTTCTGGGACGGGTTGGCAGACAAGACAGGTGGCAAGCCCACCCTCTCAAGAACTTACAAAACTGAGATGAGAAAAATGGCCTGGTGCAGGGGACAGTTCCCACACTCAAACTGTAAGTTGGTGAGACCCTCAGGAGCCAGGCTGCAGGTCGGGCCAGGCCCCTTAGCAAGCACGCCTTGCTTCGGGCTGCCCCCTCTAGAGATCACAGTCACTGTAAACAAAACTGCCATGATTCAAACCGTGTGATCTTGAACCTACAGCAAAGCACCCGTTTCAAAGAACTGAACTGCTTGCTCACTGTGCCAATGTCTGTCCTCATTCTCTCTCCAATCCAGCCTGGAGGCTCCTCTGCCCACCATCACCTGGAATCCCATACTTCCCTGCTTTCCACCTGCCCCGTGGACACCCCTCCTCTGGTTTCTGTCCCCCTCCTTGGCTCTGTCCTCACCTCTCCTCTGTCCACTCCCTCAGGATGCTCCCCTGGGTCACATCTAGATGAGGCACTGCAAATGCTCAGAGCCCTCTCTCTAGTGGGGCCCACCTCCCCAGACTGAACTCCTAGCCTCCCCCCAGAGGAGCCTTCCCCATCTCAGGTAGCTCCATCCTTGCAGGTGGGGAGGCTGAAACCCCAGAGCACCCACTCTGTGGTGACTGAGACTCCACTCACAGCACACACCTGATTCATAGGGAACCATGCCGCTCTATTCTCCAAACTGGATCTAAGAAGGGATGAGCCACTTCTCCCTGCTCTGCCCAAGCCTTGTGAGAGCCCACCTCGCTCTCCCTGGTTTCTCCTGGATGACTTCCTAACTGGTTCTCCCTTTTACCCGCCTAAGTAAGCCCTGTTCATCTGCCACCTGGCAGCTGAACATGGTCAGATCCCACCCCTCCTGGGTGTAAAGCCCCTGGGGGTTCTCGTGTCCCTCAGAGAAAAAGACCCACTGTGGCCTGCCCATCCTCATTCTTCCTCCACTTCTCCTCCACCATCCTCCTCCCAGGCTCTGCCCCGCCCCCATGGCTCTTTTCTGTACTTCCAACAAGCCCTTTGCACTTAGAGCCTTGCCCCAGGCACTGCAGGGCTCCACCTCCTCTCCTGCAAACCTCTGACTACTCATCACCTCCCCGTGGGTCTCCCCAGATCACCTTAAAGAATACAGCGCTCCCCAACTGAACACTTCCTACCCAGCACTTGCTAAATATCAGATGACTTTCTGTAAGTCTCCTCCACTGCGAGGACAGTGACATTTGTCCTGGCCGCTGTATCGCTGCTCCAATCACAGTAGGTGCATGGGATTTTACTGGCTGCCCATCCGCTCCCCTCTTCAGGTTCTCCTGCCTCTGGGGAAAAGGAACCGCGTGTGGGAGCCTTGGAAGGGTATTGAAAGAGATGGCCCAGACCCTGAGTGGACAGTGCCCAGAGTGGCCGTCCTTCCCATTAACCAGCTCCACACAAAATCAGTCTTCCCCTCTCCACCCCATGAGGGGGACACCACCACTAACCCCATTTGACAGGGTCAGAGTCAGGCTCAGAGAGGTTAAGCGATTTGTTCCCAGTCCACACAGGTGGGGAGAGGTGGCATCTGGCTCCGAAATTCAACTCCGGGCTCTGGGCTACTGAAACAGGCCGCCTCATGGGGAGGCGTCCAGGCAACCGGACATGGAGCGAAGGGCTCAGGCTCCCGACAGCTTGAGCCTGCCACCGGATCCCCCAGCACGGAGCCCCATCGGGGAAGGAGGACTGAGGCGGAGAGACAAGGCCGTCAGCGATCGCGCCCTCCCCCTCTCCAGGCACGGCCCCGCCCGCCACTGCCACTGCATTCCTGGGGCCGGGGAGGCCCGGGAGGCGGCGGCGGCGGCGGCGTCGATGTGAAGCAGATGGCGGGCCAGGCCGGCCCCCGCCCCGGAGGCGGGGCTCACAGTGGGGAGGGGTCTGTGCGCCGCGGGATCCGAGCTCGGAAACCCCGCGCGGCCCCCTTGCAGCCCCTTGTCTGCGGCGACTGCCAAGCCCCCGGACGCGGCCTCCCATAGCCCTGCGGCTCAGGGCCCCCCGACGGAACCCAGACCGGAGTCCCGAGGCCGCCTCTCCAGCTTCCCACCCGCGCGGCGCCCCCCAACTTGCACCAAGGCACCCCCATACGCCAGCTCCTTGATCCCGAGAGCGGAGTTGTTCTTGACCTCGCTGTGGCCCCTGACCCGCCGACCAAGTCCTCTGACCTCTGCGCCCACTCCTAGCGTCTGTCCTCCGCTCTTTTCCCTCCGCGCAAGATCTTCGGCCCGCCACTTTTCCGCGGGGCCTGCCCATTGCCTGTCCCACGCTGGCTTCCCCAACCGACACCCCGTGGCGTCCCGTCTGCGCGGCCCTTCCGCGCACCCAGAATCCCCACCGGGATTTCCACATCTTTCCGACTGTGGTGCACGTCATTGTCTTTTTGAATCCCGCTTCTGGTCCACTCTGAGCGCAGGCTCCTCAGTGCGAGCTCCATCACCATCCTCCTCCCACCCGCGCCTGCCTCTAAGATACAAATCTGTCCTTCGGAGTCCTGCCAGCCTCAAGATGCGTCGGCTCCCACCTCTCAGGAGCGCTGCTCCATCTCCACTCGACCTTCACCCTCCCTCCCGCCTCGAGCCACACTCGTGCCCGGGGCCTTTGCACTTTGCACATACTCTTCCATCTGCTTGGAATGCCCTTCCCCGACTTCTCCCTATGGCCTTCACAACCCGGCCCAAGGGTTCCTTTTTCAAGGTCTGAAATCTCAGACACCGTCTGTCACCCTTCGGGGCGCCTACTGCACTCCGTTCTCCCATCGGCTGACTTCTCGTCTGGGGTATCCTCGGATGCACCGTTGTGGCCGGGTGCCCAGGCTCGGCCTGGAGAGGAGTCTGCGTCGGCGAGGGCGGCGAAAAGGTCTAGAGCGTTTAGCTTAGGAAGGTCCCGGGTGCCCCCTCCCCTCGGCCCCTAGCGTCCCCCTCGACCCCCTCCCCCAGCCAGGCCGGGCTCCTACCCGGGAGCACGGCACACGTTGCGGCCGCGCGGGTTCAGCTCCTGGGACGCCGCGGGGCCGGGCAGCAGCCAGAGCAGCAGCAGCAGCAGCGGTGGCAGCAGCGGCGACGGCAGCCCCCCGGCTCCCCGGCGCCGCGCCGGCCCGGCCCCCCGGGGCCCTGCGCCCTCCATGCGGCGCGGGGCAGGCGCGGGGCGGGCGCGGGTGCGGCCGCAGCGAGAGCGGCCGGAAGCGGAGTGCGCGGCCGGGCGGGGGGCGGCAGGAGGGGCGCCGGGCCGGGCAGGAAATTCCACATCGGCTCCCTGATCCCGGGCCAGCCGCGGCCGGCCAGGCGGCAGCGCCCGCCCCGCGCGCCAGACCCCACCCTCCGGCCGCGCCACCGCCCCTCCGCGCGGCCCCCGCCCCCACGCGGCCGCTAGCAAACTTGGGGGCGAACTTGGAGGAGGCCCGCGGAACTTTGAAAGAGGGAGGGTCCAGCGCGGGGGAGGGGGGGGCGCCCAAGGAATCCCCTGTCCGCGAGCCTTTCCACTCCCTCTCCAACCACCCACCAGAGAAGCTGCCCCTGCGCGTTCAATGCGCAGCCAGGCCCGGGGTGGGAAAGGGGGTGGAGATGAGGACGCAACTCATGGAAGCTCCCTCGGCCCCCAGGACGTCGGAACCGGCCGGGGGAGGGCGGCCCAAAGAGTGCCCGGGTCAAGGCCGCAAGCCGGCCTCTGCTCCCCGACGCAAAGACCTTGTAGAGCTGGGTTGTTCTGTCGGCTCCTTCTGCTCACTTCGTGCAAACCTTGCAGAGGACACCCGAACAGGATGCTTGAGGCCTATGGGTCAACTCGGTCTGGACTTGAGGCCTGGGCAACGGGTGTCTTCGTAGGTACGGACTGCACACGTACCCAGACGGTAGCATGGCCCAAGAGTGGGCTCGGATAGAAGGTGGAGGTAAATGCAGGTGGGGGCAAAGGCAGAGGGAGGAGACGGGAGTATTCCAGGACTGAGACCCTGTAATCCCGTCCAGGGGTGAAAGGTGAGCCTGGTTGAAGAATTCTAGTTGAGAAGGCTATTGGATCACCAGCGGAAAACTCCAAAAGATGGAGTCAAGGGTGGAGGCCTGGGGGTTCCTGCATCAGGAAGAATGGGGGTGACAGTATAGAACGGAGCAGGGGCAGTTGGGTGGAGGGGGTGAGTTGAGAGGAACAGGGCCTAGGGGGACAGGGAGGAAGAGGAAATCTGGGCCCAGGAAGCAGAGGGGTGGCCAGTGCTCTGGGGCACAGACCCAATCCCAGGACCCATGGAACAGGAAAGGTAGACAGGCCTGGGGGTGGAACAAAAGGGGGCATCCTGGTCCCAGCAAAGATGAGCTTGTCTTTTGCAGACTTGGGAGTTGGTGGGAGGACCTGTGCAGGAGGGGGCACCTGTCTTCTCTTGAAGAGCAGGCTGAATACAGACTCCCTGAGGAGGGAGAGGCAGTGTCCTTCCTCACTTATGTGGAGGTGATCCGAGTAGAAGGTGGCCCAAAGGAGGGACTTGGAAACATGGCCATTGGAAGGCCCAAGACTGTGGGCATCACCAGGCTGGCTGGAAGGGAGACCTGTCCAGGGGAGGTCAGAGGAGGGTGAGATGGGAAGAGCAGGGTAGGGAGCTTCAGGGGTTGGGGCCCTTCCCTCAGCCTTGCTGGTGAAGGAGGGAAGCCAGAGGCAGGTGAGCTGGGGGGAAGGGAAAGGGGAGGGGGGAGGGGAAGTTGCACCCCTGAGATCACAAACACTTCTTGGAGACAAGTAAACAGGCTGGCCACTTGAGGGCAGCTCCGCCTGGGCACGGCCCTGACCTCAGCAGCACCCTCCCAGTGCTGGGGCCCTTCCCATGGAGGCCCCTGTAGCCTGCCAGCAACAGAGGCCAAAAGAGGCCCATGTGGCTGCAGGGTCTGCCCAGCAGCTTGTGGTAGCCCAGCTCCTGGCTTTAGAGGCACAGGCCCCAGGGCTTTGGGCACTCACCCCAGCTGGGCTGAGTTCACGTACAGATATCTCAAACTCCATCCTCTTCTTTCCCTTCCCTCAGAACTGCTTGCCACCCCCAAATTCCCACCTCTGGGAAGGGCACCAGCTGGATGATGCCCCCAATCCATGCCATCAGCAAGACTTCATGAATGTTTCAAATCTCTACCCACCCATCAGTGTATCACCCAGAATAGTCTTCCTAATCACATCTGACTGCCCCCCCACTGCCTGCAGAACTGTCCCTAGCCTCACCTCACTCAAGACCCACAGTCCCCTACATGTGTCCCATCATGGCCACCTCCTAGTCGATGCCAAGTTCAGGTGTCAAGTGCAAGGCCCATGTCTGTCCCAGCCACCACATCCCTATCAGGAGATGGAGAAATGCAGGTGAGTGATCATCCCTATGGCTGGCCTGGTGCCCTGTGGAAGCTGTGGGTTCACAGGCACCCACAGACTAACAACCACAGAAGACACACCATGGTGTCCAGAGCCTGGGCCTACCTGTTCCAGCCAGGATGGCTTCCCTGGGGTACTTGAGAGGGTGAGGATTTTGCAGAGAGGGATGATTGAGCTGAGTGAAGGTATGAATGCTGGGCCTGAGAGCCTGCCAAGCTGGAGCGCCCAGGCTGCCTAGGTCCTGAGACAGGAGGGGGGGGGGGGGGAGGGCGGTGGTGGATAGCCATGAATGCCTCCACATGGGACAGTGGCGAGACTCCTTTCAGGGCTTGCGTCTACCCCATCCCATGCTCCACAGGGCCTCACAGATCCTTTCCTCCCCTGAAGAGCAGAGGTCTCTTATAAAGCTGTGGCCGCACCTTGATGGCTCTGGGTAGGGGGATGGAACCAGCAAGCCCGGGGCACAGCAGAGGGGGGTAGGCATTTCTGGTTTCTCCTTCCCAGAAACTCTGGGGTCTGTAGGAACTGCCTCCCTGGCCTGCAAGGTAGTGGCAGAGACAGGAAATGCTGGGTTCCTACTGTGAGCCCCTCAAGGAGCAGGGGAGAGGACACTGAAGGATGTGGCCATCCTGTCCCATTAGAAGTGACCCATTAGGGTCAACACTAGGATTGCCACCCGAAGTGTAAGGGCATGAGATCATGTTGTGGTCAGGGATTGGGGGCATATTTGCACAGGGGTACCCGAGCCCCAAGAGACAGCTATGAAGATCATACATATGGTGTTGAGCAGCACAGCAATTCCCACTGGCCTCACCCCACACCCCAAAGTCTTTAGGGTACTTGGATCCTACCCTCTTCCATCAAGTAGCACACACTGCCTCTCTGCTCTCTTCCATCCACGACAGGGTGCCAGCTGCCTCAGGCTCTGGGCAAGGCACTGGGGTACAGAAAGAAGCCCCAGTTGTCCCCATGCTCTGCCCGGGAGACTTGGGAAGTCACAGATCACCAGCAGGGTGTTGCTGGCAGGGAGGCCTGCCGTTGGGAGTTTGCAAGTACAGAAACTACAGCAGGAGGGAAGGATGTTCAGGTAGAAGCTCAGCTGTGGAGAAGCCAGGTTGGTGCTGGAAGCTCAGCCCATTCGCTGGTGGCCCATAGAGGTTCCCATCCACTGTAGCAGCATAACCCTTGAGATGTGTGCTAAGAACTCAGCTAGCTAGTGAACCTACAGGAAATGCAGCTCTCCCCTTCCTATCCCGGCCACACTCAGATCCAGCAAGCTGGGGGAAGCCTATCGTGACTGGGCTTCCCTCCCCAGGCATGGGGCAGTTTTCTCAATGTCAGGCTGGGCTTTACTTGGGGCCAAGAGATTGCTAATCGAGGTGGACCCAGGTTCAGAGAAGAGCACCTCACCAGAGAAGGTGCTCCAGCAGGCCAAGCGACCACTTGTCAGCAGACCAGGGTAGGTTTCCAGGTTTCCCAGTAACAGCCTCACTAGCTGGGGGTGTACTGTGCTTCTCCCTCAGAGGGGAGCTCCTGGCTTCCCACTGCCACTCAGCAGCTCTGACCCTGGGAAGCCCGGTGGGGCAGGCTTGCACGGGCTATGAAAGGAGTGTGGCCATGGCCATAGAAAAACAATTCACACCTTTTGTAAGAGGATTTATTTCATTTGTCAACAACATAGGGTCAGAAAAGCCCAGCTGTAGGGGATCTTTTTTATTACTAGAACCAGTCTCGGGCAATTCTATGTATCTCTGTTCTCTCTCCAGGGAGCTTGTAATAGCTCAAACCCCTAGATGCCAGGCAGGCAACGGGCTCACTCCACCCCCTCCCTGCCCACGGAAGGGGGCGCAATATGCCCGGGCCCCCTCATCCGTGAGGCCAGTTCCCAGGTCCATTTGGAGAAGGGTGCCTTCTCAGCCCAGCAGGGACTAGAACCAGGGACTGGGGAGGCCAAGACAGCTGGTGACGCCACACCCTGTCCGAGCTGAGGAGGAGTGGGCCCAGTCAACTCCTCCAGAGAACCAGAGCCCTCTGTAAGCATTCCCCAACGTAGGGTAATTACAGCCACAGATCTGCAGAGCTCCCCAAATAACTGCTATGGGCCGGCAGGCAGGCTAGTGTGAAGGATAGGTGGCAGGAGCCAGCAAGCAGGCGGTGCCAACAGGAAGGACCACTTGAGGACCTGCTGCCCTCAGAGCTCCTGCCACCTTCCCTCTGACACCAGGTGCCGGAGCCCTAGTCCTCACTCGAGTTGTCAAACTCCTCCCAGTCAGACACACTCATCACCTCGGAAGCAAAGTCCGGGTCGGCCTGGCTGCGGTCAGGGGTCCCACGAGGTGGCTCGAGGAGCAGGGAGCGGGGCAGGGTGAGCACACAGGCTGCCAGGCCCGAGATGGAGTTGTCCAGCTGCGGCCCCTCCTCCCAGCAGTCTTTCTCCACGTCGTAGATGTGCACATAGCCTGTGCGGCTGCCACGGTTGTGCGAGCGGCCACCCAGCACATAGATCCTGGTGTCCAGCACAGCGATGCCAGGCTCACCGTGTCCAGCTGGGAGCGGGCAGACGGACGACCACTGCCCAGATGTGCAGCTGTAGCAGGCCACCTGCAAAGCCAAGGTCAGAGTAAAGCTGGACACCTGCTGGGACAGAGCTGCCAGCCCGTCCTGGGCCAGCTGGGCAGGGCGGCACTCTCAGCCAGGCCCTGGATTCAGACCAAGGTTGAGGGATGCAGCCAGGCTATGTGTAAACCCGGCTCCCCTGGAGGAAGAGTTTGGGGCCAGCGTCAAAATGTCCTGTCCATGGACCAGGCTCTGCCCTGCCTCCGGGGCCCTCAGCCAGCCTGTGGCCCCAGGTGTGTGGGCATCTCCCAGTTGGCACACTGGCATGCTGTTCTTCTCCAAGGTCTTGGGTTCTCTCCCCTCCATAAGACTGAAACTGACTGAGGACAAGGACCCCAAGTAACTGCCCCACAAAGTACCCAACACAGAGGCAAGTGCAGATAAAATGTGGAAATAGTTAACTTGCTGACTAGAGATGACCATCAACGTTCTCATGTCTCCAAAATTACCCCAAACAGTAAACAAATACATGGGAAAATGTTCAACCTATTAATAATCCAAAAAATGTAAAATAGGAGTTAAATTTGTCCCTGACAACAGGCAGCCACTGGGGGAAGAAAAATCACAAGATCCAGTGCTGGCAAATGTGTAATGAAGCCATACTACTGTGCATTTGACACTCCACGACAGCTATTTGGCAATGTGTACTAAGAGCCACAAAAATCTTACTTTTTGACTTAATAATCACACTTGGTTCTCCAGCTGTGGTCGGCAGAAAAGTGACCCTCCAAAGATGTCCATGCCCTAAATCTCTAAAATCTGTGAGTGTTACTTTACATGGCAAAAGGGACTTTGCCAACGTGCTTAAGGGTTTGGATCTAGACATGGGGAGGTTATCCTGGATATTGTGGGTGGACCCACCTAATTGCACAAGTCCTTGAAAGGAGAGGGGAGAAAGTCTAACAGGAGAGAAGTCAAAGGACAACCTGCCATTGCTGGCTGAGGATGAAGCGGTCCCATGCCAGGTAATGCAGAGGCCACCAGAAGCCAAGAAGGACCTTTAGCCGACAGCCAGAAAAGAAACAGGGACCTCAGTTCTACAAACGCGGGTAACTGAATTCTGATAACCTGAGTGAGCAAGGAGCAGATTCTTCCCAAGGGCCTCTATAAAGGACAGACACCCTGATGACACCTGGATTTTAGCCCAGTGAGACCGCATCAGACTTAGGACCTACAAACTGTAAGAATACACTTGCTTATGTTGTTTTAAGTGATTAAGTTGGTGGTGATCTGTCATGGCAGCAATAGGAAACTAATCCACTATAGCCCAGGGGTTCTTACCACTCAAGACCTATTAAAACAGATTTGCTGAGGGGCACCTGAGTGGCTCAGTCAGTTAAGCATCTGACTTTGGTTCAGGTCATGATCTCACAGCTTGTGAGTTCGAGCCCTGTGTCGGGCTCTGTGCTAACGGCTCAGAGCCTGGAGCCTGCTTTGGATTCTGTGTCTCCCTCTCTCTCTTCCCCTCCCCGGCTTGCACTCTGTGTCTCTCCAATAAATAAACAAACAAACATTAAAAATAAATAAATAAATAAGTAAATAAAAACAGATTTGCTGAGCCCTGCCCCCAGAGTTTCCAATTCAGTGGGTCGGGCATGGGCCCGGCGTGGGTCCTGAGAACCTACATTGCTAACAAGTTCCCAGGTGATTGGATGCTGGTAGTCTGGGACCATGCTTTGAGAAGAATGGCTCTCACCTAAGGAAATAATCCAAAATACCTGAAAAGTTCTACAAAGCAAATATTACTTATGTTACTTGAAATAGTTAAAACTTGAACCAATCCAAATGATGCATCAACGTGACAGAATTCTGCAGAGCCACTGAGGTAGAAGAGGTGGCTATGGAGATCAAGAATTAAACTGGAAAACAGCCATAACAAACTTTAGCCAGAAGCAGAATGGAATGCTCTTTACCTACAATTAGGTGGAAACTATGCACGGGTAGGACTAAAAAATAGTGGCACTGAGCTGGATTATGGGTGCTTTTCCTCACCCTTATCCATTATTCAAACATTTTGCAAGGTGGTTATATTAATTTTATAATTAATGTTTTTAATAATAAAAACAAATGAAAGTATCCTGTACGATACTATAATGGTGGATACATGTCATTCTTCCAAACCCATAGAATGTACACCACCAAGAGTGAGCCTTAATGTAAACTTTGGACTTGGGGTAACAACACGTCACCGTAGGTTCACTGACTGTAACAAAGGTCTCACTCTGGTGGGGGATGTTGACAATGAGGAGACCATGTGTGTGGGGGTGGGGGTATATGGGAAATCTCTGTACCTTCTGTTCAATTTTGCCAAGAATCTAAAACTGCTATAAAAAATAAAGTCTAGGGGCGCCAGGGCGGCTCAGTCGTTAAGTGTCTGACTGGCTCAGGTCATGATCTCACAGTTCGTGGGTTCAAGCCCCGCGTCGGGCTCTGTGCTCACAGCTTAGAGCCTGGAGCCCGCTTTGAGTTCTGTGTCTCCCTCTCTCTCTGCCCCTCCCCTGCTCAAACTCTGTCTCTCTCTCAAAAATAAGTAAACATAAAAAAAAAAAAGTCTATTGGGCACCTGGGTGGTTTTAAGTGTCCGACTCTTGATCTCAGCTCAGGTATGATCTCACAGTTCATGAATTCGAGCCCTGAGTCTGGCTCTGCACTAATAGCAGAGAGCCTGCTTGGGATTCTGTCTCTCCCTCTCACCACCCCTTCCCCACGTCCACTCTCTCTCTCAAAATACATAAACTTTAGTAAATAAAGTCTATTTTAAAAAAAGGCATACACATTACAATTAATTTTTCATCCATAACAATTAAAAGGGATAGGGGTGCCTGGGTGGCTTAGTTGGTTGGGCGGCCGACTTCGGCTCAGGTCATGATCTCGCGGTCCGTGAGTTCGAGCCCCGCGTCGGGCTCTGTGCTGACAGCTCAGAGCCTGGAGCCTGTTTCAGATTCTGTGTCTCCCTCTCTCTGACCCTCCCCCGTTCATGCTCTGTCTCTCTATCTCAAAAATAAATAAACGTTAAAAAAAAAAATTAAAAAAAAAATAAATAAAAGGGATGGGAATAATGTGTAGGTGGGCAGCCCAGCTCTGCTCACCTGATGCACGTCCCTCCTGTAGCCAGCATCATTGTTGCTGCCCCCAATCACGTACAGCTTGTCCAAGAGGGTGGCCATGCCGTGCCAGGCCCGCCGCACAGGTCCGTCCGCCAGGCTGTGCCAGGTGTTGCTGTCTGGGTCATAGCAGTGTGTCTCCTTTAGGTAGTCCTCCCCTCTGCGGCCGCAGGTAATGTACATCTTCCCCTCCAGCGAGGCGCCCGCGTGGGCATACACCTGCTCAGGGCCACCAAGAGAACCGGGACAGCGGGAAGGGGGCAAGAGGGCCATGAGGGAGGGCAACCAGGAGCCCTTGCCAAGGCCACTCATAACCCCAAAGCTGCCCCAAGCCTCATGGCATCCCAACTTCCACCTCACGTTCTGCAAGCATATTCCCTGATACAGTCCAAGTCATCCACCCCAACCTTACTCCAACAGGAGACAGTCTGTGGACCCAGAGGTAACTCTGAGTTTCTACAAGGTGGAGAATGGAATCTCTCTTTCCCTTGCCCCTAAAGGAGATGTCTGCATGGGGGGCCCAAAGCAATCAAAGCACAGCTTTCAGAGCCAGACACAGGAGAATAGATAGCACTTCTGGGACTGCCTGACCCACGCTCAGTGCCCTCCACCTCCCCCCACAACCCCACACCCCCTCTCCCAATGGCCAGCCAATCCTCCAGGACTGCTGACCCCACTTTCAAAATCTGTTCACAAATAATATATAATGACATGATGAGGAAAAAAGTGAGATGCAAAATCAACACCAAGAATAATGCCATTTTAGTGACCCTTATGTGTGGAGGAGGAAAATACACCACCCTGCTTTTGATTTTGGTCTTCAGCCTTATGCATGCACCCTGGCAGAGGATCTCCTCCCTGCCCCGCCAGCTGGACTCCTCACACTGGTCCCTACCACATCCTCCTCTCTCCTACCCACTCACTCCACCCACCCTGAGCAAGGCCCTTCATGCTGGGCCCATGGGCCCCAAGGCAGAGCACTGTGTGTTTTAGGGGTAGAGGAGCCCCATGGGGTGTGGAAGCTCCAGAGTTGTGTTACAGAGCCAGTAACTAACATTCAGGTTGTGTGGGGACACAGTAAAGGGCTGGAGAGGTGGACAGGGTGGAGAACAGGGGAGAGAGCACTGGGCAGGACATATACCAAGGGTCTGAGTCTTCTCCCATCAATGGTAGGGGCTGGGAGGTTTTGGTGCTTTTTTAAATTAAACTTTTCATTTTGAAGCGTAGATTCACATGTAATTGTAAGAAATAATACAGACCATATGTACCCTTTACCCAGACTCCCCAGTAGTAAGAGCTAGTATAACTGTAGCACAATAAACACAACCAGGACACTTATGTTCACATAGTCAAGACACAGGACATTGCCACTTCCACTAGGATTTGCCAATTTGTAATCCTGTTACCGATTTGTAATCACACCTATGTCCCTTGCCCCGATTTCTGGTTGTTACCAATAAACCGATATAAATATTTGTGTACAAAATTTTCATTTCTCTGGGAAAAATACCCAAGATATTGGAAGTCAACTTTTTAAAGACACTGTGAAGTTCTTTCCCAGTGTAGCTGTGCCATTTTACATTCCCACCAGCAACGTATGAGAAACCTAGCTTCTCAGCATCCTTGCCAGCACTGGGTGTTGCCATTTTTTAGTCCTTTTTTTTTAGTTTCTCTGATAGGTGGTTTTCTCACTATGAATTTAATTTGAGCTTCCCTAATGGCTAATGATGTTGCAAATCTTCTCATGTGCTCGTCTGCCCTCTGTACATCCCCTCTGTACTTTTGCTGAAGTCCATTTTATCAATTTTTCTTTTTACGGCTCATCCTTTGGGAAAGGTCAAGTCCAAGTCCTTGTTGCCTAGCCCTAGATCCCAAAGATTTTCTTCTACTTCTCTACTTTCCCCCCAATAAATATAGCTCTATGTTTTACATATAAGCCCATAAGGCATTTGAGTTAATTTTTATATAAAGTATGAGACTTGGGTTGATGTCCACTTTCTTTGCCTATGGATGTCCAACTGTTCCAGCATAATTTGTTGGAAGATTATCTTTCCTCCATTCAATTGCTTCTGCATCTTTGTCAAAATTCAGATGGGCATTTTGTGTGGGTCTATTGTGGGTTTTCCATTCTGTTCCACTGATCTATGTGTCTATCCCTCTGCCAATATCATGGTTGTGACTACCATAACTATGTAGTTAAGTCTTGAAATCAGGCAGATTGATTCTTCCCACTTTATTCTTTTACACAATGGAGGTATTCTAGGTCCCATATATTGATATGGGAAGAACTGACATCTTTATTATTTGAGTCCTCCAATCCATGTACATGGTATGTCTCCCCACTCATTTACATCTTCTTTTATAACTTTCATTAGTATTTTATAATTTTCAGCATATCAATCCTGTAAGTATCCACATGTTTGTTGCTAGTACACAAAAATGCAATTGATTTAAAAAAATTTTTTAATCTTTATTTATTTTTGAGAGACAAAGAGAGAGAGAGACAGAGGGAGCGAGCGAGCATGAGCAGGAGAGGGGCAGAGAGAGGGGGAGACACAGAATCTGAAGCAGGCTCCAGGCTCCGAGCTGTGAACACAGAGCCTGACACAGCGCTTGAACTCACGGACTGCGAGATCATGACCTGAGCCAAAGATGGATGCCTAACTGACTAAGCCACCCAGGCACTGTGCAATTGATTTTTTTATGCTTATATCTTACATGCTTTTATCTTATATCTTGCAATTTTACTGATCTCACTTATTAGTGCTAGGATTTTTTTTTTTGTATATTCCTTTAGATTTTTGACAATTTATTGATTTGTAGGGTCAGTTTTCTTTCTTTCTTTTCAAGCTGCATGCGTTTATTTTCTTTTCTTGCCATGTTTCCCTGGCTAGACCCTCCAGAACTATGATGAATAAGAGTGGTGAGAACAGACATCCTTGCCCTGCTCCCCAACTTAAGAAAAAAGCATTCAATTCAGTCTGTCACCATTAAACACACTACTAGCAGTAGGATTTTTGTAGATGTTCTTCAGCAAGTCGAAGAAAAGCATCTCTATTCTAAGTTCCTGAGTTTAATCACGAATGGATGCAACATACTGTCAAATCCTTTTTCTGCTTTGACTGACGTGTGATTTTTTAGCATGGTCAAGTATGCGCTGATTAAATTTCAAATACGGAACTAGCCTCCCATCTCTGTAATCAATTCCATTTTGTCATGTATTTATTGAAGGGGGTTAATTCTATTAGCTAACATTCAGTGAAGGATATTATATGTATATGAGAGATATACATATGAGAGATTTGAGAGATTTGTCTTTTTTTGGTACCATCTTTGTCTGGTTTTGCTATCAATATTAACCCCGTAACATAAATTGGAAGTATTCCCTCCTTTTCCATTTTCTAGAAAAAAAAATTCATGCACATTTGGTATTAGCTTTTCTTTCAATGTTTAGAATTCCTCAATACTACTAGGCCTGGACATTTCTTTCTGCGAAGTTTAATTTTCTTACCAGGTACAGGGCTATTCAAGTTACCTATTTACTTTTGAGTCAGTTGTGTTAGGTTGTGTTTTGGGGGAATTAGTCCATTTCATCTGTAATCAAGTTTACATGTGTAGAGTTGTTCATAGTATCATCCCCCTTATCATCCTTTTGAAGTTTGCAGGGGTTGTAATTATGTCCCGTTTTATTCTTGATATTTTAAATTGTGTCTTCTCTTTCTTCTTTCTCAAACTTACTAGAGGTTTGTCAATTTTGTTGATCTTGTTAATAAGATGCCAGTTGTTTGTTTTGTTGATTTTCTCTACGATTTTACTGCTTTTAACTTCTAATTTCTGCTCTTTGATATTTCTTTTCTTCTGCTTGGTTTGGCTTTATTTTGCTCCCCCCCACCCAAATTCTTAAGATAGGAGTTTGTATAAATGATTTGAGATTTACTTCTTCTCTAACATATGCTTTCAGTGCCACAAATTCCCCTCTCAGCACAGCTTTAGCTGGATGCCACAAATTTTGACATGCTGCCTTTCCATTTTCATTCACTTCAAGGTATTTTTATTATTTCCCTCTGACCCATGGATTATTTAGAAGTGTGTTGTTCAGTTTCCAATGATTTGGAGATTTCTGTTGGTGATTGCTAGTTTGAGTCTATTTGAGTAGGAGAACACACTGTAGGATTTCAATTTTTATACATTCATTGAAGTTTGCTTCCCATCGGTGTTACCAGCTGTCAGCGTCTTTACTTACAAGTCTGAGATATATGAGGCAAAAAGAAAACCCAGGAAACACATTAGTGTGTGGTGTTGTCCTCAGTCCTTGAGATCCCTAGCTGAACTGCCTTCTTTCAACCATTCCGAGTCTTAAGTTTATGTATAATGCCAAGAGTTTTGAGTTGTACTTAGCACAGAGGAATCAAGAAGAATGTATCTACTCTATCTTCCTAGAAGTGTGAATTCTCTTGGAGGGGTTTTTTAAGTGAGTAGAGATCCCTGCAGAGATCCCCTTTTTCTCCTCTGGAACACAGGAAGGCAACACTCTGCCTGCTGCTGGGGCAGAGAGTTCATGGTCTGTTGGGGGATGTCAGCAACCAGTTCTTAATGATGCCACGTTGGTGGGACTCAGCATTATGAGGGTCCCTAAGAAACAGGTGAGAGGACATGACAAATGGATGGGGCTGTGTGACAGCTTTTTCCTCTCGGCCATTTGCTATGTCTGAATGTGGGTTCTGAGTTGGCAATGTGGACTGCATAGATGCCTTCTCTGGGACCTGTGGGCCCCCTTTGCTCACAGGAGAAAATCCCCTGTTCTCTGGCAGGCTTCTCGTCTACCTCCTTGGCTGCCCCTCCACAACCTTCTCTTCATCCCTGCTCCTCTGAGCTCATCACAGCTATTCATGTGCACACCATCATGTCCTGACAAACCCTCCACATTTCTATTTCCCCTGAGCTCACTTTTAATGCCAAACTGACATTTCCAATTGCAATATTTATCATGTCCTAGATGAAACCTTTCCTTTTCTTTTTCATTCCCAAACTCATTTGTCTTCTTGGTCAGTGGCCTGGTCATCAGCACAGGTGCTCAAACCTGGCACCTGGGCATCGTCCATGATCTATCCCCTTTCATTCTCTAACATCTGATCCATCAGCAAGTCTGGTCAGTTTACTTCCAAACTACACCTCGAACCTGCCCATCTCCCTCCTTCCCCATAGCCTCCACCCTAGCACAAGCCACAATGGCCCCTACCTGGACCACCTGATGGCTCAGGAGCTGCTCCCCTCTACCCTCATCTCTTCACAATCCCTCCTCATGCCAACCCTCTTTATTCAGAACTGGGAAGTCCCCCTCCTGGCCTGGGAGCTTCTTTTCCCTCTCCCAACAGCTGCTTCCTTTAGACCCTGGTCTAATCAACATCTTGCTTGGGCCTTCCCCAAACAGTCTTTTCGGGTTAGTCCTGCCAAAGACCCCTCTCTGAGCAATGCTGAGCTCAACTCTCTCAATTTCCTTCAACACACTTAGCACAATAGACAGTTACTTTAATGATTTGTTTAGAGGTTAAAAGCAGTCTCTCTTAACATGGGCTGTGAGCGCCATGACCTGTGTGTGTGCGCGCGTGCGAAATCCTTTCTCATTTTTTATCACCACTGGATCCCCAGAACACGGTATATGGTAGGTGCTTAATAAAAAGTAGCTGAAATGAACAAACAGTACAAAGGAAGGAAGGAAGGAAGGAACACTGACATTCTGGGGAGAAGCAGGTTGAAGATCGAGGCTGCCCCTCTGTGGCCACATCGGAGAACTACAGCTTCACCAGGCAGCCCCAGACAAAGAACCCCTGGAGCCCCCCATTCCCACTCCTTTCCAGAACAGAATTCAGGTGTCCATCAGGTCTCAATGACCCCCTGATCTTTCCCATACAAAATCTTTTCCTTTTTCCAGAATGAGGGTAGTGAGTACCCCACCAAAGGGGGCTTCCTTCCCCAAAGCTGAAGAGCAAGGAGCAGGCTAGCTTCCTACCTGGGAGAACTACAGTGGGAGACCCCAGTCTCAGAGGCCTCATGGGCCCTGGAAAAGAGCTGGGCCCATCAGGAAGACCCTCAGCCCCCTGAGGTCAAAATCTACACCCCTGAGGGAATTGTGAGAGAGGTGAGAGATAAAGAGGGGAGGTTTGGAAAGAGGTTCAGAAAGGCAGGAGCTCTTATGGCAGAGCCTGGGAAATAGCCCCATGTGTGTCCCCACACCATCCTCTGCCACTAGAGGGCTCAGAGATGCCCAAAGGTAGCCTGAGCCATAGAAGGTGCTCCCCGAATTATAATGCCAATACGGGAAGGGTGCCTACCCTGCTCTGAGGTAGGACCCAAAACATGGGACCTGGATCACTGAGGCCTCTTCCTTGCCCTAGGATCTTGTGCCTGCTTTTACAGCCAGGGTCCTAATATCCCAAGTCCATAAGATAAGACAGGCACATCCCTAAAGCACCACCTTTGCACAATGACCATATTTTAAACATCTTCAAATCAGATCCAAAGTACTATGCAGGATGCACATGATTTTAAAAAACAAATGAATAAATATGAAATACGACTTCTAAACTGGTTTTCTGGCTTTTCAAAGGCCCCACCCTCCAGGAAGCCTGTGTAGGCCTGAGGCTCCTGAGACCTCCTCTATGGTAGTGTCCCTTCTGTTTAACATTTTTGGACACGTCCCAGCTCAGCTCCACTGTCCTGAAGGACAGACAAGGTGAAGGGTTCTGTCTGCATTTGAACTGCAGGGTTAAGGCAGCTTCCTGGGACAAGGTGGCGAGACCTTTGATGGGCGAGATAGGGGTGAAATTCTGGGGAATGGAGTCTGCTGCGTGCTTCGGGAGGATCTCCCCAGGGGGTGGCTGAACCTCAGGGGTCCCCCGTCCAATCACAGTGCAGAGTCTTTGGAGGTACCCACTGGGCCTAGTTCCCTGGCCTGGCCACACATTCACTCTGCACACCGTCTAAGGAAAGCAGACAGGAGAAGGCCCCACTTGGAGGGGCTTCCTTACCTCCCTCTTGAGCGGAGCCACGTAAGCCCAGGAGTTGGTGGTGGGATCATAACGTTCCACAGCATTCAGATCGTTATGGTAGTCGCGACCCGCCACCGCATAGATGTACCTGCCCACAACACACACACACAGGTCGGCGTGTTCCTGCTGCAGGGACTGGATCTGGAACCAGCGGTTGTGCCTTGGGTCATACCTTTTGAGGGAACATGAAGGCAGTGCATCATTGATAGGCCAGAAAGCCTGCCCAGCAGGCCCACACCTCCTGCTCCATCACTGTACCCCAGCACCACTGTACCCTCACACCAGCACAGGCCTACCCACAGCCACACCAGCAGGCTGCTACATGCCTGAACACGGATATGTCCCCAGCATGGAGCCTGGAAAGCATGACCAGGAACTCGGGTTTCTGCCCATGATGCCATCATATTCTAGGGGTGACCTCATGGGGGGTTTCTAGCCCACCTATCTGTCCACCCCAGGCTGCCCCATCTCACCTATCCAGATCCATGGTCCCCACAGTCCCATCCCCATTGAAGAATGCCCATCCCTGGACAGGTACAACAGCCTCCCGGCCTATGGCCAATGCCAACACTCCCTCCAGAGTCGTCTGCCAGCATCCTGTCATAGACCACACCTCCATCACTTCAGGTACCTCTCCTAAGCTGTCCTGTTGCCAGCTGGTGGAATGAGAGCCATCTCCCACATCTCCTTCTTTCTCCATCAACCTTTTTTTTAAAGGTTTATTTATCATGAGAGAGCAAGAGAAAGCACAAATGGGGGAGGAGTAGAGAGGGAGAGAGAGAGAGAGTGAGATTGGGCGGGGGAATCTCAAGCAGGCTCCACACCGTCAGTGCAGAGTCCAACGTGGGACTCATAAACCACGAGATCATGACCTGGGCCAAGTCTGATGCTTAACCAACTAAGCCACGCAGGCACCCCGGGGATATGATTTTTTAAAAGGCTGATGGAGAGGGGTGCCTGGATGGCTCAGTCGGTTAAGTGTCTGACTTCAGCTCAAATCATGGAGATCAAGCTCTGCACTGGGCTCTCTGCTGTCACCGCAGAGCCTGCTTTGGATCCTCTGTACCCCTCTCTGCCCATCCCCCACTCTCTCTCTCAAAAATAAACATTTTTTTAAAAAGTCATATCCCCAAGCAACTTCATTCTGAGCTTTGTGTGGCTGCCCCCCTCCCATAGCCCCCCTGAGGTCGTGCTGCTCCTCATTTGCCTTTGAGGGGCCTCACATGCCCAACCCACAGGATCTCAATCACCCCAGGAGACAAGCTATCACCCCTCACTTCCTCCTCCTGCATGTCAGACCCACACTGCAAAGGCCTCCTAACCATCTCCAGCTGGCTGCTCACCGGTCCTGAACGGAACCCCACGCTCCCTCTGCCCACCGATCCTACCCTCAGCAGCAAAGCCCCCACTCACACCAAAATCCTCACTAGCCTAGCAGCTGAGGAGGCCCTTACAGCCCAGTCCACACCAACCTTGCCAGCACTCAGCCCTGCCGCACTCCATGCCCCAGGCCTGGCACTCCGTGGGGCACACAGGCAAGTATGCTACTTGGGTCAATACAGACAATTACAGAACCTTGAGGGACCAGGACCCTGAGAGCCCAAGGGCCAAGCCCACTATTCCCCTGACCTGCATCTGGCCCCTTCCCTTGGACATCCACTCAGGCACCAGCATCTTGAGTGCCTGCTTCTGAAGCCTCCTTGCTCAATAGCTCATGCATAATTACAGCCGCTTTCAGGTAAGTGGTTATTTCTCCATAGAAAGACCAACCCCAAGAAGACAAGCTGAACTTCAACTGGCTCATTAGAGAGTGAGCAAAGTTTGCTTTGGTCTGGGTCTGTGCCCCACACTGGTTGGTGAAGAGACAAGTTTCATCCAGATGCGCTAGGCAGCTGCTTCTTCCTGCCTGCACCTTTTGGCCAGCTCTTCCCTGCCAGACAGGAATGACAGGAAACAAGGTGCTCAGGGGTTGGGGCCAACAGGAGAGAAAGAACACGCATGTGGGTCACACAGACCCAGGATGGACAGCTGGTCTGCCCCATCCAGCTGGGTGTGTCTAGGCATTGATTTCCCTCCCTTGACATTCACTCAGTTTCTGCACCTGGCCAACAGGGGGATGCCACCTGCCTCCAAAAGCTATCGTGAGGGCTCAGAAAGGGACTTCGTTAAGACTGACTCAAGTCTGTATTCCTAGACTTCGCTGTAACTCAGGGCTCAGTGAATTGAACAAAGATTACCATAGGTGAAATCATTCAGTCACTCTGCAAATATTCACCGGCGACCCAACATGGATCAGGCATGGTGCTCAGTGCTGCGAATCCAGAGGCAAACTCCAGACCAGGACCCTTCTTTCCATTGTAGATGGGAAGCAAGCTAAAGAGAACACGTAAGCAAGCACTCCATATAATGACAAACGCCACAAAGGACAAGAACAGAGGTAGAGAGAGGATGATCTACTCAGAGATCATAATCTATTGGGCAGAGGGGGCCGGGAGGTCAGAGCTCTCTCACGGGGACCAGGAAGGGCCTCCCAAGGAGGTGGCGGTTAAGAACTCAATGACAAGAGGCCCAGCCAGTTGAAGGTCCAGCTGGGGACCGGAGCCCAAGCCAGTCCAGGGCTCGGCAGTCGTGAGGCCCTGCCAACTGATTGGGATGGCGCTTCCCACTGCCTTTCCTGTGTACAACACTCATTCATGTACATGTTCCCCCAACCCCAAACGGGTTAGTTAAGTGCAAGTCGGCATCATCCACCAGAGTGAGACAAGCAAGACCCACCCGATGCTTCCACTTGCTTCCTTCCGGCCCTCACAGCTTCCTCAGATACATTCATTTGGATTTGCAGTTTCAGATTTAACACACGCACGTGTGCGTGCGTGCGTGCGTGTGCGTGCGCACACACACACACGCAATACATACACACACCATACATCAGTAATTTAGACACAATCACAGTTGCACTCGTTTCTTATCTCCCCACTGTGTCCTGTATTCCACATTTCTTTCTTGATTTTCTACTTTGTCAGAATAAGTTCTCAAGTAATATTTTTTCTAATAAAAACTAGCTACAGAAGGATATAAACAGTTCTAGTCACTTTAAGGCAGAATTTAGATCACCCTACTGCAAACTCGGAAGCTCAAGCTATAGTGGATACAAAACACTCTGGAGTCCTTGTTAAATTGAGCAGACCGTTTTTCTTCTGTATTTCCACAACTTAAGCATTCCCATGGCTATTTTTTTTTTTAATGTTTATTTACTTCTGAGAGAAAGCATGTGCAAGAGCAGGGAGGGGCAGAGAGAAAGGGGAACAGAGGATCCGAAGTGGGCTCTATGTTGACAGCAGTGAGCCCAATGAAGGGCTCAAAACTTACAAACTGTGAGATCATGACCTGAGCTGAAGTCGGACACTCAATCGACTGACCCACCCAGGTGCCCCAACATTCCCATGACTTTTTTTTTTAATGTTTATTTATTCTTTGAGAGAGAGAGAGAGAGAGAGAGAGAGAGAGAGAGCACGAGCATGAGCAGGGGAGGGGCAGAGAGAGGGAGACACAGAATCTGAAGCTGCTCCAGGCTCTGAGCTGGCAGCACAGAGACTGATGCAGGGCTCAAACTCACAAACCGTGAGATCATGACCTGAGCCGAAGTCAGATGCTTAACCAACTGAGCCACCCAGGCGCTCCAACATTCCTATGACTATTAATGAAGTCCATTACAATCAAAGAAATGTTTAAAATATATTTTAAATTCCAAACAGACATGGGAATGCCCCACGTTAAAAACAACTGGCTATTCTAAGTAAGGTCAGAGGGCAAAAGGCCACTCCCAGGTAAGGCATATCAGTACAGGCTCTGCCCTCTCCCATCCGAAAGTAGGGTGTTCTTGGAAACCTTTCAGAAGTTGAAATGGCATAAAACAGAGCAATTGCAATTAGTTTACATGGAAAAAAATTTGAGCATTCCCAGGCCCAAAAAATAACCGTTCTCAGGGCTTTTCTGATAACTGAAGTCACACCTTGCTAATGAATGCACAAAATAAATGGAGATAAAGCACAGATGCTTACAAATAGAGTTCAAAGCTATGGTCACTTGATGCTGAGATGCTGGGTGTCATTCCTGGGGAAGGCACTTGGAAGGGCCATCTCGCTAAGGGTGCAAGCTCCTCTACAAAGGCTCACTGCTAAACCAATGCTGAACATGATCTTCTCTTTTCGTCTTGTTTTTGTAAAAGTGAAAATCCTCTTTGGAATTCTACTGGTTAGTGAAAATAGGCACTAACGTAGGTCTTTCATGAAAGCAAAGTGGAATAATGTGGACTTTTGAAAGTGGGGTGGGGGAGGAGTACAAATAAAATTTGCTCCAAGAGAGTTAACTTCCTATATGAAGCTCCTATACCAGTGTTCTGATATAATCTGTTAAGTCCTCAAGCCTCAAAATGCAAACTCTAACTAACTGCAAATTTTGTCTTTTCATATTCTGAGAGTCTGTAGACCCTAAGACTGGTAAATTAAGGAAGGGGAGAGGGAAGAGAACCTAACTCTTAGACCATTCAAATTAAGACCCATCTGGCAGTTTTAAAAGTCTATGAAGAGATTAAAGGAACTCTCACCCTATAGAGAGAACAGACACCAGGGCCCTCACCACCACCCCATCACCCCAGGCAGATACTGCACCCCAACCCTTCTGAGGTACCTCCCCTTGCCAGGTAGGCCTCACCAACCCTACCTGCCACAGTGACCTAACCTTCTCACTGGAGTTTGAGGCCATGGTTATCAAACACTGGTGCTGATACTAGCATTTTCCAGAGTTTGGCTTGGGACTCAGAGCACATGTTCACCAATGGGAAATTTAGACTAGTCTTGAGTGCAACGGACATCAAAGCAGTAAAAGGGCAGACTAAGGGCAGGCAGTGGACCCAACTGTTGCCCTGGGGCATGGCCCTCTGGGAAAGCCCCAGGGATGGCCTCCCAGTGGGCACACAACCACCCCGTTGTATGCTAATGGCTGGTGACCGTAACACCCTGGAGAGGTCTGTTTTGTAGGTCTGTGGGTTGCCTCAGCAGGGAGATGTGGCTTTGGCCCTCCCACTGTGAAAGAAACAGGCCCCTTTAAAAAGGAAGCTTTGAGGCTTTTCAAGGGAAGGCTGAACCTGGTGCTGCCACACCCACTCTGGAGGGTATTCTGTTAGAGAGAAAATCAAAGTATTGTTTCCTCCTTTCTGTACTCAGCATGTCCTCCTGTTTAACCTTAACTGAGCTGCCAAGCTTTGCGTCTCATCAGTTTAACAAAGGTGATTTCTTCCCAGAAGTGCTGGGGCCCTCATGGGGCATGGCCAGGCCAGATCCCACCTCCACCCCCAAAGATGGAAACATGAACATGAACTTGGTCAGTACCTCACAGCCATGGAAGCAGCTGGCAATCTCTCTCTCTGCAATGCCAGCTTTCCTTCAGCCTACAGAAGATGGAGACTTCCCACATGCACCAAATCCCACGATATCAAGCCAAAGCACAGTGGAGGGGCCCTAGACACCTAATGGTAGCTGAGGCTATGGGGATCTGCGTTGGTTTCTTTGCTCTGCCCTCAAAAATGGATTTGTGAGATCATAGCTCCATAGACTGACAGAGCTGGAAGCATCCTACAGACCATGACAGTCCACAAAACCCCCTCTTTTGGGTTTCTGTACTCAGTTCCAATGTGTGTTGGGGCAGGGCAGTGGCGGGGGGTGGGGTGGGGGGACCACAACACTTTCTGCACATTAATAAGCAATTCTTAGAACACCAACTGAGTCCTACAATTCAACTCAATTCTAACACTATCTATCTGGAGAAAGCATCAGATCCCACAGGTTAAGGGCTCAGTCTATAAGATGCCTCCCCACCCCACCTGTCCCCATTTCAGACACTACTCACAAGCTCAGGCTGTTTACTATGCTTCTGACCTACCAGCTACCAACTGGAGGTTCCAATAACCCCCTCTGGCTCAGAATATCACTCTGAAGCACCAGGTTGTACCTGTGACCAACTGGCTATAAATCAGAGGTTCCCATGAACCCCCCTACTTGGGTTTCAATTAACCTGCTGGAGCGGCTCACAGAACTCAGAAAAACATATTTACTAGATTACCTGTTTGTTATAAAAGGATATAAATCAGGAACAGCCATAGCCAGACAGGAAGAGATAGATAGAGCAAGGTCTGGGGAAAGAGTAGGGAGCTTCCTTGCCCCCTCCAGGTGTGCCAATCTCCCAGCACCTCCAACTCGGTGTTCACCAATCCCGAAGCTCTCCCAACCCCCTCTTTTGGGTTTTTATGGAGGCTTCACGATATAGGCATGATTGATTAAATCACTGGCCACTGGCGACTGACTCAGCCACCAGCCCTTCTGCCCTCCCCAAGGTCAGCGGGTAGGCCTGAAATTCCAACCCTCTAACCACAGGGCTGGTTCTCCCAGTAACCAGCACCCCCTTACACTTGGGGTCTTCCAAAGTCACCTCATTAACATAACACAAGACAAAATTAGCACTCTCCTCCCTTGGGAAATTCTGAGTTCTGGGAGCTGTGAACCAGAAACTGTGGATATAGACCTAACATATAGCAAAAACATATATAGTACATCACAATATCCCACTCCTTCTTGAAAAACTGCCTCCTCAGAGGACCTCGGGGGACCCCATGTCCAGCAACACCACTGACGACAGGGCAGGCAAGGGTGGTGAAACCTAGCACGAGGTTCAGCGATGCCTGTCTTTTGGGTCCCGTAGGCTGAGAACTGTACACTGCAGAAGAGGGAGGGAGGACCGGAAGCCATCCTCCACCAACGCCTGTGCTTCAGAGGGCAGAGCTGCCTAGCAGAGGGAGCCCTGGACAATACATGTCAAAGCCGGAGAGGGTGAGATGGAAGGAGAAGCTGCCCTGCCCAGTGTTCCTGGCAACTAGGCCCCTCCCTGTGTTTGGCCAGTCCAAGTGCACAATCACAACCTAGACCCTCACCAACAAGACAGTGGGAGTGGGTTTGAGAGGAAAAGAACAGCGAAAGGAAGCATGCTGGGTCCCCTCTTCCTTGCCTCACCACAGCCCTCACTCTTCAAATTAACCTGGACTTTACTCCACAAAACAGACCTACCCGATGAGCCACAAGATTAATTTAAAAGGCTACAGCCTCGGCCCTCGCAGACCCCACTCCATAAGCAGCCTCCTAGGCCCACAACTCCTGCACCACAGCGTCACCCACAGACCAAGTCTCAGCCAAGCACCCATGCCTACCTCCAGCACCGGGACTCGGCACGAAAGCCCTGGACATTGTTGTCCCCTCCGATCAGGTACACAAAGTTGTTGAGCACCGCAATGCCCTGGTTGGACATGCGGGGAGCCAGGGAGGCGGTAAAGTGCTTCCACTCTCCCAGCAGGGGGTTCAGGTACTTGGCCTGGTCACTCAGGACAGTGGATGGCGTGGAATGAATGCCCCCAAAGCCCACAACACACTGGAAGTCCGACCGCAGCTCTGTCTGAGGGCCCTGCAAGCTGGGCTGCAGGCTCTCATTGCGGTGGTACATGAGGGCATTGGCCACCGTGTCCCTCAGTGGGCTGGGGTCCAGCTTATCGTGCAGCCGCTGGAGGACCTCAGCTTCCATCAGGGGGAAACGCACGGTCTCAAGGAGCTTGGGGGGCTCGTGCAGTGAGATCTGGTCGGCCTGCACCTGCTCCAGGGTGTAATGGTAGAGCAGGGCACCCTCATACACTTCGGTCTCACAGGAGACCTCCAGGCGGTTGCTGCTAAGCAGGGAGTAGACCTTCTCCAGGGGAAGCTGGCGGTACTTGTCAGTCCGAGAGAAGGCCACAAAGTTTTTGAGGATGTAGGTGTCCAGCTGCTCAGTCAGACGGCTCAAGTCAAACAGCTCCGCCAGCCGGTAGACATCAAGGATGTTCTCTTCATCCACCCAGGACATGAGGAAATCACAGCAGAAATGGATGATTTCTGGGATCTGTGAAAAGAACAAGCCCCATTCAAGCCTGGGCTGGGAACAGTGTCTGAGTGAGGGAGACAGAGGATAACAGGGGACGCGAAGCTATTGTTTACAGCTGGCCCCCTTCCACCGCCCCTGACCTTTCCTGAAATGGAGGCCTGGCGCAGCTGCTCTCCCCCAATAGTAGAGATGATTGGGGCTCACTGCAGACTGACTGGGTTTAAACCTGGGCTTCAAAGAGATCTGTAGCACATTCTTAACCTCTCTGAGCCTCAGTTTCCTCATTTATAAGAGCAGCGATTAAAGTAGAGAGCAGTCCTGGATTAGAAGAATAAATATTGTTAAAACATCAATACTACCCAAAGCAATCTACACATTCAATCGATCCCAATCAAAACGCGCTGGCATTCTTCTCAAAGCTAGAACAATCCTAAAGTTTGTATGGAACCACAAGAAGATCCCGAATAGCCAAAGTGATACTGAAAAAGAAAACCAAAGCAGGAGGCATCACAAGCCCAGACTTTACCCTCTACTACAAAGCTGTAAACATCAAGACAGTATGGTATTGGTACAAAAACAGACACATACACCAATGGAATAGAATAGAGAACCCAGAATTAGACTCACAAATGTATGGCCAACTAATCTTTGACAAAGCAGGAAATAGCATCCAATGGAAAAAAGTCTCTTTAGCAAATGGTGCTGGGAGAACTGGACATGTAGAAGAATGAAACTAGATCACTTTCTTACACCATATACAAAAATAAACTCAAAACGGATGAAAGACCTAAATGTGAGACAGGAAACCTTCAAAACCCTAGAGGAGAAAGCAGGCAACAACCTCTTTGACCTCAGCTGCAGCAATTTCTTACTTGACACATCTCCAAAGGCAAGGGAATTAAAAGCAAAAATGAACTATTGGGACCTCATCAAGATAAAAAGCTTCTGCACTGCAAAGGAAACAATCAACAAAACTAAAAGGCAACCAACAGAATGGGAAAAGATATTTTGCAAATAACATATCGGATAAAGGACTAGTATCCAAAATCTATAAAGAACTTACCAACCTCAACACCCAAAAAACAAATAATCCAGTAAAGAAATGAGCAGAAGACATGAATAGACACTTTTCCAAAGAAGACATCCAGATGGCCAACAGACACATGAAAAGATGCTCAATGTCACTCATCATCAGGGAAACACAAATCAAAGGCACACTGAGATACCACCTCACACCAGAGTGGCTAAAATTAACAACTCAGGAAACAATAGATGCTAGCGAGGAAATGGAGAAACAGGAACCCTCTTGCACGGTTGGTGGGAATGCAAACTGGTGCAGCTGCTCTGGAAAAGTGTGGAGGTTCCTGAAAAAATTAAAAATAGAACTACCCTATGACCCAGAAATGGCACTACTAGGAATTTACCCAAGGGATACAGGGGTGCTGATTTATAGGGGCACATGTACCCCAATGTTTATAGCAGTGCTTTCAACATTGGCCAAATTATGGAAAGAGCCTAAATGTTCATCAACTGATGAATGGATAAAGATGTGGTTTATATATATAATGGAATACTACTTGGCAATGAGAAAGAATGAAATCATGTTATTTGCAGCAACATGGATGGAACAGGAAGGTATTATGCTGAGTGAAAAAGTCAGTCAGAAAAGGACAGATATCATATGTTTTCACTCATATGTGGATCTTAAGAAACTTAACAGAAGACCATGGGGGAAGGGAAGGGGAAAAAAATAGTTACAAACAGAGAGGGAGGGAGGCAAACTGCAAAAGACTCTTAAATACTGAGAACAAACTGAGGGTGGATGGGGGGGTGGGGGAGAGGGGAAAATGGGTGATGGGCATTGAGGAGGGCACTTGCTGGGATCAGCACTGGGTGTTGTATTTAAGCCAATTTGACAATAAATTATATTAAAAAAATAAGAAAACCAAAAAAAATAATTAACTCAAAAAAATAAAAATGAAAAAAAATAAAATAAAGTGGAGAACAGTAAGTTGAAGATGAGATGGTACCCAGGAACTACCTGGCACAGAGTAAAACCTTTCAGATCAGAAGTATTGAATCTCCAGAGAATCAGGAAGCAGCACAGTGGCCACTGTATCAATTACCCCTGGTTTGGAAGGCACCTAGGACTCATGCCCCCCCCCCACCCAGGCTCTCTAGAAACATCCAGCTCTCTTGTCCTGCCACAACCCCCACAACTGCAGGCTCAGCCAAAGATGCAGGCCCAGGGAACCCACCCCCTTCCCCAGGAGATGGCCCTGAAGCACCCACGCGCTAAGAACTGCCAGCAGAGCGTTCCAGACGCTTGCCTAGCACCCATCCTGGGAATCCCACTAGGTTCTTAAAAGGCTGGGAGCCACCCTGCCTGGGCAGAGGCCCGCATGACTCCAGCTAGCACAGGGGTCACAGGTGGCTGCCACTTGCCCGTGTCCAATCATGCAGAAACGAATGAGATGGAAGGAAAGCGAGAGACAACACTGCTGAGGTGGGAGCTGAGAAGTGAGCCACAGGCTTAGAGGCCACCTGGTGATTAAACAACCAGAGCACGGCAGGGCGGAGACAGAGGGGAGGGCTCTGGGGAAAGCTGCCCAAGCATTGCTATGTTCTTTAGGAAAACAGGATTTTAGAATAGCCCTAAAAGCGGAAATGCCTTGAGGTGCTGGGTTGCTTAGTCGGTAAGCATCCGACTTTGGCTCAGGTCATGATCTCACAGTTCCTGAGTACGAGCCCCACATGGGGCTCTGTGCTGACAGTGTGGAGCCTAGAGCCCGCTTTGAGTTTTGTGTCTCCCTCTCTCTCTGCCCCTCCCCCACCCCCACTCACACTGTTTCTCTCTCTTTCTCTCTTTCAAAAATAAACATTAAAAAAATTTTTAATGTGAATATCTCACTTATCATCAACAAATTAACCATTGCACATACAATAATTCTGCTGGTATGTGAAGCTTATTAATAAACGTTTAAAATCTTTTTACCTTTATTTTTTTCACATTTCACAAGCTACTCAGTGCTTGCCAGGTCACAAGATGAGAGCTGAAGGAAAACCTGCCAAGTGCCAGGAATGCGTCTGCCCCACATGGACCATTCCCACTGTGTTTTGTTAAGCCCTAAAAGTTCACTTGACCACCTGTTTTCTCCCTTGGCAGGCACTTCTGCTTTGCCTTGTCTTCCTAAAATACTACTTCTGATCTGTCACGGGCCAGGACACTGAGGACCAGTTTCTGGATAGAAAGTGAGAGCAAACAGCTCTCAGTGGGTCGGAGAAGCAGCTCCTGAAGAATCCAGGGGCCATGTCATTGTCTCCTTTCCATCCTCATGGTCACAGCAGTGGACCCTCTGCTGGGGAAGCTCACAGAGGAATCACCCCAGGCCTGCCCAGTGCAGGAGCCCACAAGAGGCTCGGAGAAAGGAATCATTGCTAGAGGTTACCCAGTGGTGACAGTCTCACTGGGATTCAGATCCAAGTCTCTGGGGACACCACGAACAGTGTGATCCTGAATTAGTGCAAGGCACAGAGCAAGGGGAGAATGTGGTCACTGGCTACATGAACAAACAGGACCCTGGTGGGCCTATGGACTTGGAACTCTTATGCCAAGTCAAACTTGCTTTAAAAACCACATTGCAAGGCACTTGTTGGGATGAGCACTGGGTGTTATATGTAAGTGATGAATCACTAAATTCTACTCCTGAAACCATTACCACGCTGTATGTTAACTGGCTGGGATTTGAATAAAATTAAAAACAAAACAAAAAACAAAAAAACCCAAAAACACACAAATAAAAAACAAAAAACAAAACTGCAGGGGCACCAGGGGTGCTCAGTTGGTTGAGCATCTGACTCTTGATTTCGGCTCAGGTCATGATCCCAGGGTTGTGGGATCAAGCCCCTCATTGGGCTCCACATTTACAGTGCCTGTTTGGGATTCTCTTTCCTCTCTCTCTTCCCCTCCCACGTGCTTGTTCTCTCTCAAAATAAATAAGCATTAAAAAAAAAAAAAAAAAGGAACATTGCATAGAATCCCAATATGTTAAAAATCAAATCCCCAAAAGCCAGGCTGCTCAAGGTAAAGCAGGGATGCCCATCCCATGCTACCCCTCACAATGACCTCAGAGACACTAAAGTGCTCAGGAGCACTGGCTCTACCCACTTGTGGCATAGGAAGAGCTGTGGTCAAACCAACCCAACAAGTACGGGCCAAGTGCCCCCCACCCGCCCATGTGTGAGTGAATGTGCAGGGAACTGCCGGGGCCCTGCCACGCAGGGTGGGGCCTCCTGACACCCCTAAACAGGTTGGTTTTCCGGACCTGCATTCTTTCTGATGGCCCCAAACATGCTCTGACCTGAGAAAAGGTCAGGATAATAAACTCACCATAGCATTTCATTTTCACTTTCAACAAATGGAAGGCGAGAAGTCTCTCCAGCCAGAGGAAACCATCTGATGATGGCTCCTGAGAGCAAAGGCACAGGCAGGCCCAGCCCTGAGTGACTGTACCCACACTGCCGAGCTAATACAGCCTTCTAAAATGTAAGTCACACTGTCAAAGCCTCAGAAAACTTTTGGCGTTCTGTAGGAAAACAACTATTCAAAGTTCAATGACAAAAAGGAAAGTGGTTTCAAACAGACTGACAAAGCCAAGTGGGGGGACGAGCAGAAAGGGTCTGGGAGCTCAGCTTTGTCGGACGCTGGGGCACGAAGGACATCACATACCCACCTCAGGGTCGGCCCCCGTGTTTACATGCAGGATCTTCTGAGTGACAGAGAGGCCAGGTAGAAGGAAAGGAACCAGCAGAAGAGCAGAGGGCAAAGGCAGAGAAGGAGCCTGGACCTGGAGGCATTTGGAGCAGCTATGCTTCAGCGCCCAGAACTGGCTGAGCCATGTACCACCCAAGAGCCTCTGCCCGACCTGTAGTCTCTTTTGCTGCCTGGCATCTTCGCCTGCTGATCCTCCTCATACCACTGCCCTGCAGACACCTGCAGAACACCCCTGGGTTTGGGACTGCCTTGCTGGAGCGAGGGCAGCCTCACCTGCAGCTGGCAGGCAGCAACCAGCGTCTCCTGAACATTGCTCAGGCTGAGCTCCAACTCAGAGGTATAAATGAAATGCAGGATTTGGCACATGGCATTGTAGGACACGCCGTGGATCAGGACCTCTTCCTGCTCCATCTCCTTCAATCCTCCAGCAAACATCCCTCTGCAAAGAAAAACATGAAACAGTGTTGTCGTATCAATGTATTATCAATCAGAATGCCAGCCCAGGCCGCAAAGAGTGAGAGCATCCAGAACAGGAGGCAGGCTGACCCAGCAGTGACGTGCAATAGAGTATCAGCTCACTCTGTGCTCTGGGCGCTGATGCTTGTCACAGAAGGTGCCCACAAACTCCTGACCAAATTTGGACAGCCATCCTAGAAATCACCATCATGGGCTGCAAGGTGTCATGAATGAGCCTCTTAGGGACAGGGACAATGTCCAGCTTGCTTTCTGCTGTATCCATGATATACTTCCTGGATCACAGCAGCAGCCCGGGGCATGTCATGAAAGAATGGATGAATGGGAAACAATAAAACTCATTCCATTCAAAATATATTAACTGAGCGCCTAACTATACCAATCAGAGTCAAAGGTGTAACAGTCAAGTAAAGTGTAAGATTCCTACTTACATGGAGTTTGATGCTAGAGAGAACAGCAAGTAAAGAACAAGGCATTTCTGAGTGAGGAAATGCTAGGAAGAAACACAACTGGGCATCTGATCTAGGAGTACCCAGCTGGGAGAGGGGAGCGGTGGAGAGTGATGAGGAGCAGAGACAGGCTAGCTCTCAGGAACCAAGATGGGGCTGGGTGGCACCTCACCAGCCAGCAGACAGCATTCCAGGTAGAGGAGACGGGTGCCAAAGTCCTGGGGCAAGGATGAGTTCAGTAAACAAGGCAGCCAGGTAAGGGCAAGGAAGAAGTGAACAGGTAAGACAGGGCCAGGTCCTGCTTCCCCCAGGTCAAGACTGAGCCAGGATTAAAATCCAGGCACTGTCAGGGAACTTTACACAGGAGAGTGGTATGAGTAGACTTTGCAGGAGGGAGGGTTCCTGCAGGCCTGGGGAGGGCCCAGTGGCAGGGAGAATATGCTGAAGAACCGAATCTAGGAGAGCACTGGAGGAATCAGGGCCCTTGGCTGGGTTAGCTGGGCTGATGGGGACTTGGGAGGAATGGGGCCAGAGAGCACAGTTACCATCAGTGAGATGCCTCTGAGGCATCCCAGTGGGGAGCCACTTAATTAGTTGTTCAGAGGGAAGAAGGTTGGGGGAGAAAGGGGAGGCAGCAGGGCTGAAATATGACAGTCAGCAACATACAGAGGACAGAGTAGCTATTTTTTACCTTTTGTTTATTTTTCGACTAGGTAAATTATATGTGCAGTACATGACTTAAAATATACAACAGGGTGAAAGTCTCCCTCTAGCAGCCCTTCCTCCTCTGCTCCAGGCCATCAGTTCCTCTTCCCAGGGCAGCACTATACCCAGAGGCACTCCATGTATGCACCTTGTATTCTACATCACGTTTTGATTTAGCAATGCATCTTGGAAATGGCTCCTTACTGGTATACATAGGGCTGCCCCTCTTCCTGTAAAGGCTATCATGGTTGATTTAACCCCCTGCTGCTGGGATACACCTGGGTTACTTCTAATCTCCCATTATTTCACCAGACGGATGGTCTTACATTTTGCTTAAGTGCTTGCCAGGATTCTTATGAAAGCAATTGCTGGGACACAGGGTTTATATATATTTATACTTTGATAGTACTGCTTACATACTAACAATCTTCTAAGGGAGAAATCTTATAATGAACCAGACAGATAATCTTGTCAAGTGTTTAAGTGCCATTATTATTATTTCTTCTTCTTCTTCTTCTTCTTCTTCTTCTTCTTCTTCTTCTTCTTCTTCTTCTTCTCCTTCTCCTCCTCCTCCTCCTCCTCCTCCTCCTCCTCCTCCTCCTTCTTCTTCTTCTTCTTTAATAAGCTCTACACCCAATATAGGGCTTGAACTCACGACCTCGAGATCAAGAGTCACGTGCTCTTCTGACTGAGACAGCCAGGTGCTCCTTAAAGTGTCATTTCTATATTCTTTCTGAACAGTCCAGATTCTTTGTCCATTTTCTATTAGACTCTGTCTTGTTAATTTGAAAAATCTGCCCTTTTTTGGATGAGTTGAAATTTTTTCTTCTACCTCAGATCTTTTGATTTTATGATGCCTTTTGTCATGGAGAAGTCTGTCTGTTTTGAATACAAATTTCTCATTTTCTTTTTTTTGCCTGTGAGTTTTATGCCAAACTTAAAACAGCTCTTCCCTATGAGGGAAAAACATCAAAAACATTTATCCAGGGGGCACCTGGGTAGCTCAGTCAATTAAACATCTGACTTTGGCTCAAGTTATGATCTACAGTTTGTGGGTTTGGGCCCCGCGTTGTGCTCTGAGCTGACAGCTGGGAGCCTGGAGCCTGCTTCCGATTCTGTGTCTCCCTCACTGCCCCTCTCCCATTTGTGCTCCCTCTCTTTCTGAAACAAACAAACAAACAAACAAACATTTAAAAACAAAAAACAAAAAAAACCAGGGGCACCTGGGTGGCTCAATCGGTTAAGCGTCCAACTTCTGCTCAGGTCATGATCTTAGGGCTCCTAACTTTGAGCCCCACATCAGGCTCTGTGCTAACAGCTCGGAGCCTGGAGCCTGCTTCCGATTCTGTGTCTCCCTCTCTCTCTGCCCCTCCCCTGCTCACACTCTGTGTCTCCCTCTCAAAAATAAATAAACATAAAAAAAATTTTAAAAACAGTCCAACTTTATGTTTTTCAAGAGGACTACCCCATCATCACCTTCCCCCACTTGGGATGCCATCTCTACCACACACAAAGTTCGTGGTAGGCTTGTGTCTGTGTTCAAACCTCTCATCTTTCCCAGTAACATTCCAACATTTCTTCAGGCACCAGGAGCCTGGATTACTGCAGCTCTGTTACATGCATTAACTAACGTAGGGTAGGGCCAGTCTCCTTTCATTACCTTCTCAACAATTTCCTGGCCTTGCTTGCTTTTGAAAAATTGGACTTTAGAATCAGTATGTGCAATTCCCGCCCCCATAAAGTCTCTTGATTTAAAAAAAAAATTTTTTTATGTTGGGGCGCCTGGTTGGTTCAGTCGGCTGAATGTCTGTCTTCAGCTCAGGTCAAGATCTTATGGTTTGTGAGTTGGAGTCCGGCGTTGGGCTCTGTGCTGATAGCTCAGAGCCTGGAGCCTGCTTCAGATTCTGTGTCTCCCTCTCTGCCCCTCCCCTACTCGTGCTCTTTCTCAAAAATAAACATTAAAAAAAATAAAATAAAAAATTTTTAATGTTTATTTACTTTGGGGGGGAGGGAGGGGCAGATAGAGAGAGGAACAGGGGATCTGAAACAGGCTCTGTGCTGATAGCAGAGAACCTGAGGCCGGGCATGAACTCACAAACTGAGATCATAACCTGAGCTGAAGTCAGATGCCCAACCAACTGAGCCACCAGGTGCCTCAAGTCTCTTGATGTTTTTATAGGGAATGCATTACACATCCAGACTCATACAGAGAGAGCTAGCATCTTTGTGATGGACACAATGGACTCTATCTCACAAGCCAGCCTCTGGGTCTCTTTGCAGGTCTTATAGGTCACCTGCTCACAGACCTGACACTTGCACGTTATGTCTAATTCCTAGATATTTTACTCCATGCATACACTCTCAGGGGGTGCTTTCCCACTCTGTGGTACCCTGACTCACTCTTTGGGGTATCCAAGCATTGCATGGACCTTGACTAGATCCTGAATGGAGAGGGGTGGGAGGAGACGGAAAACATTTTGAGGAAAACTAGGGAAATCTAAATATGAACATCAGATAAAATTATGGAATGACTGTAAATGTTCTTAGATTTATAATGGTACTAAAGATATACCAGAGAAGGCCCTTATTCTTAGAAGTGCAATAAAGTATTTCCAGTAAAACTGTCATAGCTGCAACTTACTCTGAAGTGAATATGCAAAATGTTAACCAATGAAGCTAAGCAAAGGTCACAGGTGTGTTCACTCCACTGATCTTGCAGCTTTTCTATAGGATTGATATCTTTCAAAACAAGAGTTAGGGAGGGAAAAAAAAGGCCAAAAGAAAAATAAAATATGCAGGCACTCCTTCTGGTTTTGTTGTTTTTAACCAAAAATGGGTGCTTAATTCTTTATCATAGTCTTACCCCTTTTCTGTAACACTGAAATTATGTCAAAATAAAAACTTTAAAAGGGGAAAAACTTTTAAAATGATGTCCATACCTCATACCTATTAGGATGGCCCACTACCAAAAAAAAAAACCCAAAAACAAAAACAAAAGAACCAAAAACAAAGTAACAAGTGTTGGTGAGAATACAGAGAAAATGGAACCCTTCTGCATTGTTGGAGGGAATGTTAAACTGATGGCAGCTGCTGTGGAAAACAGCATGGCAATTCCTCAAAAAATTAAACATAGAATTAACATATGACCCAGCAATTCCACTTTTGGGTACATACCCAAAAGAACTGAAAGGAAGGTGTTAAGAAGGTATTTGTACATCCACATTCATAACAGCATCATTCACAATAGCCAAGAGGCAAAACAACCCAAGTATCCATTGAGAAATGAATGGATTAACAAAATGGTATATTCATACAATGAGACATTGTTCAGCCTTAAAGAGGAAGGAAATTCTGACACATGCTACAACGTGAATGAAACTTGAGATTATGCTAAGTGAAAGAAACCAGTCACAAAAGGACAAATACACATGATTCCACTTATAAAAAGTTCTAGAGGGGTGCCTGGGTGGTTCAGTAAGTTAAGCATCAACTCTTGATTTTGGCTCAGGTCATGGTCTCAAGGTTCATGGGGCTCCACGCTCAGTGCGGAGCCTGCTTGGGTTTCTCTCTCTCCCTTGCTCTCTGCCCCTCTCCTTGCTTGCATGTGTATGCACATGCACACATGAGCTCTCAAAATAAATGTTAAAAAAAAAAAAGTTCCTAGAAACAGAAAGTGAAATGGTAGGGCTGGGAGGAGGGTATGGAAAGCTGTTGTTTAGTGGGTGCAGAATTTCAGTTTTGCGAGATGATAAAGTTCTAGAGACCCCTTCCACAACAGTGTGAATACACTTAACACTATTCAGCTGTACTCTTAAAAACTGGGTGGCTCAGTTGGTTAAGCGTCTGACTTCAGCTCAGGTCATGATCTCTCAGTTCATGGGTTCAAGCCCCGCGTTGGGCTCTCTGCTGTCAGCTCAGAACCTGCTTCAGACAGTCTCCCTCTCTCTGCCCCTCCCCTGCTTGCACACACACGTGCATACTCTCTCTCTCTCTCAAAAATAAACATGAAAAAAATGGTTAAGATGGTAAATCTTATCGTATATGCTTAAAATCACAGCAGGGGACCAACAAAATAAATGCAGGGCATGACCACCACAGAACACTGCAGAATCATAATGAGGGCTGCCTCTACTGCTAGGATACCATAACCAGATGTCCAGTAAGCTCCCTCTGATGTCCAGTGAGGAACATTCCCTACATGAGCTTGTTCAGGCCCCCAATCCCTGGTCCAAACCCTAGAGGCCCAAGTGTGTTTCAGAGTTCAAAAGGCTTCAACTGGAAAAACACTGCACCCATGCCATGTATGATGTCACACCCCTGAAGGGCCTAGGTCAGTATCTCATATCCAAACTCCTTAATATTTCCAAGTATACTGAGTGGGATAAAAATAAAATAAAATTAGGGAGGGAGCCAAACCATAAGAGACTCTTAAAAACTGAGAATAAACTGAGGGTTGATGGGGGGTGGGAGGGAAGGGAAAGGAGGTGATGGTCATTGAGGAGAGCACCTGTTGGGATGAGCACTGGGTGTTGTATGGAAACCAATTTGACAATAAATTTCATAAAATAAAATAAAATAAAATAAAAATAAGCCTCCTATGAGTTTAGGGTAGGTTTTGTGGTTCAGTAAATTTGTACCAAAATTAAAAAAAAAAACAAAAACAAAAACCTCATAGAAAAAATGGCAATGTGGGAGAACCCACCTTTCCCTATCCCCCACAAAATCAACCACTACACAGCTACCAACTAACAAAAATAGCTCTAAAGAGACCCCCTGAACACATTTATGACATTTTGGCAATGTGGTACAACAACAAAAAAACAAAACAATTTGTCAATTTCAGGACCAGTATTTGCAAAAATAAACAGTGTACGGATGAATAGGAATTTTTGAAAATAGTTACCATGGGGGGTGAGGGGGAGGTGGGGAGATGATATGGAAGGAAGGGCAGGGGTAAAGTGGTGCTTTCAACTTTTTTCCCACATATTCAAAAAGTATTTTAGCTGTGGGAATGGATGCTGATGTCTGTGGAGGGCTACAGACAAGGTCCTCTTTGAGCGATTAAGGACGACTTGCATTATAAAAAAGATTCTCTGACATGGAAACAAAGCCTCCCTGGGCTATGGTCTGTTGCTTTGCAAGTAACATTAGGGACAGTGGTGTTCTGGAGCTCTGTACTGAGGTCTCACTGAACACGTCATGCTGTCATTCACAAACAAGCTGAAGTTTTCTTGTGTGTTGGCTAATCTCTCCAATTTTGATACCTGTGTTATATAACTCTCTTTTTTAAAAATTTGGAAACTTCTGGGGCGCCTGGGTGGCTCAGATGGTTGAGCATCCAACTTCGGCTCAGGTCATGATCTCGCAGTTTCTGAGTTCGAGCCCCGTGTCAGGCTCTGTGCCGACAGCTCAGAACCTAGAGTCTGCTTTGGGTTCTGTGTCTCCCTCACTCTCTGCCCCTCCCCTGCTCACACTCTCTTTCTCTCAAAAATAAATAAACGTTAAAAAATTTTTAAAAAATAATAATAATTTGGAAACTTCCTTTCTCTTTATCTGCTATGAAAAAGCTTAAATGGCATTAGAGTTTGTTCATAAAAGGGATAACTCCCCAGGATGTGTCTGGGCTTCATGCTTTCGTGGAAAATAGAACTTTCTGTTTCAGGTATGAAGTTTTATCAATACACACTTTGTAGAAAATCATCAGTTTTATTCAAATTTTCAAAATCACAGACATTGAGTTAAGTTGACTGTCTTACAATTCACAGTATGAAAACAGGGAGGGATACATGACCCAGAGAGGCCACATACAATACAGAACACTTGAGCCATCTGACACACAGCCCAGGAGTAGACAGGGCAAAGCAGGAGAGGGTTACAGGAGCCAAAAGATTAGTACAGTGGACAGTTCTTACCACAAGCCAAAAAACCAAGACCCTAGATCACGGTTTAGTCAATCCCTAAACCCTGCACAGAGTGCATACCAAAGGAGGTTTCCTGTAGGGGGCGCCTCTTAAGAAAAGTGCCATCCAGCTCTTTAGCCCCAAGAGGTCAGCAGCCGCCTGCAGGGAGGAGCTAGCCCTGAGAGGCAGGGGCTGGGAAAAGGTGCAAGACAAGAGCAAGCTCCCCAGAGGAAGATGCACCTCAGCTGGGCCTGGAAGATATCACTGCAGGGCAGGAAAGGCAGAGAAGGGCAGCACTGCTGAGTAACAGCAAAAACAGGGGCAAGAGAGCCTGCCCATGTCTGCCCTAGGCCACCACTGGTCATGTTCTGTATAAACTTTCGGGAAAACAGGAGGCCAATACTTATACCATGAAAAAATATTTCACTCAATCTGGGGCGCCCGGCTAGATCAGTTGGAGGAGCATGTGACTCTTGATCTCAGGGTCATGAGTTCAAGCCTCACATTGGAATAGAGATTACTTAAAAAACAAACAAAAAAACCCAAGAACTATAACCAATACTTGAAGACGAAACAATCAGAATCAGAACTGGAATGGGAATCAGGTAGCCATGGCTGGGGCTCACTCCTGAGCCTCCTCTCACAAGCATGCAATGAGGGCAGTGGCACCAATTCTTCCCAATGTGCCAATGGCTGGGATGGGGTCATGCAGGAAGCCATGAGAAACCCCAAGGGACAAAGAATCCAGGGAGGAAGGAAGAAGGTCAGAGACTTAGGCCCTCAAGATGAGAAGGTGTGGGCCAGAAGGTCGACAGCCAGGGAAGGGGCACAAAAGGCACAATTCCTCACATCACATGGCTATGTGGACACTACATATACAGGACTGACCACTCAGCCTTGGTCTTGGCACCTGCTCGGGTGGGCTTCTAACCAGCCTTACAAGAACACCACTGGGGGAGGGGGGCACTAAAAGACTAAGGTATAAAGTGCCACAATGTCTTAAAAAAGGCGTGTATGGGGGCGCCTGGGTGGCTCAGTCAGTTAAGCACCTGACTCTTGATTTCGGCTTAGGTCATGATCCCAGGGTCATTAGATGGGGCCCTGTTGTCAGGCTCTGCACTGTGTGTGGAGCCTGCTTAAGATTCTCTCCCTCTCCCTCTCTCTTTCTCCCTCTCTCCCTCTCTCCCCCCTCACCCATCCCTCCCTACTGGCATGCACATGAGTGTACTCTCCCAAACAAAAGGGGGAGGCATGTATGTGTGTGTGTCTGTGTGTGTGAAGAGAAAGGAAACATGACAAAATGTCAACAACTGGTATTAAGATGTTCGTAATATTCTTTCAACTTTTCCACAGATCTGAAATTTTTCAAAATGAAATATTGGGGAAACCAGAGTAAAAACCAGTATAAAACAAAAATGTGTTTTATACCAAGATATAGAAAATTCATTTTATAAAACACAACAAAGTCTAGCATTGGCTTTTTAAAAAAAACAGGAAGAAAGGGGGGCGCTTGGCTGGTTCAGTCAGAAAAGCATGCGACTCTTGACCTTGGGGTTGTGAGTTCGAGCCCCTTGTTGGGTATAGAGATTACTTAAAAATAAATAAATAAAAGAGAAATAGGAAAAAAGAGAAGGTGCCCCAAAAACAAGACAGCTGGAAGAAAAACAGATTCAAAAACCCCTCTGTCCCACTCACTGTTGGGAAGTCATCACAACAAGCAGTGGGAGAAGCTCGGGGAGAAGCAAGGGACTTGGCAGCTTCTGGCTGGTCCCTCCCACCAGATCACTGTGGGTGCCAACACAATACCTAGTGGAGCCAGGACTACCTGTTACCTTACTCGTAAGAACAGAACACGTGACGTAACTCACCTGAAGTAATCGCAGGACGCAGCCAGCAGGATTCGATGGGCCTCGATGTGTCTCCCCTCCACCACCAGGACCACATCAAAGAGGATGCCACTGTCCCGGAGAGCCAGCAGCCCCCGGAGCAGAGCCTGGGAGTGCTGTGCACTCCGGTAAGTGTTGTTGACACAATGAGGGTGTGAGGGCTGCACAGGCAACTTGCACAGCTGAGTGAACTCCTGCTCCTCTGCCATCCTGACCACCACACCAGACCTCACCACTGCGGCTGTCAGCTGGCAAGACAGAGGGGACACAGAATAAGCCAGGGAGGTAACACCACACAATACGCAGACTGGCCAGCTCTCCTCCCAAGTGGCACCTGCTGCTCCTGGCACTTTTGTTCCTCCCACCAGCACACCTGTGCTTCCCCTGTGGTTTTTTTTTTTTCTTTTTAAACATTTATTCAGTTTTGAGAGATAGAGAGAGTGCAAGTGGGGGAGGGGCAGATACAGAGGGAGACACAGAATCTGGAGCAGGCTCCAGGCTCTGAGCTGTCAGCACAGAGCCCGACTCAAGCTGGGCTAGAACTCACCGACAGTTGAGATTGTGACCTGAGCCCAAGTCGGCCATTTAACTGAATGAGCCACACAGGTGCCCTGCCCCTGTGGTCTTAAACCCCTGAATTTCCTCTTCCCTCCCACTGCTCATCTGAACCTGGAGCCTCCTTCCTGATGACCTGTGTGTCCCTTCATCTCTAAGATTCTTCATTAAATTTTATCTCCTTTAGCATCTCTGGGAAACAAAAGGTTCTGGAAACAGACTGACCTTGGTTGAGGCCCTGGCCCTACCACAGATTCACTGCATGACCAACCTGAGTTCAGGATCCTCAAATGAAAAAAGGGAAATAAAATCACCCCTCCTGTTCAGAAGTCTAAAACTGGTAAACAATCAATATAAAGCATCAGCACAGAACAGGTTCTCAAGAGCTCTCCCTCTCTGCCATTAAGAAAGAACAAACCCTGGGTGCCTGGTGGCTCAGTTGGTTAAGCGTTCAACTTTAGCTCAGGTCTTGATTTCAAAGTTCGTAAGTTTGAGCTCCACATCAGGCTCTGTACTCACAGTGAGGAGCCTGCCTGGATCCTCTGTCTCCCTCTCTGTCTGCCCCTCCTGTGGGTATGCTCTCTCTCTTTCAAAAATAATAAACATTAAAAAAAAAAAAAAAAAGAGCCTGAGTATCACAGTCAGCTAAGCATCTGACTTCAGTTCAGATCATGATCTCAAGGTTCGTGAGTTTGGGCCTTGCTTCAGGCTCTCTGCTGCAGAGCCCGTTTAAGATCCTCCATCTCCTGGTCTCTCTGCCCCTCCCGCAGGTGTGCACCCTCTCTCTCTCTCAAAAATAAATAAACATTTAAAATAAAATTAAACAATTGAATAGGTAAATAAAAGAACAAAACTGGGGCGCCTGGCTGGCTCAGTCAGTAGAGCATGCAACTCTTTAATCTCGGGGTTGTGAGTTCAAGCCCCACATTGGGTACAGAGTTTACTTAAAAAAGAGAGAGAAAGAGAAAGAACAAAATTGGGTTCCATCATGTAGAATGGATGCATAAAAATGACAAGAGACCTCAGTGGTGACCAGGAGACCCAGAGAAGGGTCCAGGACTTGTCTTCTTTTACCAAGATTCTGAGTCAAGCACAGTAACTTCAACTAGACCTGCTGCATTCAAGATATCTGCATCATGTTTTTAATTCAAGGTTACTTTGTAATAATTGAGTCAGCATGTTCAAAACATGCACACAATATGAGTTGGAGCCTCAGAAACCCAGTCAGTAAAACAAACCTACCTCAAACACACTTGGGTCACTCACTCTGAGTTAGGGGATTACCCAGTCCTGCACTGCACTGTGGGACTGAGCTACGCACTCTCCAGGCCACAACACTGTCACACCCAGCCAGCAGGCAATAGCCCAAGGGGCACCTGCCTCACTGCCTGTGAACATCTGCCTCCCCCACCTACCACCATTCCACTATCCCCTCCCCCAAATTAGTTTCTTCTCCAATTCCCTTGGACTGTATCTTTAGGAGAAAAAATTATAGGGGTGCTTGGCTGACTCAGTGGGCAGAGCATGCAACTTTTAATCTCACGGTTTTCAGTTCAAGCTCCACATTGGGCATGGAGTCTACTTAAAGTTAAAAAGAGAGAGACAGAGAGAATAAAAAAGAAAAATAGATTCTACTATAAAACTTGCCAAAAGGAAGAGGCCTCCCTCCTCACTACTAGAGCTCAAGAGCACCCCTTGCTACTGCCTCCCCCTTTCCCTCCCCCTCTTCCTCACTCCACCTGATTGCTTTGGACTCATTGTTGTTTCCCATCCAACATATTCAATTTCCCTCTGTGCTGGCCCCCTCAATGTACCTCCTGGATTTGGGACCTTCACCCATCCACTTCTTCCTTCCCACCCCAGACTGGCTCATACACAGACAGCTGAGGCCAAAGGATATCCCCCACTAACCACTTCTGACCTGATATGCTGCTGCATGGCAATGCCCTCTTTTCTGATCTCTTCCCTTCAGCCAACACACTCTGTCCCAGCCCTCCCCCTCTTTCCCAAGAATCTCCCCTATATTCCCAAATGCAATACTCCAGTTTCTCTTCAGATCATATAAATCTTTTGCCTTTTAGCAAATGCACCTCCAGCTCAATGCCTAATCCAGCCAGCAGCCCTCTCCATTGGTCTAGTTTTCTTATTCACACAGCCACCATTTCCATGTCAGAAACCTCATGGTTTCAATGTTCTCTGATCTCTTTTCCTTTTTATACCTTGTGTCCTATCAGACCCTCTAGTTCTGATTCATTCTCTCCCATCTCAGACGCCCATCCACTTAGTCCTCCATGGCCACCACTCTGGGTCAGAGACCACAGTAGTGACACTCCAACTGGTTTGCTTCCTCCTGTCCCATCCTCCTGAGTTCCCCTGCTCAGGCTGCAGGGAGTCCCCAAATGCCCAATGAGTATACCACCTGGCTTTTCAAGCACTAGCTCCCTACTGCCTTCTGCTTAGATCTCCCCGCTATCTGGCTCAAAATGTTCCTTCCCCTATACCGTCACTAGCCCTAAGACCAAAAGGGACATGAGTCATCCTCTGAACACCTTCAGACTCCCACCTAGGCCCGTTTCTTTATAACCCCATATTGGTCAAGGTCTAGCTCAATCACTTCTCCCTCTGTCACCGTATCAAGAACATGACAGGCATGCTCCATCAATGCAGCTGTTCTAGCTACTCACCAGCTAAGGCTTTACCTCCCCCACATCGCAGAACCCCATGGCTGTCTAATCACAGTCCTGCTAATCACAGGACTCTGGGCACTTAGCTCATCTCCAAGCCTCAGCTTCTTCCTCACTACCATGACCATTAGGGAGTCAAGAGGGCCTCCGTCTCTAGTGGTGGCAATGGCGACTGACTACTCCAACAGACATCAGTCCCCAGTGAGTCCCCACACTCTGTGAGCACATCAGTACTTCTGCCCCTTTGGGAAGGGATCAATGGTAGCTACACTTACTACAAGTCCAGAATACAGTACAATGAGAAGACTGCCTCCTTGGGTAAGCCAAGCACATTCACCAAGCACAATTAAGGAACTAAGCTAGGTGCTGAGTGCAGTGTGAAGAAAAATGAACCGACTTCCTGCTCCGAAGGAGCAAAGCTTGGAGCACAACACATTCACAGCCTTGTTCATAAAGCAAGCATTGGCCACGACCAAAATGTCGATCCTCAGAGGAACGGATGCTGCACACAGTGAGCTGACAGAACACTAGATATCAGTTAAAATGAGCAAACTAGAACTCATGCTATAGTCATGACCATGGAGAAATCTCAAAGCTGCACAGAGGAACAAGCACACCACAGAATATAGTACAGAAAGTTTGAAAACACCCAACAAAATGCTGTTCAATTTTACTTATAGATAGGTGTTATGGTATAAGATAGTATAGACACATTAAAGGAATTCAGGATCAGGATTATCTCCAGCACGGAAAAAGGGAATGTTTTCTTTCTTTAAAACAAACAAAAAACAAATAAGACAAAACATCAGGATCTGATAGGGAGAGGCGGTGAGTAACTTTTCTGTCAGTATGAAATATTTAAAAATTACATTCTCTGGGGCGCCTGGGTGGCTCAGTCCGTTGGGCGTCCGACTTCGGCTCAGGTCATGATCTCACGGTTTGTGAGTTCGAGCCCCGCATCGGGCTCTGTGCTGACAGCTCTGAGCCTGGAGCCTGCTTTGGATTCTGTGTCTCCCTCTCTCTGCCCCTCCCCTGCTCACGGTCTGTCTCTGTCTCTCAATAATAAACAAATGGTAAAAAAAATAATAATAAAAATAAAAATTACATTCTCAAACTTATTTTTAATATGTTCACATGATTCAAATTCAAAAGGCACAGAAAGGCATATTGTGAAACTTAAGTCTCCCTCCAACTTATGCCCCAACCAGATCCTCTCCCGGAAGAAAACTACTATTCTACCTTCCCTTCAGGGGGCATCTAGATTCGAAGGCAAATCTGTAAATCTACACCATTTCACCCTTTATTAACTTTTGCATATGAAAACTTAATATCCCTCCCACAGTCTATTGTATGGATAAAGCATATTTAACCAGTTCTTTTCAGGGAGACATCTGGGTTTCCTCCAATTGTCTGCTTTTGCAGTTACATACTGAAAATCCTTTAGATGTATGTGCCACACATGTAGCAGTGATCTGAGGAAAATGTTCTAGATACAGAACTGTTGGATCATATTAATTTTAATGTATATTTGTCATTGTAAGGCATATGGCCAAATTGCCCTCTGTAGAGGTTGTACTAACTTATTCTCCCACCAGCAAAGTATGAGAACCTGATTCCAACCACTGTCTTGCCCACCAATAGCATTTCTTCTCACTCTTCGTTGACTTAGATGAAAACAGCATATCAGGGGTGCCTGGGGTGGCTCTGTAGGTTAAGCACCCAACTTTGGCTCAGATGATCTAGCAGTTTGTGTGTTTGAGCCCCCCGTCAGGCTCTCTGCTGTCCTCTCTTCCCCCTCTGCCCCTCCCCCACTTGTGTAAGCCCACAGGCGCTCTCACTCTCTCAAAAAAAAACATTAAAAAAAAGACAAAGAAAAACAGCATTCCACAATGTAATTACACTTCAGTAATTGACAAAGCTTCAAAAAATAAAAAATTAGGTCAAATGCAACACTTCTTTTGGGATTCCTTTCCCATGTCATTCTTTATTTGAAATGTTCTTGGGCGCTCACTTGGTGTCACCTTCTTTCTTGATTCATTTTACAGAAGTTATTCTATCATGAAGCTCTTCCCTAGATTAAGTTCCCTCTGGCTCCATAGCATTTCTGATTCTACTCATCACAAGCAAGGCCCCTCCATTTTGTGTTGTTCAAAGTTTTTGAGGTGAGTAGGAAGGAAGCTTTATGTCCCAAATTGAAAGATGTAAAATGCTTTTTTATGAACTCATGGATGAGAGTCAAAAGCATTTTCAAAGAATTTTCAACTCAATACCATTCAAAAAAAAATTTTTTTTAACGCTTATTTATTTTTGAGAGAGAGAGAGCGTGCGCGGGCCCACCAGCATGCGCCCGCACACATGAGCAGGAAAGGGGCAGGGAGAGTAGGAGACAGAATTGGAAGGAAACAGGGTCCAGGCTCCAAGTTGTCAGCACAGAGCCCGACGCTGGGCTCGAACTCACAGAACTGTGAGATCATGACCTAAGCCCAAGTCAGATACTCAACCGACTGGGCCACCCAGGTGCCCCAACTCAACACCATTCACTGCGCAGGCACCCCTCAGGTCTCTGTAGAGCCCCAAAACAGCGTCTGCACTCAATGAACCCCAATCCTTAGCAGCATGAAACAAGGTCTGCAATACAGGGAAAACGACAGTCGGGAAGAGGAGACGAGGGAGTGGGTACCAATTTCCAGAGTGTGGAGCTATCACAGAGGTGCCAACTGAGGTGCTCTCTGGCACGAGTCTTCCAGAAAGCTGAGTTGGGGCATCTTGGCGCGCCAAACCTACGGCCCAGGCCCGGCCCCACGGACGCCTAGCGCGAAAGGGACCCTGGGCATCAGGCGATGGCAACTCCGAGACTCCAGCCCACCCAGGCTTGGAAATAATTAGAACCCGCAGCCAACGCTTCGGGGCCCGAGATTTTGCAATGACAGCGCGATCTCCGGCTTTTCTTGGGAAACCTCGCCACCCAGCGAGGTTGGACTCCCTCAGCTGCAACCCGCGGGCCCCCGACCCTGGGCCTGGGTGTGCCGCTGAGGAAACTGAGGCAGGCAGGCCGAGGTCCAAGGTCACACCAGGTGGCAGCAGCCCAGCCCCGCCCCGCCAGCCTGTTGCAGAACCCGCCCGCGCGCAGCGCGGAGGGTCGCGGCTAGGAAGGCCCGCCGCAGGTGACAGGCCTTCCCGAGAGCTAGAAGGCCGGCGGGTCCCGCCTACAAGCGGAGGCCTGGTACTTCTGCGAGCGCCAGCTCCCCACCCCAGGCGGCGCCCGGGGGTCCCGCCCGCCGCGCCCCCGCCACGTCAGGCCGAGGGCTAGCCTCAGGCCGCCACTCCCGCGCCTCCGGCCCGCGCCTGCCCCTGTGTCCCCGCGCCCCCCGAGCTGCTCACCCAGGCCCAGCGGCCGCCCGCCGCCTACCACCCGCGCTCTCTGCCGCCTGGCCCGCCCTACCCGCGCTTCGCAGCTCACCTGGTGCCGCCGCAAGCCGAGGCCGCACTCGCGGGAGGCGGGGGCGGGGCGGGCGGGCGGCCGCAGGGCGGGGCCTCAGCGAGTCACATGGCCGCGCTGCGCAGGCGCCGACAGGGTGCGCACGGAGACCAGGGGGCGCCTCACTAGGGGGCTGGGGGAAGGGCGCCCGGCCGGGGCAGGAGGAGGGGCGCCGCCCCAAGCAGCTCTTGTGCGGTTGCGGCTCCGGTCTTGGCTCAGTGGAGAAGGGCTACAGCCGCCCGGGTGAACGTGCGTCTCTGCATCTGGCTTAATTTAACTCTTGACACCTAGTGGGGCTGAATAAATGAATAAGTGAATAAATAGAGCAATGCCTTTTGGGGAGGGTCGCGCCCGTAAATCTATTTCCTCCTTTCTTCTCTCGCTTCATCTCTCCTTCGCTCTCACTTATTCATCCCTCACTCACTCATTCCTTCGATCCCTTCCCTCCTTTATTCCTTTTCTCCTCATTATCTCTCACTCATTCTCATTCATTCCATCTCTCACTCATTGCTTCCTTCCCTCCTGGTCCCTTTAGGCCCCCTGTTGATCGCCTGCCCTCTGCTGGATCTTGGAGAGAAAAGATGAACACGGTCAGAGTGAACAGGTATTTTCCTGTTTACTAAGATTCTGGAGTAAGTCCAATTCCCATTCCAAAGACCCCAGCAGTCTGCCAGAAGGCTCTTGGCGTTCATTTTTCCACACCTCACCTGCAAGAGGATCTTGTCCTCCGAGGCTCGTTTGTAATTGCCCTGTCCAGAGGTTCCAGCCAGCAGAGCCTCCTGATAGATAAAGTTGGGGTGTTCCACACCGTTTCTGATGAGAGGTGTTATGGAGGGTGGTGGAGCTGTGGTGGAAGGATGTGGCTAGGGATGGCTCCTGGTTAAAAAGAAAGGTGTAGGGGAATGTAGAAGAGGAAGAGAGGCACTGTCCTGGCTGAGCTCACACAGCTGCCCAAGAGTCTAGACAAGGGTCAGGAGAGTAGGACCAGACTCCAGAACCAGAGGTTCCCAATAGGAGTGGACTTCTGGGAAGGCTTTCTGGAGGAGGTGACCCCCTAGCTACACAACAAATTAGAATTTGGGGGGAGTGGGAAAAGCATTCCAGAATGAGGAATGTCAGCAGAGGCACGAAGATGAGATCCAGAGGAATGAATGGTCCAGAGGCCACCAGGAGTTTCTGACCCTGAAGGTAAGACGAAAGCAGACACTACCTCTGGAGGTGCAGGTGGATGTGGCCGGGAGGGCAGCCTTCAGCTAGGGATGGCAGATGCCAAGGTGGGTTGCAGACTCTGGACTACAGGATGGGAGGAGGCCAAGTATAAGGGCAGCAGTGAAGCTATAGCCTCAGATGGGCAGGGAGTGCAGACAGGTTGGCGCTGGCTGGAAACCCGGGAAGGACACAAGTTCTCCACTGCATATGAATGATGTGGGAGGAAGAGTGAGCCCAAGAGATGGTGCAGAACAATGAGGCTACCCACATCACAAGGACATTGGAACAAGAGCAGGTTTGGGGGAAGACTAGGATCACTTTGGCCCCAGGCAGAGTAAGGAAACTACACATGTCCAGCTAAGGACCTTTCAGCCTAGAGGTAAAGTCATGGACATCATGCACTTTAGCCAGAGGTGATACACCGAACTAGTACATGTGTGATGAAAGGAGAGTGAGTTGAAGACAGAGCATGAGGCACATTGATGTTCCAGGGGACACCCAGAAAGCAGGAACCCATAGAGGAGACAGGGGAAGAGTAATCTCAAAGGTCCACGTGTGAGGGTGGCCCCAGAGGGGACAGGAGGCAAAGCCCCTGGATCTGCTACGGGGAGGCCTTTGGTGTGTTTACAGGAGCCCTTCCCTTGGAGTGGCAGAAGCCAGCCTTCAGTGACTGAGGTGTGAAAGGAGGAGAGGACAGGGGACGGGGAAGACCGGAAGATGGCAGGGATGGGTCTGGCCTCCGACATGAGGACAGATGGGACCACAGCTTGAGAAGAGACTGAAGACAGCACCTTCAGGATGGAGGGAGGAGCTGGAGGGTAGAGAGAATGAGAATGAGTGAAGGGGAGCAGGCCAAGAGCAAAGTGGGATGCTGGCCAGGACTGAGAAGAGAGGACATTCCCAAGTCTTCTCAGAGCTAGAGCGACCATCATCTCAAAATGTACTCAGATCAGGGACTCCTGGATGGCTCAGTTGCTTAAGTGTCCAACTCTTAATTTTGGCTCAGGTCATGATCTTGTGGTTCATGAGTTTGAGCCCTACATCGGGTACTCCACTGACAGTATGGAGCCTGCTTGGGATTCTTTCTCTCTCCCTCTCTCTGCCCCTTCCACACTCCCTCTCTCTCTCTCTCTCTCTCTCTCTCTCTCTGTCAAAATAAATAAATAAAACTTAAAAGTTAAAAACAAAAAGATATTAGGAATTTCCGGTTAAGTGGAAATGGACATGAATGGAGAATACTCAAAAGAGGATAAACAAATCATTTAATGCCTGAGAGAATCATCCACATCAGTGAAAGAAAAAACAAAAACACAAATGATACAATAAATATATCAGTGAATGTTTTTTGCAACATATATAACAGACAAAAGATTATTATCCAGAATAAATAAGGAACTTCTAAAAATTGAGAATGAGAAAGTCAACCAGCCAGAAAAATAGTAAAAGATATTTACTAGAAACTCACAGAAAAAGAAGTCCCAGTGGCTATAAACAAAGGAAGTCAAGTTCAATTTCATTAATAATCAGGAAGTGCAAACACTACACCACGTTTTCACACATTGTTAATGAAAAAATTAATCTGACAGTTGTTAAAACAGTAAGGAAGACTATTCAGGAAGGCTATTGTAATAGGGGTATGTCAATAGGGAAAGAGATCAGGCTCCACCCTGAATACAGCAAAGAGAGCTGGGGATTTATAGCCAAAGAGCAGACTGAGAGGATCAGTAGATGTAAGAGTACTAAAATCAGACATCAAGATAGGGAGATTCTTGCTAAACTGGCCCACCAGGGTTATCAGAGCTGGGGATGAAGAACTTGACTAGATATCAAAGGTGGGGGATGCTCCCTAAACTGACTTAGTAGAATTCTTTGCTAAGGCTGAGCTAGGTAGGCCAAGGGGGCCAAGGCTGAGGCCTGGTTGAGAAGAGGGCTCAGAGAATCCTGACTAAAGTTCGGTCAAGGAGAGTCTCTTTGTCAACATCAGCAAGGCAAATATAAAATAGGATGAGATCCAGTGTTGGTTGGTGTGGGTAAGAATACATACATTGATGATAAGAATGTAAATCAGAATGACAAGTTTGGAGCAAACGGTGTTTTTAAAATATATCTGCAAATTCTTTGACTCTCCTCCCTTCAAAAAGTAAAGCCTAATCTTCTTCTCCTTGAATATGGGCGGTACTTAGTGACTGCCTTCCAAAGAATGGAATGAGGCAGAAGAAAAAGCCTGTGGTTTTCAAGGCCAGGTCATATAAGGTTTTGCAGCTTCTGTCTTGTTGAGTCTGCAGCAAGTGAGCCACCATGTCCTGAAGTCACTCAAGCAGCCCTAAGAAGAGGCCTCCACAGAACGAACACCTCTGTCAAAGCCAGCCACTAGCTTGCTGGCCATGAGTGAACTGTATTGGAGGTCAATCCTCCAGTCTCTCTGCCAGACTATAGTCTTCTGAAGTCCCACATCTACCTGGAACTTCAAGGGAGACTGAGCCAGGACCTGGCTAACCTTCCCCAGAATTCCTGACCCTTAAAAACTGTGAAAAATAGGAGGGGGACCTGGGTGGCTCAGTCAGTTAAGCGTCTGACTTCGGCTCAGGTCATGATCTCACGGTTTGTGAGTTCGAGCCCTGTGTTGGGCTCTATACTGAGAGCTTAGAGCCTGGATCCTGCTTTGGATTCTGAATCTCCCTCTCTCTCTGCCCCTCCCCCACTCACTTGCGCTCCATCTCTCTCTCTCAAAAATAAATAAATGTTAAAAAAAAAAAAAACTGTGGGGGCGCCTGGGTGGCGCAGTCGGTTAAGCGTCCGACTTCAGCCAGGTCACGATCTCGCGGTCCGGGAGTTCGAGCCCTGCGTCAAGCTCTGGGCTGATGGCTCAGAGCCTGGAGCCTGTTTCCGATTCTGTGTCTCCCTCTCTCTCTGCCCCTCCCCCGTTCATGCTCTGTCTCTCTCTGTCCCAAAAATAAATAAACGTCAAAAAAAAAAAAATTAAAAAAAAAAAAAACTGTGAAGGGCGCCTGGGTGGCTCAATTAGTTGAGTGTCCAACTTCAGCTCAGGTCATGAACTCGTGGTTTGTGAGTTCGAGCCCCACATGGGGCTCTGTGCTGACAGCTCAGAGCCTGGAGCCTGCTTCGGATTCTGTGTCTCCCTCTTTCTCTGCCCCTCCCCTGCTCATGCTCTGTCTCTGTCTCTCAAAAATAAATAAATGTTAAAATTTTTTTTTAAAAACCTGTGAAAGATAGTAAGTGTTTATCACTGCTGTCATAAGCTGCTTGGCTGTGGAGTAATTTTTTATGCAGTAGCATTAGATAACTAATACCCTAAAACAATTGGCAGCAGCTATTACCATTTAAATAAAATGTAAAGTGGCTCTCTGCAACCAATGATTCCACTTCTGGGTGTCTGTATTGGAGAAATATCCCCAGAAGGATGTAAGACAGCACGGCAGAGGATGTTTTCAATTGTGAAAAAGCAGAATCAAAGTGAATGTCCATCAATAAACTATGGTGCATTGGCACTGTGGAATGACCTATAGCAGGCGATCTAGAGGTTGTGATGTAGCAATAACTTTCAGTAAGTGACAAGGACAAATTGTGAAAAGATTCATATCCTAACATTTGTGCAGAAAACAACAAGAGCTTTGAGGATTAAAGCCATCCTAAACTTTAGCTCCTTGTCTCCATCAAGATGACTTCTTATTATGCCACACTGGGTGAACAGGACTTTATCCAGAAGGATGAGGTTGCAAATAACTGTATTGTTTCTTTCAGGAACTTCCTGAGAATCTATCTGAACAATAGGCTATTCAACTAGCCCTAGCCACCATCAGAAGGAATAGTCCCATGTCAGTACAGCAGATAGCTCAATGTGTAGCAGATAGCTCAAGACAGGGTGCCTTCAAGACTTTTTACTCCTCAGGGCTGTTTCCAAACACTCCTCTAGCTGTGCCCATCACCCCCAAACTATTATATATCAAGAGTTCTGCCCAATTCTACTCTGGCTCCAACACTAAAAGACCTGCCCCCACCAAGCCTTGTAAATTCAGTTGACCTTGAAACAACTTGGATTGGAACTGCACAGGTCCACTTACACATGGACTTTTTACAGTAGAGTACTGTAAATGTACTTTCCTTTATGATTTTCTTTTTAATAAATAAATAAATAAATAAATAATTTATTTATTTAAGTAGACTCCATGTCCAACGTGGGGCTTGAACTCACGACACATGCTCTACTAACTGAGGCAGCCAGGTGCCCCCTCTTACAATTTTCTTAATAATAGTTTCTTTTCTCTAGTCTACTTTGTTGTAAGAATACAGCATATAATAAGTATATAAAATAGGTGTTAACTGGCCATGTTATCAGTAAGAGTCCCAGTCAATAGGCTATTAGTAGTTAAGTTTGGAGGACTTAGAAACGATTTGCAGATTTTCAGCCTCGCAGGAGTTGGCAACACTAACCGCTGAGTAGCTCAAGGGTCCGCTGTGTAAACATCCTGCCTTTGACCTCTTCCACCCACACAATTCCATTCTCTCACACACACAATTAACAATAATTTCTTAATATCACCAAGTAGTCAAGGGATCACATTTCCCTATTATCCTATACACGTTCTTCTTTGTTGCTTTTTGAAGTTTATTTGAATCAAGATCCAAACGAGGATCTCATACTCATAGTTCATATAGTTGGGATACCTCGAAAGTCTCCTTTAATCTTTGAGTTCCCTTTCATGTTGTATTTTTCTTCTTGTTGAAGAAACCAGGTCCTTTGATCTGTAGTTTCACCCAGACTGAATTTTGTAGTCTACAATGTGACAACCGCTGGTGGGCATGCAAAGTGCTTTCTTCTTGGAAAAAAGTAGAAAATTGTAAAAATTATGTGATAGGCACTTAAGGAAAATTCATGCTTCAAGGGGTACTGTGCATTGTGTAGAATACACCCTTCTCATCTATCAGATTCTAGTCTTTCCTTACCCTAGCTGATTTACTACTCTGTCCAATGTAGATAATAGCAATGCAAAATAATTCTTGTCCGTAGACATGCAAATCATATCAGGTGGAGATTCAAATGGTTTCTCTCGCCCACTGCAGAAGAGGCCAGTTTTATCTCATTTACATATTCAGTGCAATATTCTCAAATACTAAAAAGCTGGTAATATATTACCAGCTTCCTCTTTCTTTCCTTCCTTCCTTCCTTCCTTCCTTCCTTCTTTCTTTCTTTCTTTCTTTCTTTCTTTCTTTCTTTCTCTCTTTCTTTCTTTCTTTCTTTCTTTCGTGTAGCCACCACACCCAACATGGGGCTTGAACTCAGGACCCTGATCAAAAGTTGTACGCTTGGGCAGCTTAGGTGGCTCAGTCTGTTGAGAGTCCGACTCCGGCTCAGGTCATGACCTCATGGCTTGTGGGTTTGAGCCCTGCATCGGGCTCTCTGCATTCATCCAAGAGTCTGCTTCAGATCCTCTGTCTCCCTCTCTCCCTCTCTCTCAAAAATAAATAAACATTAAAAAAAAAAAAAAAAAAGACTTGCATGCTCTACCAACTGAGCCAGCCAGGTGCCCCAACAGCTTTCTCTTCAGTAAGTTAATATCTGCTTGAAAGTTATGATTTTACCTATTTAAAAAAATTATTCTATAATATGTTTAATGCATGAATTTAGAACTTACAAATGTATGTCCCCAGGACCCAGGACTCAGGTCTGGGCTGTGGAAATTTTCTGAAACACTAACAGAGATCTGTGCACAAAGATGTTTGTCACACATTATCTGTAATAGGAAATGAAACATCCACAATCTAAAGGTCCAAGAACAGGGGAATGACTAAGATGACAGATTTCATAGTCAGTATATGATACTATTACTAAAATTGTATTTTACACCGGTTACAGTTGATTGTTTATAGGTTTTCCCATGATGTAGTTTTATAATCTAAATTATAATTAGGGACGCCTGGGTGGGTCAGTTGGTTGACCCTGGGTGGGTCAGTTGGTTGGGTCCAGCTTTGGCTCAGGTCATGATCTCATGGTTCATGGGTTTGAGCCGCACGTCGGGCTCTGTGCTGGCAGAACAGAACCTGGAGCCTGCTTCAGATTCTGTATCTCCCTCTTTCTCTGCCCTTCCCCCACTTGCACTCTGTCTCTGTCTTTGTATCTCTCTCTCTCTCCCAAAAGTAAATAAACTTAAAAAAAATTTTTTTAAAGAAAAAAACAATAAATAAATAATAATTAAAATTCCAATTGCTAAATATTTGTTAATCCTTGGGAGATGCTGATTCTACAATGGTAGGTTTACAGCACAGGATCAAATGGCAGCTACACCATGATTTGTTGTATTTTTTAAACTAATAGAGGGAGAGAGAAAGAGAGAAAAGGAAAATTTATCAAAATATAAATAATGGCTGCCTTTGATAGATGGGATTTATGTTTGGTCCTTTCTAAAGTTTTCATGTATTGTTTGTAGAAGCAATAATCACCGCCACCGCCCCCCACCCCCATCCACACACAAAGAGGTGATTGGAGGCTCCAGGTTAACACAGTAGAGGGTGCTAGGGTGGAAAGAGGGGCAGCTGAGTACCTTCCATGGATTGAGCACCAAAACAAGGTGGGGAATCAGAGGGGTCCTCACATGAGGCTGAAGGGAGACAGAGACAAATGCTCAAAGATCATGTGCAAGGCTCCCTACAGGGAAGTTTCATCTGCCCCAGAAGCTTCCAGCTTCCAGTTCCTGCAGGGCCCAGGATCATATTCATAAAATGTGTGGCCAGTGACAGGATCCAGCAATGGCAAGGTAGCCTGCAGGAACCAGGAGGGCAGAGACTTTACCTTCAAGTGGTGTGGGATATTGGTCAAGCCTGGGAATGGCTTCAGCTTCCTCCATCATTTCCTTTTCAGGGTCTAAACTACCCACTTTCACACTGAGGTCCCCAGGGGGGTCTGCAGGTGCTGAGAGAGTACAGGTCCATTTCAGGATCCACCTTCCCATGGACTTCCTGTCTCCCTGAGGCTAGGAAGTCTATGGTTGTCTCTACCTCCTCTCCTTCCCTGGCCACCCATCCAGATTCTAACCAAAGACCACTGCCCTAGGAGTTACCACCTCTGGGCCGCAAAGGGACAAGTAGAAATAGAGCTCTGGAGCAAACAGCAAAGGGGGTAGCACTTAATTTTATCCCAGTGACAAACTCTTGACAAGCTCCCAGTCTCTGTCTGTCTGTGAATCTCTGTGTCTATCAGCCTTCCCAAAACAGAGTGCAGAAGGGGGAGAAATGTCAATGCTCATTTTGGTTAAACATGATAGGAAGTTCACTCTCTACTTTCAGAACCCTAGGAAGTCTCAGTCTCATTTGCCCAAGGATTTGCCAGTGAGGACTGGCTTTACCAATGAGGTTATAAGGCCAATGTTTTCCATAAATTGATGAATGGAATGTGCAGGCCCAAGGACATGAAGAACAAATGCAGGGGTGGTTGAGGCACCTGGGTGGCTCAGTCGGTTGAACGTCCCACTCTTGATTTTGGCTCAGGTCATGATCTCACAGTTTGTGGGATTGAGCCCTACATTGGGCTCTGCACTGACAGTGTGGAGCCTACTTGGGATTCTCTTCCTCTCTCTCTCTCTCTCTCTCTCTCTCTCTCTCTCTGCCCCTCCCCTGCTCTCTCTCTCAAAATAAATAAATAAAATACAGAGGTGCTTGGGTGGTTCAGTTAGTTAAGTGTCCACCTCTTTTTTTTTTTAATTTTTAATGTTTATTTTTGAGAGAGAGACAGACAGAGTGTGAGCAGGGGAGGGGCAGAGAGAGACACACACACACAGAATTCAAAGCAGGCTGCAGGCTGTGAACTGTCAGCATGCGGGGCTTGAACTTGTGAACTGTGAGATCATGACCTGAGCTGAAGGTGGATGCTTAACTGATTGAGCCACCCAGGTGCCCCAAGTCCAACTCTTGTTCTAAGCTTAGGTCTTGATCTTGGGGTCATGAGTTCAAGCCCTATGTTGGGTTCTGCACTGGGCATGAAACATACTTAAAAAAAAAAAGAAAAAAATGCATTTGGAGCCCATATACAATATAGGATACACTGCAGTCATACCTTTCCAGTGATGCACAGAAAAGTATTTAAATGTCAACTTAAAAATATGCAAGAGTGGGGTAACTGGCTGGCTCAAACGGTAGAGCATGTGACTCTTGATTTCAGGGTCATAAGTTTAAGCCCTATGCTGAGTGTGAAGCCTACTTAAAAAAATTAATATGTGTAAGAGAGTGGCGATGGTTGTCCAACCTCATGAATGTGTGAATAATACTAAAAAACACTGAATTATACACTTTAAAATGGTGAATTATATGGTATGTGAATTATGTCTCAATTTTTAAAAAGTGCTTATTTATTTTTAAGAGAGAGAGAGAGAGAGCACATGCGTGCACACAAGTGGGGGAGGGGCAGAGAGCGAGAGGGAGACAGAATCCTAAGCAGGCTCCAGGCTCTGAGCTGTCAGCACGGAGCCTCATGCAGGGCCTAAACCCACAAACTGTGAGATCATGACCTGTGCCAAAGTCGGATGCTTAACCAACTGAGCCACCCAGGTGCTCCAAATTATATGTTTTTTAAAAATGTGCAAGAGGAAAACAAATGTGCAAGAGGGATATAGATAGGGTCATCAACTATGCCAGTTGGCCTAGATTCAGGGAGTTGCAGAGATGCAGGAATCTCAGAACTAAAGTCCACAGAGTCCTAGAGAAACCAGAACAAATTGATCATCCTAAATACAGAGTTTTAAAACTTATTTTCAGGAGAATGAGCAAAAAAAGCTTGAAGATGTGAAAAGCTTTCTTATAGACTCAAGACCTGAAACCCTGTAGGCAAGAGGGGCCTTTCTGGGAAAACTGTCACGATTTCCTCTCTCAATTTCCACCCCACCCTAAGCTCCTGCCTGGGACACCCAGACAGGGGGTGTACCCAGCCTAGCCTGGGCCAGGCACTCAACAGGCAACAGTAGGTGCCAGCTCATACTCTCTGAGGCTCATGTTGGTGCTTGTCCACTTGGCACTTGTGGACCATTTTGGCTCAGAATTTTTGCCACTTATCCTCCCTTCCCTTTGGCACTGACAAGGGCCACATATATCCTACCCAGCAGAACTTTTATCCTTCTAAAAGCATCCTCAGGCCCTCTTACTCCCTTGCATCCTACCTCCAGCTCACTTGCCTCCACCCAACAAGTCTGTGTGGTATCTGGCCACCAGCGAGGATCTGGGCTGTGTTCTCCATGAACAGGACATGGCTCTTGGGCCAAGCAAGATTTCCCATGTCTAAAACTTAATAAACGTGATTTACTTTAGGTTCCTTACATCCCCACCCCTTACAAAATACAGTGGGATATGAGATTCTGCAAGTCTAACAGAAGCAGTAACAAAAGTCTATCTGGTCACGCTTTGCATGTGGCGCTGCAAGGTAGTGGCAGGAAAGCAGAACCTGGACCATGTTGGCACAGTACTCGGCTCACAGTAGGCGCTGATAAATATTTGACAGATAAACAATCTTTCCATTTCATCTGTAGACTGCTAGCAGCTCTGCCCAAACGTGCGGATCTCATTGATTTGGTGAGACTAGCACGCAGTAGGGTCGCAAGAAATGCAGGTGGCCAGCGTGAGCCTGCCAAGGGCAGTATCAGGACTACTATGCAGCCATGTTTCCCGCCCACCGGCTCTCGTCAGCCAGAGCATGTGGGCTCAACGTCCCGCGCGACAGCAGCGCTGGGAGAGAGGCCGGCGATTTGGGGTACGCGGGAGGGGGCGGGCGCCGAGAAGTCACCCCGCTGGGCCTTGAAACTCCATTTCCCATAGGCCCTCGCGCGCGACTCCATTTCCCACAATCCCCGCTCGGCTTCCGGCGCGGCGGAGGCGCCTCCAACGGCTTCCGGGTTTAGGCCTGGCGCTGCGGTAGAGACGGCGGCAGCGGCGGCAGAGCGGGACGCGGGCGGTGGGAGCGGAGGGACCGGCATGGACGTTTCGGGGCAGGAGACCGACTGGCGGAGCGCCGCCTTCCGGCAGAAGTTGGTCAGTCAAATGTGAGTAGGGGCCGGTCTAGAGGCCGAGATCCCCGGACCTTTCCCCCCTCAGCCCCCCTGCGCGCGGAGGGCGAGGCCGGGCCGGACCCGTGGGAGACCTAGGGCGGCCCGACCCGCGGGGGCTTGGGGGTGCCGGGAGGCCGAAGGCGCCAGGGACTCGCGTGAGTTACAGGGCGCGGCCGAGCCTTCGGCTGTCCCTTCCGTTCTTCGCTGATACGGACTGTTCGTTAGCTTTCCTGGGGCCGAACTCTGCAAACCAGCGAGCCCTGGGTTATGAGTCATCGTCCTGAGCTTTCTCATTCGTCATTTGTGTGCTTTGGTTGCAGACTTTCCCCTGCTTTGAATCACACTGAATTCGAAAAAGGAAAGGGGCAGCCCGTGGCGGCTTTAGCAGATCTGGGTGTTTTGTGATTCCTCTTTAAGAAAAGCGCATCAGAATGAGAGAAAGAAATTGGAAGAGGGTGGCTGGAGGATGAGGTTCGGAGGCTAGGTGCTTGGGGCTGAGGGCGGTAGGGGATGGAGAATCTAGAAGTAACCTGCCTCCGCCGCCCCCCCAGTCCGGCCCCAGTGTGGATTTCTCGAGGGGTGGCAGGAAGAGGTTGTCAGGAAGCGACCTTTGGTTGGGAGGACGGAATGAAGAGCTGGGGTTAGTTAGTGCCTTGTCCCCAGTTTCAGCTGCTGAACCCTTCCATGCTGCCAGTGCGCCGTAGGCTTCACCACCGACTACTTGTTTCATTTAGCAGTCTTTTACTGAGCTTACTGGTGTAGTGATAGCCACAAATTTACCTGAGACAGCTTCTGCCCTCGGGGAACGCACTACCACAAAGGAGTAGTTACAGTGCCTTCTTTCTTCTGGGAGGAATTGTCAGTTTGCTTGAGCAGACCAAGAGCAGTCTGTGGAGTAGGTAACGAATAAACTGAGCCCTAAAAAAACAAGTAGTGTGAAAGGCCATCGTTCCAGGCTGAAGAGTGGAGAAGTGTGAATGCTCACTGCATGGAGGACATTGCTGTAGGCTGGTTTCTGGAGTTTGAGGAGTAAGGAGGTTCAGGAGATGGTAATGGAATGAGGGTGAGCAGGTGCTGACATGTTAGTGGTGGGAGTGCTGTGCTAAGGAGTTGAGCCTGTATTTGGCATGTGGCCTGCTTTGAGGTAGTGAAATGCCAAAGTTGGGAAGATTCCCTGAGTCCCTGGAGATGGATCAAGAACAGACGAGAGAGAGAGGCCAATTAGGCCATTATGAGTTTTGAACTCTTGGGGTTTGGGGACCTTTCATTTTTCATCCCTATGTTTTTACTGCTAGATCACTGCCTGTCACGTTGCTCCATAAAATGGTTGTGGAATGACCTAGTCGGCAGGAGATTATAGACAGTGGTGGAAACTGAAAGAGGAAGACCATTCCAGAGATAGGGGAGAGCAAGCATAGACAGTTCTTGATGACTAACTGGAGGGGGTGGAATGCAGCAGTGTGGAAGGAAGGAAGTGGGATGGAATGCTGGGAAGCCTCTTAGTACAGTGGAAGGCATAGGGACTGTAGAGTTAGTGGCTCTGGGCACTGCCATGGAATAGTCTGGGGACAATTCTGCAGATATTGCAGAATCTGATAATATTGGGGTTTTTTGTTTTTTGGCTTTTGGGGTTTTTTGGATGCCCTGGAGTTGTCTATAGCTGAAATCTTGATGGATGGTTCACTTCAGAGCTCCTGCAAGAAAAGCCCCCAGGGCAGTGATTTCTCTTTGGGGAGACCAAAGAACCTGAAGGATGAGTTGTCATCAAAGGAAATTGGGGAGGGTGGAGGGAGAGTCAGAGGTTAAGGAGGGCGATTGAAGAGTCTCTGGGTGTCAAGGACTAACTGTATACTTCATAATTCAACTTCCTTCTGCTTCTAGGGTAGTTGGATTCTTTCTTTTCTTTTCCTTTCCTCCCTTCCCTTCGCTTCCCTCGCTTCCCTTCTCTTCCCTTCGCTTCCCTCCGCTTTGCTCCCCTCCCTTCCCCTCCCCTCCCCTCCCCTCCCCTCCCCTCCCTTTCCTTTCCTTTCTGCCAGATAGCTGCTTGTGTGTTAGTTTTTCCCTAGTTGCCGTAACAAAATACCACAAATACAGTGGCTTAAAACAACACAAATTTATTACCTGGCAGTTTCTGTAGATCCGAGATCTAGGTGGACTCAGCTGAGTCTTCTGCTTAGGGTCTTACAGAGCTGAAATCAAGACATTGGTTAGGTGTGCATTTTTTCCCCCAGAGGCTCTGCAGTAGAATTTGCTTTTCAGGCTCATTCATGTTGTTGGTCATATTCAGTCTATGCAGTTGTAGGACTGAGGTGTTCTTGTGCCTTACTATTTGTTAGCCAGTGGTCAGTCTTTGTTCCTGGAAGCGGCCTGTATTCAGTCTCACACTTTGTATTTTGGCCCCCTCCATTAGGTGTGGGTTCTTCTACTGCATCTTTCTGACGTCAGCCAAGAAAATTCTCTAGTAAAGACTCAGATTAGATTGGAGCCGCTCAGATAATCCAGGGTGATGTTCCTATTTTAAAGTGCATAACTTTAATTATCTCTGTAAATATAACGTAGCGTGTTCATGGATTCCCATGGACACCTTTGGGAGCCCTTCTGCTACCACTGCTGGGATGAGCAGTTTTCAGAGGTTGTCTGCCTAACATGATGTGGTGTTCTGAGTTTGCAGATTTGTCTGTTTTATCTCTATGGTTCACTTTGAAAATCATGATTCTTGGTACCTTGATTTGTTGTGTTCATGGGTTTAATTCTGACTTCCTCTGGTGTTCATGCTGTTGGTTGAAGGTGGATATCTTGGGAAATGTTTTGAACCTGAGTAGTTTATAGATGAGTGAGGGAGTAAAGAAAGCATAGTGAAGAGCTGGGGAGTTTCAACAGAAGGAGAAGCATCTGATAGCTCGTTCACTCTCTCCATCTGCTCTTGAGTATCTACCAAGAGAACAGTGCTTCAGATCACAGGCCCAATAATCTAGTCTCTTGTCCATCATGAGAAAAAGCAGTTTTGAGTTGGGGCTGGTTAGGAGAGCCCTTGCAGGGACTCTCTAGTATAGCCTCTTCTTAGCCCTCCACCGCCTCTACCTCATTTGGGCCCATTCTGGACTGCACCTCCCCTTGCTCTCTGCTGCCCTGCTGAAAACCTTCTGTGACTTCTCTTAGCATTAATAAGACTCCAGGTGGCCTGGCCTAGTCACCTCTTCTCAAACCCCCCAGCTTGCTCCATTCTCTCTGGTTTTTCAGCTTCTTGAACACTCTTAAGTTTTTTTTTCTCTCTTTTTAAATAAGTTATTACCAAGTATTTAGGGTATTTGACAATGGGTAGACTCCTCCCCCCCCTCCCACTTATGACCAGTTTCTCTTCCTTTCCTTTAAATGTCTGCTTAAATAACAAATACTCCAGATCCTTCCCTGCCTACCTGGCCAAAGTGGGTCACCTCCTTCGATGTGTTGGATCTCAGCCCCTTGTAGTTTCTGGTGGGACCCCAGTCCTATGGAACATGGCACCTGGCAAATAAAACACTTGTTGAGATGTGCAAGAGTAAGTGTTTTCCTAGAGGCTGCGTGCACCGCTCTCTCTACAGTGGTCTTCTTTACCTGTGCCAGCGTGCATTGTGAAGCTCTGGAAACCCCATTTTCTCTACTTGTTAGCCCAAGTGACCATGTGCAGGATACTTAACCTTTCTGGATCATCATCTTTATCTATGAAATGGCTGGAGTCCAGTCTGTCTTAACAGGGAAGGTGGAGGGAAAATAAAAAGACCTCCACCTGAGCCCTAGCAGATGCCTCCTCCTTAGGCTCTTGCAGGAGTAGGAGCCCTGGAAGGTGAAGGTGAAACCCCCAAGGCTGGTTATGGGAGTTGATGACACTTAAAGGAGCTCGTGGGGAGGGTAGTTGTGATGTTGTTGGTGAGTTCAGATCATTTCTTCATTGAACATCTACCGTCCCCGCAGCACTCCAGGAGAAGCCCCCCTTAGAGTTCTCAAGCTGGCCTTTGTGGGCCTTGGGCCTTCCTGGGGGAATTGTTGGATTAGTGTTGACCATGGGTCTGGTCTGTGGGATCCCAGAGAACAAGCATGTATTTGCAGTTGCCAGCACTGTGCCTGGAATGGAGTAGGTAAGCAGTGAATGAATGAAAGGACTTCGTCAATCACTTCTTCCGGTTCTTCTAAATTTTTCTTCCATCTTATTCTTGAGACTTTTTATGCCTCCCACTTCTTAGTACAGCATGTTGCACATATAGACATGAAATAAATAAATGTCTGTTGGGTTGAACAGATTGCAGAGGGGAGGAGATACGGGTGGTGGGGGAAGGGCAGCGTGTATCAGGGCTCTCTACTCAAGTGCCAGGAGATTAGGGAGCATGAAGCAGACTCAGGGCAGACAAGTCAGCCTCTGAAAGATTTGAGCTCCAAGTTGGGACCTAGGAGATGGAGAGCTTTCTGCCTGCACCATAAGGAGAAAGTTGAGTGCTACTTAGCCAGAAACGTAATAAAACAAAGCAAAACAAAACATAAGGAACAAAGAACAAACAACTGAATAGCAACTTCCAAGGTCCTGGAGAGGCCTTAGGGAAGAAGGATGGGGAGTGCCCTGAAACTTGCATGTCTAGATTCTGCCTGTGGGTTATGTTTTATCCTCCAAGCAGAAGTGAGCGAGTCTTGGGTGAGCTTTTTCTGTGGCTTATCATGTTCAGGCATCCCAACAGCCTGGTACCCTCCTGGTGCGATTCTGGCCCTTGTTTTCCAGTGGGGAAGTTCCTGAGCTCCTCTGCTTTCTTGATAGCCTGGTCCATATCTCAACAACTGGGCTGGCTTGCAGGCTTCTGTGTATAAGCCACCACTAAAATGTTCATTCCCTGAGGCCAGGGGCCCATCTGTCTGACCACCTTAAGCCTTGCTGCCCCTGACAGCAATCAGGAAGTGATCGTGGAGCCATTGACTTCAAGAGTCTTGACCCTTGGCCCTACTGCCTCTAGACCAGGAGTGACAGTAACCTGAAGGGATGTGAGCCCTCATCTGCTCAGGGGTCCAGGGCTTCCTCAACAGCAGCAACACAGCAGCTGACATGAATCCCCGCTGCAGGAGGTGACCTATGTTAGCCCATTGACTTCATGCCTGCAGGGTCATTCGATGCACTTGTTACTCCTGTTTTTAAGGGGAAGAAACTGAGGTGTAGAGGAGAAGTCACTGCTGCTTATAGTTATGCTCTGCATATTACAAATGAATGTTTGCTGAACCATGGCAGGACAGGAGAGGCAAACTGCCTTATAATCTGAAAGAGGTCATGCCTTTTTTAGGGGTAGAGGGGAGATGGCAGCTCTGGAAATTAACCCAAGCCAAGTGCCAGTGGGCATCCGTTTTAGCAACTCCCTGTGAGTCAGTGCGACCCAAACAGTGGCGGAAGGGCCAGCCAGCAAGCCTCTGATGATCTTTGGCCTCCACACAGGCTGTAGCCAGCCTCCCAGCCTCACCAGCTCCCTTTTGTAAGAGATCCCACCCACCTGCCACACCTGCAGCCCTTAACATCCATTCCTGACCAGAAGTCTTCCGACTCTTACTACCATTTGTGACAAGGTGGGTGGTTAGCCCAGGCTCCATGTTTGGCATTCCCAGTGGTCACATGATCATCATACCACTGTCATGCAGGGCCGGGGAGTACCCTTTAAAGCATTCCTCAGGGCAATAATGTTGGTTCCATACTAGAGGGCACATTTTTAAAGGAATTCTAATGAATTTTTAAGAATTCAAAATGGAATGTTTAAATCCAGAAACCAAGTAGTATAAAGACCCCATGCCCATGTACCCACATTCAGCTTCAGGCTCAGTCGGTTGAATGTTGACTCTTGAATTTGGCTCAGGTCATGATCCCAGGGTGATGGGATAGAGCCCCACATCGGGCTCTGCGCTGAGCATGGAGCCTGCTTAAGATTCTCTGTCTCCTCCTCTACCCCCTCCCCAGCTTGTGTGCTCTCTCTCTCTCTCAAAAATAAATTAAAAAACAAAACCAAACCCTGAGATCAAGAGTCACATGCTCTGCCCATTGAGCCAGCCAGGTGCCCCAAGTTGGAGAAAGTGAACCATGAACAGGAAGACGCAGACAAACCGACATTCCTCACAAGCTGCTGCTGGAGGCACATAAATGAGGCCATTTTTCTGGAAGGCCATTTGGCAATACCGTTTATTCCCGTAAGCTTAAAATGTCTACTTCCTTAGGCGTTTCCTCCAAGGCTATAGGCAGGAGAGTATTCAAAATCTGTTGGCAGTGAGGATGCTCATGTCCACATCAAGTCAGGAGTGGGACAGGGGAGATTAGCCAGCAGTGGAGCTGGATTAGATTTGTTGTGGGAGCTGGAGATGGCAGGTTCAGTGCTGCTGTTAAAAATGACATGGGAAGGGCACCTGAGTGGCTCAGGCAGTTAAGCTCCGACTTGGGCTTAGGTCACGATCTCACTGCATGTGGGTTTGAGGCCCGTGTAGGGCTCTGTGATGACGTCTCAGAGCCTGGAGCCTGCTTCAGATTCTGTCTCATGCTCTCTGCTCCTTCACCACTCATGCTCTGTTTCTCTCTCTCTCTCTCTCAAAAATAAATAAACATGAAAACAATTTTAAGAAAATGACATGGGAGAGGGTGTCTGGGTGGCTCAGTTAAGTGTCAACTTTGGCTCAGGTCATGATCTCATGGTTTATGGGTTCGAGCCTCTGCTGTCAGCACAGGGCCTACTTCGGATCCTCTGTCCCCCTCTCTTCACCTTTCCTCCACTTGTGCGCTTGTGCTCTCTCTCAAAAATAAATAAACATTAAAATTGCTTAAAAAAAATGATATGAGACGGGGCGCCTGGGTGGCTCAGTTGGTTGAGTATCCGACTTCAGCTTAGGTCATGATCTCACAGTTTGAATTTGAGCTCTGCCTCGAGCTCTCTGCTGTAAGTGCAGAGGCCACTTTGGATCCTCTGTCCGCTCTCTTTCTGTCCCTCTCCTGCTCATTCATTTTCTCTTATTTCTCTCCCTCTTCCGGTCACTCCCTCCCTCTCCCCACCAATGAATAAACTTTATTAAAAAAAAAAAAAAGATATGGGAGGGGCACCTGGCTGGCTCAGTCGGTAGAACACGTGACTCTTGATCTTGGGGTTGTAAGTTTGAGTCCCACTTTGGGGTGTAGAGATTACTTAAAAATCTTTTAAAAAAATGACACAAGAGATGTTCATAACCCAATGATACTGAGAACAGGTTAGCAAGCAGAACATGTGGTCCAGATGAAGTGCCCTGTGTGCACATGAGGAAGATGGAGCCATGGTCACAGATAGCTACCATAAGGTGGAAAGTCACATGTGTTCTGCCTTCAGTGTGGATGTCCTCCCTCATCTGGGCCCTGAGTGGCACCACAGCCTTCCTAAGATGATTCTTTCCACCCCTTTTAAGAAGCATTCTCCTTTCAGTCTGAAACTGTCCTTCCAGATGGCTTTCCCACCATGCTGGTATGAGAGGCCCAGCCAGATGCTCCCTCCTCCATGCCAGGCCCTCTGGTTTCATACTTCTCTGTTCTTTCTCTTCCCTGTTGGAGGTTTGGCTTTGGCATCATCCCCTTCTCATGAGCCCTGATGGCTCAGACCGTGGCAATTCTTACTTCCTCTTGAGTTTGTAGGGCCCGCACTGGGTGCACCCTGGCATGTACTAAACAGATTAACTCTTTTTTGCTATTTTTACACTCATTATTTTTTTGCCTTGCCAACAGTATTATGAATTCCTAGAGTGTAGGATCTGGTCTTATACCTCTGCATCTCATTGAGCTCCTGGCATGATGCCTTGGCTTAGATAAGAGGTGCATAATAATCACAGGTAGGATGGTGGAAAGCAGTGCTGGCTTCTCTTCTGATGGCCTTCCAGGGCTTTCTCTCCGTCAGTGCTACCTAAACATTGAACCACTTCGCATTCTGAGCCTTTTTTTTTAAATCAAGACATTTATTTAAAGACGGAGAGTTCAGGGGCGCCTGGGTGGCTCAGTTGGTTAAGCATCTGACTTCGGCTCAGGTCATGATCTCCTGGTTTGTGGGTTCAGGCCCTGCGTCGGGCTCTGTGCTGACAGCTCAGAGCCTGGAGCCTGCTTCAGATTCTGTGTCTCCCCCTTTCTCTGCCCTTCCTATGCTCATGCTCTGTCTGTCTCTGTCTCTCAATAATAAACGTTAAAAAAAAAAAAAAAAATTAAAGATGGAGAGTCCAGGCAGTTAGTAGGTGGTTCTGTTTAACAGATAAACAAATGAGTATCCAATCCTGGAGAACAAAGAAGATACATTAGAAGCCCAGGCATAATAATCTTGAAACCTATACTGTGATGGAGATGCTCCCTTCCATTTTAATAACAAATCACTTGCTAACATGGTGAGGGTTAATAAAGATCACTGATTGAATGAGGTAAGTATCTTGAGGTGGCATAGCTGTTACTTAGAGCAGTGAGCCTTTGGAGAAGACATTTGACCTCTTGAAGTCCCTGTTCTCCTTACTTTGAGCTTTTTATTTTGAGTGTTTCAAACATGCAGAATTGTAAGGATAGTATAGAGTGCTTGGGTACACCCTTCCCTCAGGTTTACCCATTTTCTCATTTATACACATCTTGGAGCTCATGCTTGGTGAATGACAGCCAAGTTCCGTCTTGCTCCCTCCTCCTTCTGGACCCTGTTTTCTCTTTGCCCTTGGCCCCACAGTCTTCTCTAAGTTCCCCACCTGGGAATCTGCTGGGGGGGGGGGGGCTAGGGGTGGGTAGGGAATAGGAGACCCAGCTGCCTTTGAGCTGACCCACTCGCATCCAGTCCAGGAGAGGGACAGGCAGGTGGGCACATCCAGACTAAGGGGCCTGGACCAGAACTCCCCCCTCTCCACACCTCCAGAGGCTCATCCTTCTTTTCTACCCCCTCTCCCCTTTCTGACTCCCTTTCAATCCTCATCAGAGGTGATGTTTTATTGAGTGATCTGGCCACTGTGTGTGGCATGGAGCACCTGTAACAAAGAATGCCAGATTTGCTCTGAGAAACCCTGATGGAACACTCTGTGCCCTCCAAAAGCCATGGGTCTGCTCTGATTCATGCTGGAGGGATTCAGGCCTGTGAAAATGCAGAGCAAATCCTCACCAGGTGCTGTGTACTAGGAACTCAGGCTCAAGGCCAATCCAGTCCAACCTGAGGATGGGGTCAGGGCTCTGGTTGTCTCACATGGTGCCTCTCTATATTGAAGTATAACAAACCTACTTCAGTGAATGACAAAAGGACACATCTTCAGCATGACACTACCAGATGAATGTTCACACATGAAAACACCCCCTTAGCCACAGCCCAGGCCTGCATCTGGAACAGGCCCAGCACCCAGCAGGCTCCCCACTGTGCTTCAGCCAATGTGCCCCCACTCTTCTGGCTTCCCAGGCCAGGGAGACGTTTGTTCCTAAACTTCCCTGTCATTGGAGTCACACCATGTCTGGCTTCTTTCACTCAGCAGCTTCTTTCAATTAGCATGTCTGTGATGGGTGATCAACCTTTTAGGTAGCCATTCTTACTTATGCCATGTGTCATCCATTGTGCAACTCTACCCCAGATCACTTTTCTGTTCTGTTCTACACTCGATGGACGTTGGGGTGCAGTCTGCCAGACAGTTTTCCCAGGTGGTGTGTATCCATTTACTTTTCCCACCAGCCACGTGGGGTGTTCCCCTTGTCAGACATCCTTACCAACATCTGACATTGTCAAGGAACCTGCCTTTATAATAAGCATCCTTGTTGATTTTGAATGCATACTCAAATTTGAGACCCACTAGGTGCCACGACAGTGGGAAAGGGGAGGATGATTTAGGAGGGAGAGATCCTATATGTAAGGAAGCTTTGAAATTCGGCAACTGTGTGTACGTGCAGGAGGAAGGGGAGGAGAAAGACACAGATATGCACCCCTGAGGGAGATGGGCCCTGATTCTGTGCTGCTTCTGACAGGTGGGGTACAAGGTGATGGTGTATAGGGATGCCTGGGTAGCTCAGTCAGTTAAGTGTCCAACTTCGGCTCAGGTCATAATCTCTCTGTTCATGGGTTCGAGCCCTGTGTCAGGCTCTGTGCTGACAGCTTAGAGCCTGGAGCCTGCTTGGGATTCTGTGTCTCCCTCTCTCTCTGCCTCTTCCCTGCTCGTGCTCTGTCTGTCTCTCTCTCAAAAATAAATAAACATTAAATAAATGAAAAAATTTAAGGTGATGGTGTGTGGAGTGTGTGGGGTGTCAACCCTTCCAAGCAGAGAGTCCAGTGGCCAGTGGGTGATGCAAGGAACAAACCTGGAAGAGCAGTTAGCTGCAGTTGTGAAGTGGGTGGGGGTGGCAGAGGAGGCCAGGCAGAAGGCTGTGGCGGTGGGTGTGGTGGGCAGAGGAGATGTGCGGAGAGACTGGGGTGGGGCGGTGTGGGCATGGGAAGCCAGTCCCAGCAGCTTGGGCCTGCCTCTGTCTCCTGTTTTGGTCATTGTGTTCAGGACTGATGGGTGCAGTACTTAATTCCCTTTCAGATAACATTGTAGAGGATTTCAAAACAGGAAGATGTTTTCCATACTCTCTCTACCCAGAGATGGCTATTGCTGACAGTTTAATTTTTTCTCTTCAGTCCTGCTTCTGTGGCTGTATGCTTTGATATGTATATATTTTATTTATTTTTAAAATGTATTTATTTTTTAATTTTTTTAAATTTACATCCAAGTTAGCATATAGTGCAACAGTGGTTTCAGGAGTAGATCCCTTAATGCCCCTTACCCATTTAGCCCATTCCCCCTCCCACAACACCTCCAGTAACCCTGTTTGTTCTCCATATTTAAGGGTCTCTTATGTTTTGTCCCCCTCCCTGTTTTTATATTATTTATGTTTCCCTTCCTTTATGTTCATCTTTTTTGTATTTTAAAGCCCTCCTATGAGTGAAGTCATATGATATTTGTCATTCTTTGACTGACTCATTTCACTTAACATAATACCCTCCAGTTCCATCCACGTAGTTGCAAATGGCAAGATTTCATTCTTTGTGATTGCCAAGTAATACTCCATTGTATATAGATACCACATCTTCTTTATCCATTCATCCATCGATGGACATTTGGGCTCTTTCCATACTTGGGCTATTGTTAACAGATAGTGCTACTATAAACACTGGGGAGCATGTGTCTCTTTGAAACAGCATACTTGTATCCTTTGGGTAAATACCTAGTAGTGCAATTGCTGGGTCGTAGGGTAGTTCTATTTTAGTTTTTTGAGAAACCTCCATACTGTTTTCCAGAATGGTTGCACCAGCTTGCATTCCCACCAACAATGCAAAAGAGATCATCTTTCTCTGCATTCTCGCCAACATCTGTTGTTGCCTGAGTTGTTAATGTGAGCCATTCTGACAGGTGTGAGGTTGTATCTCATTGTGGTTTTGATTTGTATTTCCCTGATGATGAGTGATGTTGAGCCTTTTTTCATGTGTCGGTTGGCCATCTGGATGTCTTCTTTGGAGAAGTGTCTATGCATGTCTTTTGCCCATTTCTTCACTGGATTATTTGTTTTTTGGGTGTGGAATTTGGTAAGTTCTTTATAGACTTTGGATACTGACTCTACCTGATACGTCGTTTGCAGATGTCTTCTCCCATTCCTTCGGTTGCCTTTTAGTTTTGCTGATTGTTTCCTTTGCTGTGCAGAAGCTTTGTATTTTGACGAGGTCCGAATAGTTCCTTTTTGCTTTTGTTTCCCTTGCCTCTGGATATATGTTGAATAAGAAGTTGCTGCAGCCGAGGTCAAAGAGGTTTTTGCCTGCTTTCTCCTTGAGGATTTTGATGGCTTTCTGTCTTAGGTCTTTCATCCATTTTGAGTTTATTTTTGTGTATGGTGTGAGAAAGTGGTCCAGGTTCATTTTTCTGCATGTCGCTGTCCAGTTTTCCCGGCACCGCTTGCTGAAGAGACTGTCTTTATTCCATCGGATATTCTTTCATGCTTTGTCAAAGATTAGTTGGCCATACATTTGTGGGTCCATTTCTATCTGGTTCTCTATTCTGTTCCATTGATCTGAGGGTCTGTTTTTGTGCCAAGATATGTATGTATTTTAAATATGTGAATATATATGTGTGTATACACACACACACACACACACACACACCTGTTTGTTTATTTATACCTGTATATTTTTATACTTGAACTCTTTTTTTTTTTTAACTTTAATTTTTTAAAATTTATACTTGAACTCTTGAGTTCAGTTTGAGTTTTGGCTTTTTCACAGCTCAGATTGTGTTCCTCTCCTGGGGGTGACTCTGGCTGGGACCTGTGTGCCTATGGCCCCGGTTTATATGAGGCATGGACACAGCAAAGCTTCTGGCCAATGGGACTCTTCCCGTGGTTGGGTTGTGAGGAACTGGACTGACCTGTGGTGTGGGAGCAGATTTCTTAAGACATTTATTGGTTGCTGCCTTCCAGAGGGCCATGCTTCCCTAGGCTGAGGGGGACTGTGCAGCCAGGGTGACTCAGAGTGCATGGTCACTCCCTGTGTGACAGCCAAGATGGCCTCACAGTGAGGCAGTCTTGGGAGTAAGCCTTCTCCAAGCTCCTCTGCACAGTCATCCTGCATGCTTGACACGAGCTTTTTATTTACTATCTTGTTAAAAGTTCCATTATGGCCTTTTCCAAATATTTGCAGAAGTAGAGATAGAAGAATGTTCTCTCAGGTACTTGGAGAGTTAGCAACATATGGCCAGTTTCACCCATCCCTCTCCACCCACTCCTGGACTATTTTCAATCACATTCCAGACACCATATGATGTCAACTGCTAGTCCTTGAGTGCAGATCTGTAGACGATAGGGCTTTACTCTCCAAATACCACAAAATCATGTGAGATAAGCATTTTAATAAATTATTGGCTTGGCAGAGAGAATCCTCAGCACGTGGTTGCAGGCCTGGAGCCCAGAGGCCAGTGCCTGAACAGGGATCTCGAGGACTCTCCTGGACCTGTTGAGGCCAAACCAGCAGATTGGAGTAAATGACAAAGTTTGTAAGTCTTCTGAACTAGCTCAAATAACAACATGCTCTTTTCAGGGCAATGATATTCTCTCTAGGAGTAGTTCTTCTGTTGATCCAGTTCGTTGGGGATTGAGAAATCTTGAGGGCAGAATTTGGAGAGCTTGATCAAACAAACCAAGAAGAATGTGAGAAGAAAGTGCTTTCAGTCTCTTGTGTTTGTATGATTAAGAAATTTCTTTCTGCAAGACTAAAATATTCTTTCCTTACATGTAGGTGGCTGGCTAAATTCTGAAATACGGATTTTTATCTAGTTAGAAAACACTTTATATTTCTTCAAAAAGTCAGAGAACTGGAATGCAGAAGGATGGCAACAAAGAAAAGGAAGCAGTTGTATTCTGCTAACGGCTACCTGTGAGGTCAAGAAGGCCCACTCCCTGTTGAGGCCAGGTGTTTGCATTGGTTACTATTGGTGATTGAACAATTGGTGTCTAGTCATTGCCTGCCTCCTAGACGAAACCACCTGGGGCAGTAAACCACTGCCACGGAACTGAGAGGAGAGGAGACCAAGAGAGGCACAGGAGGCTGCTCTGGAGCTTCCTAAGGACTTGGTGAAGGTCGAAGACCCAACTGAACAGTCCTGCGCTTTGCGGGGTGGGATGGACAGGAAGGGGCTTTTTCAGCTGGATGGGAGGATGCAGGGGACTGCTTTGCTCAGGACTTCTCTGACTGAGGGGCTGTGGAATGTGTGGTAGGCTTTTCGGGATGCTCCTGGGGTCAAAATTGGCAATGAAGTGTGAGCATCATGTCTCCATGTTGTCTGAGTCTGGAAGGATTAGAAAGGTGAAGGAGGGACGCCTGGGTGGCTCAGTTGGTTAAGTGTCCAACTCTTGATTTTCAGCTCAGGTCATGATCTCACAGTTCGTGTGTTCGAGCCCTGTGTTGCTATAATGTCAGCACACAGTTTGCTAGGGATTCTGTCTCTCTGCCCCTCCTGAACGCTCATGCTCTCTCTCAAAATAAATAAATGATAATAAAAAAAAGAAAGGTGGAGACCCCCCTTTTTTTTTTAAGTAATCTCTATGCCCCACATGGAGCTTGAACTCGAGTCACATGCTGTACCCACTGAGCCAAGCAGGTGGCCCGAGGAGACCCTTATTAACAGCTGGTGTTCACTAAGTATTTCTTTGTGGCAGAGTCTGTGGCACACTCTTTATGTGGATTTTGTCATTGAACTTTCAATTCTTATTTTATCAAAGTAATATATGCACATTCAGTTTTAAAAGTCAAGGAGTGGTAAAAGACAAGAAACTGTGGCGTGTCCCCACTCACTGAGTACTCCCCTGTGACTCTCTGCTCTTCCTTCTGGCATGTGCCTGTGATTCCGTGTAACGTGCATGTGCCTCTATCTCAGGTCATCACGTTTATGAGTTTCATAAATTATCTATTGACTTTCTCTGTAGCTCCCTTTACACAGCCATTAACTGTGCTTCTCCCTCGTTCTGCCAGTATTTTACCTTCTGGGTAAATCCGTAAGGAATACTTACGTTTTATGCCTATACAAATGATATCCTACAGATGACCATTATTTTTTTTCTCCAGAATTAAATTGCCTTCTTAAAAATGTGCCCAGTTTTCTGTGTACCTGTGGCTGACTTTTCCTGTATCTTCCAGTCACCGCTCAGTACGGTCATCCCCACGCTCAGTGCTGCCAGGCTGTCTGTCAGCTCTGGCTTTTTCCCTGGACTTCCCTCTGGAGCTCTCATGGGCACAGGCCAGAGGCAGTGCTAGTCTCTTGAGCTGCACAGCTCCATTGTTGGGTTTCTTGTTTCCTGTATCCTGTGGTGTGTTCTTTTTGGTTCACTCCCTCATCCCACTAGCTTCTAGAGAAAGAACTCAATTTCTGGAGGCCATGTCCATTTGGGTGCACATGGGCTCCTGGTTTGGAAATACTAACTCAAGGATTGAGAAGTGCATCCCGCTGTTTTCTTGTTTCTCGTGCTGCTGCTTGTGCGGGCCCAGCACTTCTCCCAGTGAGCTTCGAGGCGACTTGTCTCATTGCCACAACTCATGTCCGGTGCTTCAGGGAAAGTTCCTCCAAATCATGTCGTGTCACGTTCCTTCTGCTCCCTGTGTTCCCTCTGCCCCCCTGTGTCTGAATGTTGGCCCTTTGGTCCTCTTGTAATTTATCTTTTATCTTCTATATCCATCTCTTTGTCCTTTTGCTGTGTTCTGTGGGAGATTTCAGTTTTATCTCTGACTTTTCATTGCTAACATGCTTTTAATTCTAAGAACTCTTTGCTTTGCTTTTTGTAACCTGACTTCCTGTTTTGTAGACTCCTGTTCTTGTTAAATGGATGCAACATCTTATCTTTGGATAGTAAAGATAGTTTCTTGGCATTTTTTTCTCATGGGGTCTTCATCTGCCACGTAAGGGTGTCTTGGGAAGCCCTTGGTTGGTGGCTCACCTCAAGAGGACAGGGGTACCAGGAAGGCAGGCGGATGCTTTTAGCACGAGGGGCTTGTCCACTGGGAGCTTCCCCAGAGGTTCATGTAGCTTCAGGCTCTGTGTCTTTCCTCCAAAACACGGTCTTCTAAACACTGGGCTGTAGAGTGAAGGCCTGGGTGCTACACTGGAGGAAGCCACGGGTGGGCAGAAGGGAGACAGGTGGGCTTCAACAGTTAGTGTGGATCTAGACACTCAGTGGCCACATAGTTCACTTTTTTCATTATCCTCCCCTTGCCCTCTCACCTGGGTGGGTTGACCCCTCCCAGTCTAGTGACTCTTCTCCAGAGAATAAATCTCTGGTATCTGCTGGTGTGGGAATGGTTACCCAGCAGTGTGAAGTGGAGGAGGGGATGCGGGGAAGGCTTTCACACAGGAATCTTTCCATTTACCCTTGGTTCCTGAGTGCCTGGCACACCCTGTCCTGAGCTTTGCCAAGATCTGGAGCTGTCACTGGGTTGGCCCTCAGCCCTCCTCACTGTCACTTACTTAGGACTCTGCTTTCTTAGCTTGCCGTGTCTATCACCACTGGACCATCGGCTTTCTAGATTCTAAAATCCTGTTGTTGGAGCCATTACTCCTGTCCTTCCTGGCTTTGTGAGTTTGTGTTAAAGAAAAACAAAATCCCCCTTTATCGGTAGTTTTAGTGGGGTTTTAAGACGGAACAAAATTAGACGTGCAGGTTCAGTTCCTTATGCCAGCCTGGAGGTTCATATTTAATTTTATTTTTAAATGAAATTATTGCAGGGAACATATTTATTTGCACTGTGGCTTAAGCTAGCTTAATTTAAGTCAAAACTGTGTTTCCTGCTCAGGACCAGTGTAGTGATTTGCTTTCCTTCTGGTCTGTCTTCACTTCCTGGCCCTTCTAGGGGTGGGCTCATAGGATTCCTCCTCTGGGGCAGGGCAGAAAGTTTGGGATAGGCCTCAACCATGGGCAATGCTTAGACCCAGCCGGCATTTAGAGAGGGTGGGACAGCTCTCTCTTGTGCTGGCCTGAGCTCTGCTTTACCAAACAGAGCATTCCTGGGCTGTGCCACAAGTGCTGGGAGCTTACCCCCACACATACACGACAATTGCACAGGCATGGGGTGAGGGTGGGGTGGGTGCTGTCCTGAGCACCTGATAGGGAAGCAGGGATGCCAGAGCCTTGCTTCTCTGGTATCAGCGGTGGACTTGAAGTGCCCAGGGTCTGGAGTATCAGGGGCACCTTTTCCTTATCTCTTTGGTAGATGGTTGGTAAAATTGTGGTAGGATTCTTTTTTAACTTGGCAAGATCTTTTTCCCTATATGGTGTCTGCTTTTGATGGTGTGCTTAGGAAAGCCTTCCTCATCCCAGTGTTATGTAAGTATTCTCCTGTTATCTTGAGCTTCATAAGATTGGGGCTTTTACACAAACAGGGTGAAGGGTCACCCATGTAAACTGCAAGGTCCTAGGTAGTTGAACAGACTCTTTGCACATGCAGGTGCCACTTCATCTGGAGGCTTCTCTTGTAGGGTGGGGAGAGGCGGGGCTGGCAAAATTCCTGCCCTGTGAGAGGTCAGTTGCTTGATGGTTGTGTGGTTCTCAAATGAGGAGAGGTTTCTTCGGGGCAGAACAGAAGCCTCACACAGATAGGTGGGCATCCTGTCCATCTGAAGCTAGGAGGGTGAGTCTGTGACCCAGAGAGGAAAGAACCTTCCTGCTTTAGACAGCAGCAGGAGACCAGATGGGCTCGCTCTTCTGTGAATGTGAGCACACGTTCAGCAATGGCAGAGGTGGTTGAGTCTGGAGAAGCGTGTGGCATTGAAGAGGGTGCCGTCAGGAGAGGTGGAAAGACCCTTGGGTGTGAACCAGGGCCCTTTGGAATGGAGCATGATGGGAGGGTCAGGCAGCCGGAGAGCAGGGAAGGCCGCTTAATGTTTCTCATCAGCATACCCACTCAAAGCCCCTTCCTGAGAAGTGTGCAGCCGCTGGGGCACACTTCCAGGTGGCTCGGCTTCAGTAGGAGAGCAGCTCTGCCTGAGGGAGACTGCTGTCATCTGCTAGGAAGGGAGGGACACCAGCATCATCGAACGTTGGAGGTATTTTGGGATGCAGTCTTACTGCGCAGTTAGGCAGACTGCTTTCTGATTTCTGTAACACACCCTAGTGCTTCCTGTGTGCCAAGTGCCTGACATCATTACTGTAATCCTCAGACCAGCCCCATGAGGTAAGGACACACCGCGTCTGTATCCAGATGCTGTATCCAGGGTCATCGGCTGGGGGGTGGAGTCGCAAGGGGCAGGCTGGGAGCATTAGCACACTTGGAGCTTACATCCATGCATACCTTCCCAGGACACAGTTTGCTAGTTTTTTTTGCCTTATCCTGCACTGATTTGTGTTACAAAGAATATGAACCAACTCCAGTTGACAAATTGAGTTTCCCAATTTGGGGACAGAAAAAAGTGTAGGCCGGATGCTGGACAGGAGCTGTGCAGGCTGTGCCAAGGCTGGACCTGTCCTCACACCCTGACTCTTCTGTGCACCTGCCTTCATTCTAACCACAGCCCTTTCAGAGAGCTTCTTTATGAGGAGCATGTGTGTGTATGTGTGGGGAGGAGATGGAGTGCCTCTGCCAAGACCCAGAGCTGGCCAGTGGCCAGGCTGGAATTTGAGCCCCAGTATGTGTGATTTCTGGGTGATTCTGGAGTCCAGGCCCTTCTTCCTCTGTCTCCTTCCTGCAGGTCCAGTGCCCAGCACTTCCACCCATCTTGGCATATACCTTTCCTGTCACCCTGGCTTCTGCTGCCTTGGGTGTGCTTATTCGAGGATTGATTTCTCCTGTATCTGCCACACTGATTCTCGATTCTGTATATTGTGACCTGTCAAAATGCATGGCATTACCACTCCTTGTGTTAAAAATAGGCAGTTATGTGGTACTGATTACTGCCTGCTGCATACCAATCTCTGCTCTCAAGGTGTTCATAGGACAAGCAGGGCTGACCGACAGGGAGCTGACAGTTCCCACAGGAGCTGCCTCGGGTGTGGCCAGGGTGACCATGAGGTTTCTCTGAGGCAATGAGTGGGGGTGCCTCGGTAGGAGCATGGTTGGAGGGCCCAACAGGCAGGGCTGGGGGGATGGTTGGGCAGTATACTGGGCAGCAGGGCTCTGGGGGGCTGAGGGAGTGGGCTCCACAGCTGTCTGCCTTGCTGGTAAGGAGTGAGGCCCTTGAGGCAGGTGGGGACAGAGCCTGGGTCACTTCCCACTCCCACTGGCAGTCATGTGGCTTGGGAAGCCGGCAGAGGTGGTAGGAGTGGGACCGGGAGACAGAAGCCTATGAAGAAGGACCACCAAAGGTACAGTGAGAGATGGGGTGAGGACTTGGATTTTAAGGAACAGAAGTCAGAATTAGGACGTGAAGAGGGGGTTCCCAGGTTTCCAGTGTGGGCAATTGGTGGACATAGAGCTGAGGTTACAGGGTTTTTTTGTTTTGTTTTTTTTTGTTTTTTGGTGTGTCACTGCCCTCTGCTCAGGCAGGGTCTGGACAGGAAGGGCCTCCTCTGACCTCCTGGGAGGGGAGTTCACAGGGCCTGTGGGGTAGATCAGGTCCTCCCCCAGGAAACTCTGGTCTAAACCAGATACCAGTTGAACCCTGATCAGGCCGACTGGTGTAGCCATGGCAAACAGGAGGAAGCTATACCAGGGGAGCTGTGGAGCCCAGCTTGAAAGGGAGGACTGCTAGCTCCTGAGCCAGTGTCAGTCCTCCATCCATCTCAGAGGCCGGGGCATGCCCAGGCAGTGGCCACCAGACAGGCCCCTCTGTTATGGTGCTGCCACCTTCCTGTCAGCCTCAGGGTTAGGAACGGCTGCCTTGGTATCGGAACTGGGGCAGGACCACCGATTCGGGTCCACCCTTGTGAGCTGATCCTAGTTTTGCTCCCTGACCTCCCCCAGCTGGGCAGGCCCTTGGCTTCCCCGCACTGACCTCAGGCTTGCTTGTGTGTGGGTGGAGCTCACTAAGACTTGTTTGTTCTTCTAAGTTGTTTTCTCTGAGGCTGTAACCACCACTCTGTCTTTAGATCTATTTTCTTGTGTGCTAGTTTGACTTTGTTGAGTGACAGTTGCTGGAAGGGGTATGTTTTCTGGAGACAGAGGCTGAGGAGTGGCCATCCAGATTCAGCTGCTTCTGTAGGCATCGTGGGGACAGGGCACAGGGGGCTGTGGAGAGCAGCTGGTCCTGCATCTGCTTGGGGGCTGCCCTGAATGTGGGGCTGGGACCCACAGCAGCCTCATGCAGTGAGCACGTTGGCCTTTGGTACAGAAGGAGGAACGGACACCACCCTTAACCACTGATGTGAGAAACTGTTCCCTGTGCAGTTAGAACCAGATAATGGACGGCAAGATGCTGAGCTGGCTGAAAAGGAAAGGACAGGGCCTCCTTGGGGAAAGTGTGGGGTGGTAACAGAGAGCAGAACTGCCTGGTTTCTTTTTTGCCTCATCTTCTATTTTGTGGAGCGTGATCTGCAGACTAGAAACAGGAGCAAAAACATTTTAAAAAAATATGGTTTGCAGAACTGAAAATAGTGCTCAGGGCCCTCTTCACTCTTTAGCCAACAAACATGCAGGGCCTGTTTGGACAGGTGTTGTGTGCAGCAGTGGAAAGGACACGTACGTGACATGGGCCCAGTGCTGCCTCGCAGAGCCCTGGCTCCCGGCTGAAGAGTGGCCTTCCTCCTTGGCTCCATAGCTGCTCAGCCCCTTTGGTGGACGTTTATTCTAGTTCTGTTTGCTCTTGTTAAGGTGTGTGTTCTAGCTTGTCAAGAGAGGCCTGTTTCTGGCCTCCTGTCTTGATGATGCTCCTCAGGTTCTTTGAGTCACAGCCAATGACCACACTGTCCGTGTCCTCAGTGGTGTCGCCCTGACCAGGATGGGGCAGGGCTCCTCCCTCCACACATCTGGGATCTGGTGCCTTTGGACCTGGCAAGGTCCCCCCGCTTCAAAGCTATTAAGCTGTTGTCTGTGTCTTGTCTCTGTGGATGGTGCCAGGTGTCTTTGCTGCGGTCAGAGTGCACGGAGTTTGTGTGGGGCCTGTGAGTCTGCTGACTCCATTAAAAGTGGCCAGCCAGCAGCTTGGGAGAATTGCTTTCAGCCAGCCAGGAGCCTGCCTAAGCCCTTGGAGATTGCTTGTCTTGGGCACAGAGCCCATCTGCGTAATTGAGTCCCCCTCTCAGAGCCCTCAGCCCTTCCTCTGCCTTTTTGTGCTTCACACCTTGGTTTCTGGCTCCACCTTCTATCCATGGCCTCTCCACTTCTTCTCAGCCAGCCTCCAGCATGTTCCACTGACCAGCAAGTACCCTCTTGCTGTGTCTACTTCTCTCCCCTCACCTCCTGCGGCTCTGTGGCCCTCAGCCCTGGCAAGTCTCCATGGCAAGGTTTGCCTCACACTGCTATTGGAAGGTGGGGAAGGGAACAGGTATGGCCTTGGGGGCTTGGGGGCACAGGTGAGTTGTCCTTCTGAAAGCGGGTTTGCTCAGTCAGTTCTCTTGTCAGAAATGCTCAGTGACTTAGAGCCTAACTGGGTGACGACTCTTGATTTCCACATATGGATGCCTGCCTCATGCTGGCTCAGTCCTCTGAGCCTGCCACCCTCACTTCCCCACGAGTTTGATCTCGTGTTGTCCTTCTGCATTTTTCCTTTTACTCCATTCTTGTGGCCCTGATCACATTGCCCCTCGTGCGTGTGTCTGCTCCATCCTTGACTGCCTTGTTAACAGGAACATGTTGTTGCTTCTTTGCCTCGGTGGAGGTTGGGGAAGCAGATGGGGGTAGGGACTCTGAACCCATGTGTTTAATGAGTTACCCAGCAGTGTAATGGGTCAGTGTCATTTTATGCTTCTTTTACACATTAATACAGATTTGTCCAAGCCTTAGAATCTAGCCTCCTTTCTGAATTTAAGGATCACAAACATGATCCTGCAGCCCCATTTGCATACTCTTCCAGTACCCTGAGGTTTGCTTGTTTGTGTGGAGCAGTCAGTAGGCTTTCTAGCACCACTGGACCGGGCATGTTTATTTTTATTTTTATTATTTTTTTAATGTTTCATTTATTTTTGAGAGAGAGAGGGAAAGTGCACGAGGGTGAGTGGGGGAGGGGAAGAGAGAGGGGGACACAGAATCTGAAGCAGGCTCCAGGCTCTGAGCTATCCGTGCAGAGCCCGATGCGGGGCTCAAACTCATGAACCTTGAGATTATGACCTGGGCTGAAGTCGGACGCTTAACCGACTGAGCCACTCAGGTGCCTCTGGATCAGGCTTTTTTTAATTCTCCTGGGGTGAGGCAGCAGATCCCTGACGTGCTCGTTCATGTGTTTATCAGCATGCCCAATGCTGGGAAAGAGGGCAGGCTCTGAGCAGATGGGCCAGTCCCTGGGACCCAAGCCTAACATGCCCCTTCCTTTCTGACACACACAAATGTTCTTCTTAGCTTTGTGTGTGTTCGGCAGGGTGTGTGCTGCCATTCACAGGGAGCTCAAGCTTAGCTGGTGTACGTGGCTCTATCCTAGCAGAGCATTAGCCGGTGAAAACCTATGATAGCATTCTGTCTGTGATTGGGCATGTTTTGGCAAATGTGTTTTTAAGTGTTTGCCACATTTGTGGGGTTTATTTCCTTTGTCCAACCTGGAGAACCTGCACGTCCCACATACTTTGGGAGGGACTAAGAGTTGACTTTGTGTGCCTCCTTTGTTTTACAGAGGAGGAGACTGGAGCCAGGGCCCCACGGTTCTTAATGCCAGAGTTGAGTGGGGACCCAGGCCACTCAGAGGGTAGGAAATCGAGGGTGCTGGCTACTCAGCCATCTGAATACACTTGATTTTGTGTGGGTTGTGAGTGACTCCTAGGGCCTAGATCCTCTGGTTCTTTGTGCTGGAGGTAGCTGCTTTGCTTTGTGGTGTCTGCCTTTACTGTTTTTTCCTTCTCATGGCTCTGCCCTCTTACTCCCTTGCTCAGCTTGCTTGCCTTTTATCGCTGTGCTGAGAGTCCCTCCCTTGATGCCTCTCCTGGACCTTAGCTAAGCTGGTATGCCATGGGACAGTGCCTCTTCCATCCAGGGGCAGTTGCTGTGCAGGGCCTGCTGGCCTGGAACCCTGCAGGAGCAGACTTATAGGCACATGTCAATATCTCTTCTTCTTCTTCTGTGTTACAGTGAGGATGCCATGAGAAAAGCTGGTGTGGCCCACAGTAAATCCAGCAAGGATATGGAGAGCCATGTGTTCCTGAAGGCCAAGACCCGGGTAAGGCCTTGGTGGGTGTAGTCACCCTCCCTGGCAGCGAGGCTTAGGAAGGGGAGGGTGCAGGGCAGAATCTGGAAGCTATCTGCCTATGGAGTGGGGGCGGGGTGGCTGCTCACTGATTGACCATGGGCACTGTCACCTTTACCGTCAGTATGCTGTCAGTCTTCCCACGTGTCCATGGTATACGGGCGGGAGGGTGGGGGGAGACATGCAGGATGTAGGCCTGGCCTGTGACTACAACCCCATTGCCAGCATCATCCATTCATGGTGGGCAGAGCCCAGCTCTTGTAGGGTGTTCAATGGGGTCCAGCTGTTCCTCTGAGTAAGAGTGCTCCCCATGGTGCTCACCGAAGCTCCACAGGGCTCTGACACGTGGGCCCAGAAGAGTTCTTGTCATCTTTTGTTTAGTGCTAAAGGTGATACTTATGGAAGTTGAGGCCTTGAGCTAGGATCCAGGCCGAGGAATGTTACAGGTGGAGTAGTTGGGGAGGATTTCCAATGTATGAGCTCTCGTCCTGGGCCAGGTGCCATGGGCTTCATATGACTACCTCCTTTCAGTAGAGTGTTCTCCCCAGGGCAGAGCTGTTTTTGTAGAAATGAAGCAGAACAGGAACAAGGAAGCCAGCGGCTTGTCTAGTGTTACCCAGCTTATGCGAGAAGGGGCTGATGCCCAGCCAGGGCTTTTGTTGCACCACTGCATCTGCCCTGCCTCCCTCTCAAATCCTGACTGTGCAGACCCTCAGCTGCACTGGGTCTGCGTTGAGCACTTTGTTCCTGAGTGTGGTATTGGGAGTTCTAGAACATCGTTTCATGTCAAGAATTAAAAGCAGATGCTGTTAGGGGGGCCTGGGTGGCTCAGTCGGTTGAGCGTCCAACTTTGGCTCAGGTCAGGATCTCGCAATTTGTGAGTTCGAGCCCCATGTCAGGCTCTGTGCTGACAGCTCAGAGCCTGGGGCCTATTTCAGACTCTGTGTCTCCCTCTCTCTGCCGCTTCCCCGCTCATGCTCTGTCTCTCATTGTCTCTCAAAAATGAATAAACGTTAAAAAAGTTAAAAAAAAAAAAAGCAGATGCTGTTTGTGGCCCTCAGTGGGATACTGGTTTGGATAAACCAACTTTTAAGACATATAGAGGTCAGTTCGGGAAATTTGGACATGGTCTGTGTGTTTAGATGAGGTGAACATTTTTCGAAATGGAAAGATCAAGATTATCGGCTGGAGAAAGCAATTTCCAGAAGAGAAACCACCTGTATGATGTGTTTGTGACCACATGTAAGTGTAAGAAAGAGCGCTGAGCACTGAGATGTGAAGGGGTCTGCACTCTGGATATACGTAATAAGCATTTTCTTGGGACACCTGGGTGGCTCAGTTGGTTAAGCATCTGACTTTGGCACCTTTCGTGAGTTCGAGCCTCACATCAGGCTCTGTGCTGACAGCTCAGAGCCTGGAGCCTGCTTCAGATTCTGTGTCTCCCTCTCTCTGCCTGTTTGCCCGTGCATGCGCGTGTGCGATCTCTCTCTCTGTCTCTCTCTCTTTCTCTCTCTCTCAATAACTAAACGTTTAGAAAAATGTTTTTAAATAAATAAAAAATAAATAAAATCTTTAGAAAAAAACACACATTTGTGTAGAAGCTTTCCTGTTGACATACCATTTTCATTTCTCTTGGGTAGATACTGAGGAGTAGAATTGCTGAATCATATGGTAATACTGCCAGGCTGTGGGCTTTGTTTTTTGTTTTTTGTTTTTTGTTTTTTTAAATAAAGATTTTATTTTGGGGGCATCTGGTTGTCTCAGTCAGTTTGTTAGGTGTCTGACTTCGGCTCAGGTCATGATCTCATGGTTCGTGGGTTTGGGCCCCATGTCAGGCTCTGTGCTGACAGTTCAAAGCCTGGAGCCTGCTTTGGATTCTGGTCTCCCTCTCTCTCTGCCCCTTCCCCACACATTCTCTGTCTCTGTCTCTCAAAAATAAATAAATATTAAAAATTTTTTTAAAATTTATTTTAAAGTAATCTCTGTACCCAATGTGGGGCTCAAACCCACAACCCTGAGATCAGGAATTTCATGCTCCACCTACTGAGCCAGCAAGGCGCCCCGCCAGACTTTTTGAAAGCAGTTGTGTCATTTTGTGTTCCCATCAACAGGGTATGAGATTCCAATACCTCCACTCCTTATCAACACTTGTTATTGTTTGTCTTTTTCTTATTATTATTATAGCTGTCATAATGAGTGTGAAGCAGTATCTCACAAAAATTGTGGTTTTGATTTGCATTTCCTGGTGACTAATGATATTGAGCATCTTTTCATGTGCTTGTTGGCCGTTTGTATATACTCTTAGGAAAATTGTTTATACAGATCCTTTGCTGATTTTATTTAATTTTATTTTTTTAATTAAAAAAATTTTTTTATTACGTTCCTTTATTTTTGAGAGGCAGAGAGAGACAGAACGTGAGTGGGGGAGGGGCAGAGAGAGAGGGAGACACAGAATCCGAAGCAGGCTCCAGGCTCTGAGCTGTCAGCGCAGAGCCTGATGGGGGGCTCGAACTCATGAACTGTGAGATCATGACCTGAGCCGAAGTCGGACGCTTAACCGACTGAGCCACCCAGGCGCCCCAATTTAAAAAAAATTTTTTTGGGGCGCCTGGGTGGCTCAGTCGGTTAAGCGTCCGACTTCGGCTCAGGTCATGATCTCACAGTCTGTGGGTTTGAGCCCCGCATCGGGCTCTGTGCTGACAGCTCAGAGCCTGGAGCCGGTTTCGGATTCTGTGTCTCCCTCTTTCTCTGACCCTCCCTGTTCATGCTCTCTCTCTGTCTCAAAAATAAATAAATGTTTAAAAAAAATTTTTTTTTAAACATTTATTTATTATTGAGAGAGAGAGAGAGAACATGAGCACAGGAGGGGCAGAGAGAGGAGGAGACACAGAATCCGAAGCAGGCTCCAGGCTCTAAGCTGTCAGCACAGAGCCCGATGCGGGGCTCGAATTCACAAACCGTGAGATCATGACCTGAGTCAAAGTCGGATGCTTAACTGTTTGAGCCACCCAGGTGCCCCATCCTTTGCCCATTTTAAAATTGACTTCTGGTTTTTTTTTTTTAATTGATTGTTAGAGTTTTTATGTATTTTGGATCTAAGTTTCTTATTAGATGTAGAATTTGCAAATATTTGGGGGGATGGGGTGTTATTACTGGTCTTGTTTGTATTTTCTTAGCATTAAAAGATATTGATTAGGGCTTGTTGAACTATTTCAGCTTTTGAAATGCAGAACTTGTTGGTTCAGTATTGTTTGTTATCTATTGTTTGATAAGGAACTACCCAAAAGCTTAATGATCTAAGCAGTGAGTTATTTCTCCTGATTCTGTGGGTCAGCAGTCAGGGCAATTGGAATTGCCTGGCTGACCATTCTGCTGGTCTCCTGTGTGACCTCTCATACAGCTGTATTCAGCAGGCAGCTGTGCTGACCTGGAAGGTCCATAAAGGCTTTACTCACATTATCTGCACATTGGTTTTCCTGACATGGCCTCCACATGGTGTCTCCAGCAGTATGGCCTGGACTTCCTTACTATGTGGCAGCTAGCTTAGGAGGAGGAAGTAGAAGCTGCCAGTCCTCACAAGTCCTAGAACCTCACTCAGATACAGGAGATCCTGAGGCCAGTGCCAATTCAGGGCAGTGGGAATTGCCTCTGTCTTTTGAAGTGAGCAGTGGCCTGTTTGTACAGGGAAGCCAGGGATTGTTGGTGGCCCTCTTGGAGATTGGCTGTCACAGATATTCTCTGATCATCTGAGGAATAAGCTTTCCGTCCCAAAGGGGGTACCTGGCAGCACAACAGCCCCCTCACCTTCTTAGCCTCTGCCTCACTGCAGCCCACACTCTGGATCTTAACAATAGCAGTCCATTTCCTTTGAGCAAGCTCGTCCTAAATCCCTAACTCCAAGAGGAGGCCCCAGCTATTTGGAAGAGGTTTTTTGTTGTTGTTGTTTTTGTTTTTTTAACAGGTGTTGGGAATTTCCTGTCTTTTTTACAGAGACAGACCTGCTCCTTAGGCACTGTTGTCGAGTGGCCAGCTTTTTACTACTGCTTAGGCTCCTCATAGAGCCGGCGCCAGTCAGTGCAGTGAGGCCCTTCTGTGAGGACTGGTCAGATGGCAGCCGGGGCACTCTTGTTACCTGCACCTCTGACCTGAGATTCCATTAGAACAACTGTGAAAGAATTGAAAAAGTGGAACCCCAGAGCAGAGAGAAGGATGAAGGAGAGTAATTTCTCTGTTTCTGGATTCTAGGAAGGGCTGGGAGGTGGAAGAGGCCAGAGAGAAGGGACTGACCTTCCCTGGGAATCCTGACAAGCTGGCCGGTCCAGAGGTGTCCACCCTGAAGGGAACTGGGGCACTAATGGGCACCTCAGGTTGCCTAGTGTATCTCTCAAGGCAAGGAAAATCTTGAGTGCTCTCATTTAGAAGAAGTTACCAGGGACCCTCGGCTGGCTCAGTCGGAGGAGCATGTGACTCTTGATCTCCGGGTTGTGAGTTTGAGCCCCACGTTGGGTGTAGAGATGACTTACGTAAATAAATACTTAAAAAACATAAAAAGAATTCACCAAATTGCCTGGCACGGGCTCGTGCTTCTAGTGTGGATGTTAGCACCCCAAGTTAAAGCCCTGCCCTTTCTATCATTGGCTGGATCCAGGTTTAATGGCCAGACTCCATTTGTTCCCTGTAAAGTGGTGTCCCCTTGCAAGATTCACGTGTGAGCTCATGTGATCCCACATCAGCTCTATGATGCAAATATAGTACCACTGTCCCCAGTTTCAGAGAAGGAGTCTCTGGCATACAGATGCTAGTTAACTTATCTAGGAGGTCACAGATCTAGGTGAGGTAGAGCCAGGAATGGAGCCAGATGGTCTGGTGTCACCACACTCTTAGCCACTTCTCTTACTGCCTCCCATCCATCAAGGCAAAAGATACCCAAACAGCCACTTTAATTCCTTAACACCTTTAATTCTTACAGATGGGACTACTCTCTGCCTAAAGGAGGCTGATGGAAGCAAAAATAATTGTACCCGGGGATGGTGGGTTATTGTGATAGTTTCATCTCCAAACACTTGAACCAGCCTCTGAAGGTTTGGGAAGATTGGCATCCACTGGATGAGAGCACAGTCAGGGGTCTGGGGACCTCTGTGTCGACACCTACAGCAGCAGCATGTAGAGATGCTTACTACGGCTGGGTGCAGTTCTGAACACTTGCTTGTTACTTGGTTGTTTTTAAATTAGTGTAAAAGTTAAACACTCATTTACTCACTTGCATTTAATATAGTATTATGCAAAAGTAGTCCATGTTTCTGGTTTACAGTGTAGAAAGGACTAGTACAGAACTAAACCCCCACCGGGAGGCCAAAGTGAAATGCGGGGACCAGGGAAGCTGTGAGCATCAGAAGTGGGAAGCTACCTTAGGAGTAATCAAAGAGGAGGGCCTGAGCTGAACAGCCAACCAGCTGGAATAAATAGGGACGAGCACAGCCTGGGAAATAGAGTCAGGCCCAGTCACACTCCCAGCAAGAGAAGAGGAGGATGCCTATGTACATCTGATAAAAGGAGATGCTTTCCTACCTTTAGCCTTTTTGAGGGACCCCACAAGCCCAGAGTCTGGCTTTGACTAAATCTGAATATACCTTTTGCTATCCATGGGCACCCGTTGGACTGCCCAAGAATTCAGGCATTAGAAGCGCTGCATCTTAGAGCTGAGAAAAGCACAATTGTGTACTTTGAAAAATGTGAACACATGAAAAGACTAGCATTTTCTTCCTTCTTTCCCCCTTTTCCTCCTACCCTTCTTCCCTTCCCCTCTTGCTTCCTCCTTTCCCTCCTCCCTCCCCTCCTTTTCCCCTCCCTTCCCCCCCAGGCTCTATACCTAATGTGGAGCCTGAACTCATGACCCTGGGATCAAGAGTCGCATGCTCTACCAACTAAACCAGCCAGGTGCCCCAAGATAAGCATTTTCTTAACAGCTACTGAGATCTGCTAGGAAAGCCTAGCTGGGTGTAGCTGTTTCATGAGGAAGGTCCTGTAGGCAGTGCTCCTTTACTCCATTCTGTCTAAATGCATGATAGTCAGGATTCCTGCACCATCCTTAGTAAACATATTTGTTCAGAAGCTTAACTGTCAATTTTGATTGTTTGATTTTCACCAGATATGTTTGCAGTAGCATGTATTGAGGCACTGAGAGAAGTATTCTCTTGGTCTAGTCCGTGTGACATTTTTCTCCAGTTCACCTGTGAAGAAACTGAGATGTAGGGTGAGTCAGTGGTAGCATGGAGGGCTAGCTCATTTGCTTACTTGCTTTTTTTCTGTCTTATTTTTATTTTTTGGTCTGTCTGTATTTATTTTTTAAAGTAGTCTCCACACTCAATGTGGGGCTTGAGCTCACGACCCTAAAAGTGTTTATTTTTGAGAGGGAGAGAGAAATAGAGTGAGTGAGCACACATGTGAGGAGGGGAGGGGCATAGAGGGGGTTGGTACAGAGGCTCCGGAACAGGCTCCATGCTGACAATAGAGAGCCCAACACGGGGCTCAAACTCACAAACCATGAACCATGAGATCATGTCTTGAGCCAAAGTCGGATGCTCAACCAACAAAGCCACCCAGGCACCCTTATTTATGTATGTATGTATGTATGTATGTATGTATGTATGTATGTAGCAGGGGAGGGGCAGAATGAGAGGGAGAGAGAGAATCCCAAGCAGGGCTCAGTTTCAGGAACTGCAAGATCATGACCTGAGCTGAATGAAACCAGGAGTTAGACACTTAACCAACTGAACCACCCAGGTATCCCCTGTGTCTTATTTTTAAATTTAAGCTAGGTAAGGAGACCACTGGCATTTGTTTAATTTTTCACTTTTTGTACGTCTAAAATATTTCAGAATGTATAAAAATAAAATGTTAAAATATATGACTCACAATGCAGTACTTAAAGGCTTCCTGTTGCCAAGAACACTGGCTCTGGAGCACCTGCTCTGGGATTTGATACACTTCTCAGTATCTGAGGAAAACTTTCAAACAGACATTGTAGAAGTGGACAGACTGATCCTGTGGAAACTCAAGGGATTCAGAATACCCAAAACAATTTTGGAGAAGAACACAGAAGACTCATACTTCTGAATTTAATTTAATTTAATTTAATTTTTAAAGTTTATTTATTTATTGGGGGGGGGGGTGTGCACATGCGAGCGAGGGAGGGGAGGGGGGGAAGAGAGAGGGAGAGAGAATCCCAAGTGGACTCCATGTTTGTTGTCAGTGCAGAGCCCAACATGGGGCTCAACCCCATGGAATGGGAGATAATGACCAGAGCCAAAACCAAGAGTCAGACACACAACTAACTGAGCCACCCAGGCACCCCAATACTTCCAGATTTTAAAATGTACTACAAAGCTATAGTAATCAAGACCATGTCATACTAGCATAAGGATAAACTTACAAATCAATGAGGTAGAATTGAGAATCTGTAAGTCTTTGTGTTTACTCTTAATAAATTTTTTTTTTTTTTTTTTTTGACATGGGCACTGAAAGATTTCAGTGGGGAAAAACAGTCTTTTCAACAAATGGTGCTGGGACAACTAGATGACTGTATATGAAATATTGAGGTTGGGTCCCATCTTCACACCATACACAGAAATTAGAATGTGTGTGTGAAAGTCTTAAATATAAGAGCTAAAACTATAAAACAGAAGAAAACTCAGGCATAAATCTTTGTGACCTTGGATTAGACCACAGTTCCTGACATGTGACACCAAAAGCACATGCAACAAAAGAAAATCTGTTAGTTTGACTCATCAAAATGAAAACTATTAGAAAAAAATTTAAAACTATTGTGCATCAAAGGACACCATCAAGGGAGTGAAAAGACAACACATGGAATAGGGGAAAATATTTGCAAATCATTTATCTGATAAGGGACTGGTATCCAGAGTATATAAAGAATTCCGTCAACTCTAACAAAAAAAACCTAATTCAAAGAAAAAAAAAGGTAAAGGACTTGAATAGACATTTCTCCAGAGAAGATACACAAATGGCCAAGAAGTACATGAAAAGCTCCTCAGCATCATTAGTCAGAGGGAAATGGAAACCAAAACCGCAGTGAGATACCACTTCACACTCATGATGGCTGGAGACATTGGGACCTCCTGCGTTGCTGGATGGAATGTGAAGTGGTGCAGTCACTGTGGAAAACTGTGATGATTCCTCAAAAAATTAAACAGTTACCAAATGTCGACAAAAGCTTGTACATAAGTATTCATAGCATTATTCATAATAGCCCAAAGTAGAAATAATCCAAATGTTTATCAGTTGATGGATGGATAGAGAAAAAGTGGTATCTCCATACAGTGACATATTATTTGGCCATATAAAAAAATGAAATAACTGAAACATGCTATAACACAGATGAGCCTATAGAAAGAGTGTATTAGTTTCCTGTAGCTGCTGTAACTAATTACCAGACTTTGGAGACTCCAGTCTCTGGGCTGTTGGCTTTGGCCTCTTGGCCTAAAACTCTGCCCTTGTGGTCGTCTTTCCTTTTCTTAAGGAATAGCACATGTTTGCAGCTGAGTGATTTTATCAGGCTGTTTTCTGCCTGTAGAATTTTGGGAGTCTGACACCCTTCTTTGATTTCTTCTAGTCTCTCTCCTTTTCAGGCCAACCTGGCACTGTTTTTGCTGGTGTAACACTCAAATGCCTTCGTGGGTCTCCTGTGTGTGTGACAGGATTCCCTCCATTAGACCAGGGATTTCTCCACCGGTCTTTCCTGTGTGATTTCTTCCCTGGCCTTGGCTTCTGTGAGATAATTGAGGGGATTCGTGAATCCTGTGCCCAGTCTCCTTGGCACTAGCAAAATTTGTGTCAAGCCACACCCTTGGCCTTTTCTCCAGAGCACACCTTCCTAACAGTGAATCTCCTCATTTTAGCAATTTGGGTAGCCTGGGAGTTTCCCAAACCACCAAGTCCAGGTTCCAATTTGCTTGATAGTTCTTCCCTCAGTTTCTGTCTCTTCTCGCATTTTACTCTGAGCAGCAAGAAGAAAGCAGGCCAGACCTTCAACATTTTGCTTGGAAGTCTTCTCAGCCGAATATCCAAATTTGTTGCTTACAAGTTCTGCCTTCCCCACAAGTAGGATACAGCTAAACTTCCTGTCACTAGCTAACAAGGATTCTCTGTTTCTCATTTCCTCTGAGCCCTCCCCAGAAACATCTTTCACATTCATCTACCAACATACTATTTTTGATGATAACGTGTCTTCTCCAAGATGATACAGAGCTTTCTCTGCCAGGTTCCTCACTTCCTTGTGAATCCTAAGTGGCAGAGTCATTGGCGTGCGTGTTTGCCTGACTCACTCTTTTTTACCCCATATTTCTTATAAATGGAGTATTAGATGGAAAGAGCCCAGGGTGCAGTGATTTCATTAGCAAGAATATGTCCGAGGTGGTGCCATGTATTTGTATTTCCCCACGAGACGACAGCTGGTCAGGAGTTCAGAGAGTGACAGCCTGACTCTTCTCCTAAAAGTTCCCTATCCACTTATCACCTCATGTTCCACCATTTAATTGGGTATTGCAAAGTGGTAATTGTCCTTAATTCTGGCTTTCCTTACATATTTATTACAAGGAATTTTGCTGCAAAGAAGGGTTTTCTTTCATCAACCAGGGATCCTTGGTTGCTTGAAACACAGCCAATTCTGAACCCCTCAGGGATGCTTTCTAGTCCATTGTCCCTTTGTAACCCAAGGACTTGCTACCCTTGGTTTCCCCCCCCACCCCCCCCACCCCCCACCCTGCCAGGGGGGAGGTGATCAATAGGCCTTGGGAATGAGAATGAGGGTAGATTCTCTTCCTGTGACTATTAGGAGCTTGGGGCTGTGCATTTCGTGTATTTCAGTCCATTGCAGTGGTTCATTTTGATGCTTCTGTGTTCCCTTCCTCATGGAGGGGCAGCCCCCAAGCTCCCTCCTGTCCCTCTTAGGGCCCCTTATCATGACTTCTTTCATCTTTTGCAGCTTACTTGCGTCTTGGTCCCGGAATGGGCCGTTCCTCTATGGAGCCCTGGTTCCTTTTTGAGGCTGAAATGGTATTTAGAGCATGCCGTGTGGGCACTGGTGCTGATGGCTTCTGCACCTATTTGCGAAGAGAGCTAAGAAGTAATATATTTTTGTGATAACAGCGACAACCTCAAAAACCCCGTAATTTCACACTGATATTTCCCATTCCAGTTTAACCTTACAGGGTTTTACTTTCGTTTTAAACATGTATCTTTTCTCTTAATGTGAATATCTTGGCTTCTAATATTAGCATAATTACTTGCTTTACTCTAAAATACTTTTGGGGGCGCCTGGCTGGTTCAGTCGGAGGAGCATGCAACTCTTGATCTCGGGGTTGTGAGTTCGAGCCCCATGTTTGGGGTGTAGAGATTACTAAAAAAGTTTTAAAACTTCAAGATAAAATAAAATACCTTTGGAATAAACAGACTAATATTACCACTAATATTGGTAACATAATAACAAAATGTGGAATGAAGTTTAAGATTTCTTTGCAGCTCTGTTTGCCCTTAAAATGTATCCCTTACACTAAGGACATGCAGTTTTTTGTTTTGTTTGCTTTTTCTTTTTTAAAATGAGCTCTCAAAGGGTTCTTTTCACTGTATGATTTTGACACCATCTTGATAGTTAACTCATATGTTTCAGTTTATTTTGAATTTTTAGGAATTGTACTTTTTCTTTTGGTTCAGTATTATCTTCAATTTGATTTTTTTTTTTTTTAATGTACATGCTTCCAATGTGAAAACCATATAACAAGGTGTGAAGTCTCATTTCCAGCCCAATCCCTGATACCTCTGGGAGTAACTGTTAATCTTCGATTTTGGTTTATCCTTCTAACATTTCTTTTTGCAGATACAAGCATACGTATGTATTCAGATTCCCCATGTCTTATACAAAAGGTAGTGTATAGCGTGTAGTGTGTGGTGTCTAGAATTTTATATGGAGCCTGTGTGTGTCCCTGCTCCTGCTGCTCCCTCCACATCCCTGTTGGGGAGACATCTTTTACCCTTGTCGTTTGGGCCTTCATGCTAGACTTGCATGGGTCAAGCTGGGGTTTGAACTGTATAAAGTTTTTCTCCCCACATTTCTATCTTCTCATTGGCAAACCGGACACCACGCACCTGCCTCAGTAGGTGGTTGGAAGAATTAAAAGCATTGATATATGTAAAGGTTTAGAGCTGTGCCTGGCACCACGTAAATGCCAGGGTATTAGCTGTTACTGCCTTGGTCTGGTAATACCCAACCTCACGTGCAGCCCTGACACTTAGATTTTTGATATTGAGCGGGACAGATCATAAAGACTGAGCGAATGCAAGGGACATCACACGCTCTTCAGCCCTTTCTCTGTAACAGTCCTGGAGAGGTGGGGTGCTTTGGAGCAGAAGGGAGTAGTAGAATCTGAGAATTCTCATGCCGGGGAAGGTCAGTCAGCACCTATGACTTAGGAGCCATGGGAGTAAAATAGCCCACCTGGGGGACGTGAGCGGTGCAGTCTCAGACCCCAGGGTCTACTGAGGGAGGAACACTGGCAGCAGATGTGCAGCGCTCCACTCCTAGTGGTTCCTGGGTGGCCTGGCTTTGCGAGAAATTTGGAGATGTATTTAACCTGCAAGAAAACCTCTTGGCAGCCGTGTGACTGCTTTCTGTGCCCATGTCTACTGTCAGGTGGCCAGATCTGCGCCCCAGGCCTTCTCAGGCTGGTCTAGTCTGGTCCCCAGAGCCTCCACTCTACTCACTTGGCAGTGGGGTGGCCTTAGCCAGGAGCAGACCACTCTGGCCATCCAGCTCTGGGCCAGGGACTGCAGTAGGGCTTTGAGTACCCAATCCTGGTTCTGTATTCAAGGCTTTGGGGACATGCTCCTGAGCCCCATTTTTATTGTATCTTGTGTCTGAGTAAAGTATCTAGTTGCTTTTTCAACCTGCTTCCTCATTTTATCTTTTCTTTTTTAATTCTTATTTTTGAGAGAAAGAGTGAGAGTGCATACAGGTGGGGGAAGGGCGGGGAGAGAGGGGAGACAGGATCTGAAGTGGGCTCTGTGTGGGCAGCTTCAGCACTGATGGCAACGAGCCCAATGCAGAACTCGAACTCACAAACTGCGAGACCGTGACCAGAGCCAAAGTTGGACATTCAGCCGATTGAACCACACAGTCACCCTTCGTTTTATCTTTTATGGAAATAGAGAAAACTCAGCAAGTTCTTTTAAGGTATCCCCAATTTAACAGATGGCCCAAGGCCCTAAAAAGATGTCAGACATTGACCTGGCAACCTCCCAGTTTGTGTCCCCTTGTACTTGGCCGCCTTACTTCCTGAGCTTCCTTCGGGCCCGCCACCTCCTTGCTCCCTGCTCACCACACTGCTGTCCTTCAAGGACCGGGTGATCCATAGGCAGGAGTTCCCGGCTCTACCCTTTACCCTCAGCATATTGTCTTTCCTACTGGAAATTGGTGGGAGGAGTTGGAAATTGGGAATGTTGACAACACCCGCTAAATGTCCCTATGCTCCAGGAGAGGCTCACTGTCCCTCTCTTTGTACCTGCCCCCCTTTGCACGTTCTTATCCCAACTTTGCCTTTCCCCCAGGCCTTTTCCCCTCATGTTTGCCTCTGCTGATTCCCCTGGCCAAAAAAGAGTGGTGGGGTGAAGTTTGGGGGTGAGTGAGGAGTAATGAAGATTTAGAAAGTGTGCTTATATTTTTTCATTCACCTGAGACCACTTTTCCCCAAAGGTGTTCTTAAGACAGTGGGTTTACTCTTGTGCCTGAGTTCACTGGCATGTGTTCCCAGGGTAGTACCTCCACAAGGTGCTACGCGCAGCTGGGTTCTGGGTTGTGTGGGTATCATCCCATCAGCCTGCTGTCTAGTGGCCTCTCTGTGTCACAGTGACTTAGGAGGGTCGTGCAAGCAGGATGGAGAATGAAGGCTTTGCTTTATTGGGGCTGCCTTGCCAGAGGAACGGGCATTTCAAGGAGGGGAAGGATGGTACAGCTTCGCTGAAATAAGAATTTAACTCAGACATTCCTTTGTTGACCACAGGACAAACTCACAGTAGTGATTTCCCCAAAACACCTTGGAGCGAGTGTCCTTAGTCGCAAAGAGGTCAATCAGTAGAAGGCAGGCTCTGCTGTGCAGTTCCAGAAACCCGGCAGCTGGGAAAAAGCGGGCCCTCGGCAGTGGCCTTCACCTGCCACCCTTGAGTGGCACTGTGCCTTCTCCCTTGCCTGTGCAGTAAATTCAGATTAACACAGCTTCTCTGAAAAGTGCAGCCAGGGGCGCACAGCCAGATTTGCATGCAAGCACGTCAGCAGTGAAAGAGCAACAGGCCGGGTATTAAAAGCGAAAGTACTTGGATACAAATAGTGCAAAGACAAAAGCGGCCTGCCTATGTCGACTGCTGATGTGCCTTGTGACCTCAAGCTGGCCCCTCATCCCCTCTGGACTTGCCGTTCCCCCTGTGCAAGAGGAGGGGCGCCTGAGATGGCTGGCCGTCCTCTCCGTTGAGCCTTTGCAGCAGAGTGGAAGGAGCAGCGGTTTGACGCCTCTCGGTATCCCTCTTGGCTTTTTCTTTGTGCTTTTTGTTGGCCTGCCATAGCTGAGCATTGTCAGCTCTTCTCTGAGAGATGGATTCCAGAGGAGGCCGAGCCAGGCGAGCCGGCAGCCTTTCAGGAAGAACCCTCAACTCAGTGACACAGCAGTACAGGGGGTGGGAAGGGGCGTCACATGACTTCACTTCTTCACCTGGGATTAAACTGCTTCCTGTTTTTTGCTTTTAGGACGAATACCTTTCTCTCGTGGCCAGGCTTATTATCCATTTTCGAGACATTCGTAAGTAAAATTTTACATTTCTGGGTGGTTTTGATTGCCAGTAGAGGCTGGCCCTTTCCTGGGGTGGTGGGGGCTTTCTTGGCCGCAGTGCCTGAGGCAGAATGCCTGTGTAAAAAGCTCCTGCTTTCTGGGAAGTTCGACATTGCTTTGCATTTGATTCCGTCTCCCATCCTCTTCAGAGCTTCAACCTCAAAAATGCTGATTTTGGCATACTGGAAATGTTAGCCTCCAAGTGGTCTGGACTGCTATTTTTGCTTGTCCATTTAATCTTCTTTTTCAAAAGACTGTGGCTTTTGTCTCTAGGCAGTTCTTAAAGAAGCCAGGTTTACCCTGGAAAAGAAACTTCCTTCCCTAGGAGTTGGCTTTATTGGCCCATGGGGGTCTGACCCAAATGTGTGTTCCTGTCAGGCTGGAACTTCATAAGTCTTGCCTCTGGCTCCCTGCCCTGGTGAGGGTCACCTGGTGCCTGCTGCCTTCCACCCACTCTGCTTCCCTGGGTCCTGCTAGGGTCCTGTCAGCCCAGCCTGGCATCAGCCATGGCTCTTTAAAAGTGTGTGTCCTTGCAGACTGGGCTCAGGGGTCTTGGTGGTCTTTTGTGTGTTATGCTTAAGCATGGAGGACTGTTACTGTTCCTGGATGGTCACCGTATCTAAAGTCTCTAAAGGAAACCAGGCTGGTTCAGTGCTCTGAGGTTTCAGCCAGCAGCGCCTCCTACCTGCCTGCAGTTGTGTGACCACAGGAGATGGGCTCCTGTTGACACAGCTTGTCTTTGCAGCACACAGTTGGCGCGTCTAGTGGCTTCTCTTCGTGCTTGTAGAGGTGGCTATGGTGTTAGTAATCTCAGAAAAAAGGAGATGTTGTGAACCCCAGAGCCCCTGTGTGGCCCATAGATTTTGCTTCTTTCCACACTTTTTCCCAGAATGGCCGGCCAGATGAACTTCACTTGATTCCACTTTCTTTGCTGTGTTTGGGAAGGCCCTATGTTGTTTAGAACAAGCTGTTGGAACCAGAAGCCTGGGGAATGAGCAGTCTGGATGAGATGCCTTGGTCTGTCCTGGCAAGCGGCTCTGCTTGTCGGGACTGGGCTGGCCTGGCCTATTTGGGAGGCAGCCTGGTGTAGCAGCACACAGCCCTGGGGCCAGGCGTGTCCCTGGCCCGCTCGCCGGCTCCTGCCTCACCCAGAGAGGGTAGCCCTGTTGCAGTGCTTGCCCCCTGGTGCTAGGGCCAGCTAGGTGGGGCTTTTAGCCAGCCTTGGCCAGACACAGTTTCCCCATAGTAGAAAGTGGAGATGCTGCCTCCTCATCAGGGCAGGCTGAAAAAGGAGGTGTTGTGGAGGTCTGGTCACCATTCTGGGCCCATTGTGGATCCCTACAGTTCTTGTGTTTGTTGTTCAGGGCCCCAGCTGAGACCCTGATCCCGGGAAGGATGGAGGGCCAGAGTAGGCCCAGGGCAAGCTTCTACTGGGGGCGGGGGGGAGGGTGGAGGACAGTTCTCTGAGGCCCCAGGTTGACCATGGGCAGTTCTGTACCTTCTTCCCTCAGACCCCCTTGAGTGTCAGCTCTGCCTGGAGTGGATACAGACATGCACACACAAACACACGTGTGCTCTGAGGTATCTTATCTTCTGTTTAGTTTCAGCAAATGACCTCTGGGCAAATGCCTACAAAGCTGGCTTACTGTGGAAATATGTGGTTATGTAAAATTTTGTTTACTTTATTTTTTGTTTTTGTTTTCTTAAATACAGATAACAAAAAATCTCAAGCTTCCGTCAGTGGTAAGAGTTTTTTTTTGTTTGAATTAAAGTTTTATCCCAACCTTGGGTTTGGGGGAGCAAGAATGCAGTTGTGGATGCTGCGTGGGTCTGGGTTAAGCTGTTATGAGAGGAGAAAATTCACAGAAAGAACTCTGGCTGGCCGTGAGAACTTTGAGCCACGCCCGCCCCTCCTCCATGCTTCCTCTTCCTGGCAGACTGCAGTCAGATGAGACCTCCCCATCCCATGTCACTCAAATACTGTTTTTGTCCAGCAAAAAGATGTTTAAAAACTCACACAATAATGGACACATTATCTAAAATGTTGAGCTCTCTGGAAGAAAACTATTATGGTATATCTAGTATAATAATCGGTAGTATATTTTTTAGAGAATAGCTATGAATTCACTTCCTTAAGTTACAAAGTTTCATGGGAACTGTATTGCTTCAGTCCTGGTCTTGCTGACTGAGCTGCCAGTGAAGGGGTTTAGCGAATCCATGATGGCCGACGGAGCTCTGATCTGTCACAAAGGGAGCCAGCCTGGCATGCTATTTGTCTTACTGCAGGCAGTACAGCTGTAAATGCTGGGTGCCCATGCTTGCCTCAGCCAAGCTGGCTGCACCTGTCTGTGTGGGCCCTGTTTCCCTGCTAGGCTACCCCTCCTGGCATGTGCAGTGATTCTCAGCCACCCAGGGCTAGATGGGATGAAGACCCACAGGCCACAGGCCAGGAGAATGTCTAAGTTCTTGGCATCAGAGCATAGGGTTCTTTAGCATTCAGTTCTGCGCAGGCTGACCTGGCTGGGGCATACCTGTCTGTAGGTAGTTGTTTGCTGTGAGTCTATATTGTTCTGACAAGAGCCCTGGGCTCCTTGTTCCAGGTCATAGCATTGCTCACTGAGCTGAGTCCCCTGCCTACTGGCAAGCATCACTGTGCCTGGTGGCACTCTGTGGATTCTTCCTGCACGCCTCCCTCACACCTTAGCTTGTTTTAGTGTGGTGTCCTGAGAACTCCTTAGTGGGGTTTCTGCACAGACTTAGTAGAGGTGGGCTTCTGGTGTGCAAGAAGACTTGTAATCTCCCTGGGAGAACATCTGTTTGTGCCCCCCCTCAGTTCTCTGGCCCCCAGGCTTGCTCTTACTGTGAAGAAGGGCCTGCTGTCCTTTGCTGTCTTTGGAGTTCCCAGCTGTGTCTCACCCAGCATAGGGGTATACAGCCAGGAGGGGTGGGGACTGCTATATACCTTAAGGGGCTTGTTTATACCTCAACGATAGGACCCTGGCACAAGCCAGGCTAGGGTTTGAGATGTGCTCCCTGTTCAAGAGCAGTGACAGAGATACTGACATTTTGGCCCCTCCGCGGTTGGAGGCCTAGAGGCTCCCAGGACTCTGGCCTTTCACTGCTTGGGCCTTTGAGGGAGTTGTGCCTGGAGGTGGGAGGAAGTGTGTGCTCTGTGAGGCCTCATAACCTTCGGAGACTTGCGTTTCAGCAGGCACTTGGCTGAGACGCTGTGCCCTTGTGTTCCCACAGACCCTATGAATGCACTACAGAGCCTGACTGGTGGGCCTGCTGCGGGAGCAGCTGGAATTGGCATGCCTTCTCGAGGCCCAGGACAATCCCTGGGCGGGATGGGTGGCCTTGGCACCATGGGGCAGCCGATGCCCCTCTCAGGGCAGCCGCCCCCTGGCACCTCGGGGATGGCCCCCCACGGCATGGCTGTTGTGTCTACAGCAGCTCCACAGAGTGAGTACTGTGCTTCTCAGAGAATCTGCCACCTTCTTTGCAGGCGATGTACACTTTTATCCCTTTGCTTAGGATGGTATTGAGGAAAGAGTGGAGAAACTCCCCAAGTAGCTGTCTTTTTATCTTTGTTGTGTATGGAGGGAAAAAGTTCCAAAACTTTTTCAGACTATCAAAAGGGTTAAGTGACACTGAGGCCCTCCTCCTACCCCTGGGCAGGAGTGGAGGACTCAGAAGAGGTCAGGGTGGTCTAGGACTCCATCCGGGGGGATTGTGTTTTGTAGCTGAAATAGACACAGTTATGTCTCAGGCTGTTCTCAGCCACAAAGTGGTGCTTTCGGCACCCCACAACCCCCAGAAGACCTCCATCTCAAGAGCCATCCCTTCCAGTGTTGCCCTTGTCCCCTCCATGCAGCTACTCCAGCTGGGAATGGGTGCGTAGCACGGGTCTCCCTCCTCTTTCCAGGGCCTGTCTTGTTGGATGTTTGATTTTCATAACCAGTAATTCAGTATGCAGAGTGTACTTCAGTACTGCAAAGTGCTTTGTTAATTTTTTCCTTTTTTATTTTTGAAATAGTCTAAGAATCATAGGAAGTTGCAGAATGACACAGAGAGTGCCTGTGTGCCCTTCACCCAGCTTCCCCAATGCTGACATCTTAGTACATTGTCAAAACCGAGAAATGAATCTTGGGACAATGCTGCTAACTCAGGTGGCCTTTTTTCTGACATCTCCAGTTTTTACATGCATTCTTGCCCGCGAGCTTACGTGCGTGTAGTTCTATGAGACTTTATCATGTGTGATATCACTACCAGGGTCAGCATGCAAGGCTGTTCCATCACCAGTAGCAAGCTGTTGTGTTATCTCTTAATAATCACACCCTTCCTCCAACTTCAAGCCCTGGCAACCGCTGATCTGTTCCCTATCTCTATAGTTATGTTACTTCGCAAGTGTTACATCGATGGAATCGCACAATGTTTGACATTTTGAGACTGACTTTTTTCCCCTCAGCATAATGCCTTTGAGATTCTCCCAAGTTGCCTCAGTAAGTCATTCCTGTTCATTGCTGAATTGTATTCCATGGACTGGGTGTACCACGGGTTGCTTATCCATTCACCCTTGAAGGGTGTTCAGGTTGTTTCCAGGTTTGGCTGTTGCAAATAAAGCTTCTGTGACCCTGATTCATGTACAGGTTGTGATGTGTCGATGTATTTTTCTCATGCATCACTCATAGTAACCCTCAAAGAAGGCACTGTCCCTGCTTCTGCTTTGCCCACTAGAGCTGGGGTCGAGCCCAGGCTGCCTGACCCGAGCACCCCCATTCTTTGTTCAAGTTTCCTGTACGAGCATCACTTTGCTCTTCACAGATGCCACGTGGAGGCTCATTCTGCCCACTCTTGGACTGGAACCTTCCATCCCCAGACATCCCCTTCTTGGATCATTGTTCTGTTCCCCTTATTGACACCTTGCCATCTGACTCTTAGCTCTTTGCTTGATTCTTGTTCTCCAGCTTCCGTGTCCCCTCTTGTCTTGTCAGCATACCTGGTACGTACATGGGGCGGCTTATGGAAGGATTCTCAGGAGAAGTACTGGTTCTGACTCCTTTTTATGTTACAGAGTGGTTGATTTCTTTTTATCACAGCTTACATTTTATAATAAAAAATCATTTTTAAAGTGTAGGAGTTTAGAATGCTACCATTATTTGCCTTGCAGTTTCACTCCTAAGACTTTGTCAGTTCACTGGCAAAGTTTGGGTATCCTGCCCACACCCTCCCCAGTCTGACCTTGGCCCACATCCTGTTTTCAGCTTCAGAGGGACCTGGTCTTTCATGTGGGTTGATGTGATGTGAGTTCTCTACTTTCATGTCCTGCTGCTGCCTGTCAGCATCCCTCTCTCTCTGCCTTGGACCTCTTGTCTGCCTGGTCTACACGAAATAGGTGTTGTGGCCCAATGGACATTTGTTAATTCCTTTCTCACAGTTTCTCCAAATGGCGCTGTGTGGTTAAGGCAGCTTCAGGACAGGGCCTGGGTCAGAGATTTTGCAAGGATTCTCAAAGGATAGTCCAGAACACGCTGTGATAGTCTCCACGTGACCTGAATTAGTCATGGAAACAAACTGCTGACTGTAGGTGAGGCTGGGGGCTTGAGTACAGCATTAGAAGGGAGACAGACTTTTCACTCTGTACATTTTTGTTCCTCAGTGAATTTTATATCATATACCTGTAAAACCAGCTTTAAAAATGAGTCCTATTTCTGTCTGTTTGACAGACTGGATGCTGAGGAACCCTCGTCCTTCTAGACAACTAGATCCTAGATGCATTTTGGATTGTTGGGCCAGCAGAAGGTAGGGGAAGTTCTTTGCCCAGCCATGTCTTGGCCCTCTGCAAGATTGGGGAAAGCAAGCCTCGCATCCCTCTGAGTAGTGGGATTTGTGCCAGAGCCCTTGGCATCCCTAGTTCCCTCAGGAGCAAGGGCAGATTGGAGAATGTTCCCAGTTTAGGCCTATGGCAATTGCAGATCAAGCATTGAGCACCACAAATAAAGACCAGCAAGCCTGAAAGGAAGAAGAGATACTATGAGGAGGAACAGAAACAATAAACAGATGTGGAGATGCTCAGGGACCACACACATAATAATTGTTAACTATGGGCTTGGCCTGATTAAAGAAATAAAGGATGGAATTCCAACTGAACAAGCACTGGGATACCTGGTGGAGTGATGAGGCAGCTTTGAAAAGGAACCAAGTAGGGGTGCCTGGGTGGCTCAGTCGGTTAAGTGTCTGACTTGGGCTCAGGTCATGATTTTGTGGCTTGTGAGTTTGAGCCCCGGGTTGGGCTCTGTGCTGGCAGCTCAGAGCCTGGAGCCTGCTTTGGATTCGGTGTCTCCCTCTCTCTGCTTCTTCCCCGGCTCACACACACACTCTCTCTCTCTCAAAAATAAATAAACATGAAAAAAATTTTTGAAAAGGAACCAAGTAGAACTTGTAGAAACAAAAGTAAAATTATTGAGGGGCGCCTGGGTGGCTGGCTCAGTTGGTTAGGCGCCTGACTTAGGCCCAGGTCATGATCTCGTGGTTCGTGAGTTCAAGCCCTGCATTGGAACCTGCTTCGGATTCTGTGTTTCCCTCTCTCTCTGCTCCTCCCCCACTCGCTCTCTGTATTTCTCTTTCTCTCTCAAAAATAAATAAAAACATTTTAAAAATTAAAAAATGAAATTATTGAAATGAGAAGGTAGAGATGAATGAATAGAAGATTTTTTTTAAAGTTTGTGTGTGTGTGTGTGTGTGTGTGTATGTATGTATTTATTTTGAGAGAGAGAGAGAGAGAGGGAGAGAGGGAGTGCACACATGTGCAGGGGAGGGACACAAAGAGAGAATCCCAAGCAGGCTCTGTTTTGTGTGGGGCTTGATCCCACGAACTGAACCATGAGATCATGACCTGAGCTGAAATCAAGAGTCAGATGCTTAACAGACTGAGCCACCCAGGTGCTCCTGAGCAGCGGATTAGATACAATTGAAGAAAGAATTTGTGAACTAGAGACAACATTTGAAGAAATTACCTAGAATATAGCCCAGAGAAGAGGAAATAAAAAATAGGAGGGTAATGGGGCGTCTGGGTGGCTCAGTTGGTTGAGTGTCTAACTTAAGCTCAACCCATGATCTCACAGTTCATAAGTTCGAGCCCCACATCAGGCTCACTGCTGTCAATGCAGAGGTTGCTTTGGGTCCTCTGTGCCCCCCCTCTGCCCTTCCCCCCACTCACATGTACTTTCTCTCTCTCTCTCTCTCTCTCTCTCTCTCTCTCTCTCTCAAAAATGGATAAGCATTTATTTAAATAAAAAAAAGAGGGGCGCCTGGGTGGCGCAGTCGGTTAAGCGTCCGACTTCAGCTCAGGTCACGATCTCATGGTCTGTGAGTTTGAGCCCCGTGTCGGACTCTGGGCTGATGGCTCGGAGCCTGGAGCCTGTTTCCGATTCTGTGTCTCCCTTTCTCTCTGCCCCTCCCCTGTTCATGCTCTGTCTCGCTCTGTCTCTCTCTGTCTCAAAAATAAATAAACGTTAAAAAAAAAAAAAAAAAAAAAGAAAGAAAGAAAAAAAATAGGACGGTGTGGGGCACCTGGGTTCCTCAGTCGGTTGAGTGCCTGACTTCAGCCACTTCAGATCCTCTGTCTCCTCTCTCTTTCTATCTTAAAAATAAATAAACATTTAAAAAGTACTAAGAAAATAGGAGGGTAAGAAATGCAGAGGATAAAATCGGAGTTTAACAACTAATAAAAGGACCAGATGGAGAGAGAACAGAAGCCAACCAGTATATGAGGAGAAATGGTAGCTGGAAAAGTCCTGCAGTCCTATGCAGGTTAAATAAGGCATCCATGCCTTAGCCTGCTTGGGGAAAGCCACAAACACCATAGGCCAGAAGAGTATGTTAGAAATAGCCAGTTTCTAGAAAGGAGCAAGACGTAGACTCAGAGCACTTGGTAATGGTGTCATGAAGAAAGTAGGAAGTTGTTAGAGCCCTGGGGATAGAGCTGCTGACCACAGTTGTATGCCAGCAAAACTCCCAATGACTGGGGGGGAAGCAGACATTTTAGATAAACAAAGCTCAAGAGACCTTCACTGAAAGGTTTTTTATTTGTTCACCATTTCCTCTTAACTCTCATACCATCTTTCTTGTGATGCCAGGTGTAAAATGGGAGAACAGACTTTTTTTTCATATAAGGTAGCAAGCGTGTGTGAATCTAAACCAGTGATTCTCATCCGTTTTGTACCCTGGAGGCTATTTGGCAATGTTTGGAGACATTTTGGATGTCACAACTGCGGGCGCACTCTTACCATGTAGCATAGAGGCTACAAATGCTGTTAAACCTCTCGTGCGGAGGACAGCCCCCCACAACATAGAATTGTCTATCCCAAAATGTTGGGAGGAACAAGGTTGAGAATCCTTGGTGTAAACAAAAATCACCTCTCTAAAATAATAATGCTTCCAGCTAACTCCATACAGACTTGCTGCATTCCAAGCACTGTTTTGAGGGTTTTACCTAGAACAGATTTTTAATTCTTCGTTCAGTGTAGGTACTATTATTGTCTCTTTTCCACAGCTAAGGAAACTGAGGCACAGAGCAGTGACAGAGTTGGTATTTGAGTCCAGGCAGTCCGGCTCAGAGGCTGTACCTCTAGTCATTATTCTGGCCTGCCTCCCCCTGCCCCCCCTTTTTTAAAGTAGGCTTCACGTCCAGCATGGAGCCCAACACAGGGTTTAAACTCACAACCCTAAGATCAAGATCTGAGCTGAGATCCAGAGTCAAATGTTTAACTGACTAAGCCACCCAGGCACCCCTGTTCTGCTTCTTAATAGAAGTGTGCTGTGTGGGTGTAAAAAGATAAACAAGGACCATACTAAATGGAAGTCAGGAGGTGTATCGAGGATAAATACCAGGTCTATCAGTACCTGTGAAACCTACTTTTATTTTACTTTTGAGAAAGAGAGAGAGAGAGCACGCGCGTGAGAGAGCGCTCACGAGTAGGGGAGAGGGGCAGAGGGAGAGAGAATTTTGTTTTGTTTTTGAGAGAGAAAGAGCTTGTGTGCATGCAGGGGAGGTGGGGAGGGAGAGAGAGGGAGAAAGAGAAAATCCCAAGCAGGGTTCTAAGGTTCTTGTATTTGGGAAAGAAGTTAAAAATATGGATAAATTTTAAGTTTGGAGTTATGTATGGTAAGTTAAGTATGCCTGATGACATTGAAAAAATAATTGCTTGAAAAAAAGGAAAAAGAGGGGCACCGTGGTGGCTCTGTTGGTTTAGCATCCAGCTCTTGATTTCAGCTCAGGTCATGATCTCATAGTTCATGAGATCAAGCCCCACATCAGACTCTGTGCTGACAGCATGGAGCCTGCTTGGGATTCTCTCTCTCCCTCTCTCTATGCCTCTTCCCCACACTCTCTGTCTCAAAATAAATAAACTTTTTTTAAAAAAGAAAAAAAAAGTAATTGCTGAAACAGTATACATAGTTTGTACATTCCAAACCAGTGGGAAAAAATTGAGTAAGAAAAAGGTAAAAATCCAAACAACATGTAAAATTCAGCTCCAACCATCCAACAAAAATATAATTCAGGGGCTGCCTGGCTGGCTCAGTTGGTGGAGCATGTGACTCTTAATCTTGGGGTTGTGGGTTCAAGCCCAGCGTTGGGTGCAGAGATTACTTAAAAATAAAATCTTTGAGGGGCGCCTGGGTGGCTCAGTCGGTTAAGCGGCGACTTCAGCTCAGGTCATGATCTCGCGGTCCGTGAGTTCGAGCCCCGCGTCAGGCTCTGTGCTGACAGCTCAGAGCGTGGAGCCTGTTTCAGATTCTGTGTCTCCCTCTCTCTGACCCTCCCCCGTTCATGCTCTGTCTCTCTCTCTCTCAAAAATAAATAAACGTTAAAAAAAAATCTTTGAAAATGTATATATTTCAGAAAAGGAAAAAAACTTAGTTATACTTCAGTAAATCTGGAAAACAAAAATAGAGGGAAAGAAGCTTAAAAAAGGGAAGACAGACACAAATAAGTTGAGAAATACAAGTGATCACAATAAATGTGAATGGACAAAACTTTCCTGCTGAACGATAGGAAATGTGAGATTGAATGTAAATGAAAGGCAGTGGTACAGCTGTAAGAATAAACCATAAAGCAAGCCTCACTCTACACTCCCACAGTATTGCTGGATATACATCAAACCAAAAAGAATTGGACATCTGTGGGGGCACCCGGCTAGCTCAGTCAGTGTAGCATGCAACTCTTGATCTCAGGGTCACGAGTTTGAGTCCAACCGTTGGACTGAGACATTACTTAAATACATCTTTAAAAAAAAAAAAGTTATAACAAAAAGATTTAAGAAATTGTATACCAGTAAAATGGCTAAAATAACACTCTGAAATGCTGGCAAGGATGAGAAGAAACTGGATCACTCATACATTGCTAGTGGGGATGTAAAATGATACAGCTTCTTTAAAAGTTAAATGTACAGGGGTGCCTTAGGTGGCTCAGTCGGTTGAGCGTCTGACTCTTGGTTTCAGCTCAGGTCATGATCTCACAATTCAGGAGACCAAGCCCTGCGTCGGGCTCCGTACTGGCAGGGTGGAGCCTGCTTGGGATTCTCTCTCTGCCTCTCTCTCTCTGCCTCTCCCCCACTCTTTCTCTCAAAATAGGTAAATAAACTTAAAAAGATTAATAATAAAAATTAAACATACAACTCTGCAGTTACGCTCTTGGGCATCTATCCCAGAGACGTGAAAACTTACCTTCCCGCAAAAACCTGTACACAAATGTACATGGTAGCAGTCACTCCCAAATGTCCTTTATGGTATGAATGGTTGAACAGAGATAGGTATACCATGGAATACGACTTGGCAGTAAAAAGGAAAGCAGTAATGATATTCGTTACATCCAGGATGATCTTCGGGGAATTATGTTGAATGAAAAAGCCAGTTATCCTGTATAGCCCCCACTTACATAACATTTTTGAAATGACAGAATATTAGAAATAGAGGACACCTTAGTGGTTGCCCGGGGTGCTGAAGGGGGTGGCATCACAAGGGATCCCTGTGGTGTTGGAACTGTTCAGTATCTTGACTTCGATGGTGACTGACTCTATCCTGGTGAGGAAATTGTGTAGAATTTAATGTACACACCCACACAAATGAAAATGCATCCTGATTGTGTTATGTTATAATTTTCCAAAATGGTACCATCAGGGAAACTGGGCAAAGCATACAAAGGGTCTCTCTGGATTATTTCTATTTATTTATTTTTTAAATAACAACTTCATTGGGGTGCCTGGGTGGCTCAGTCGGTTAAGCATCCAACTTCGGCTTGGGTCATGAACTCACCTTCTGTAGTTCAAGCCCTGCATCGGGCTCTCTGCTTTTAGTGCAGAGCCTGCGTCAGATCCTCTGTCTCCTCCTTTCTGCCACTACCCCGCCTGCACTGCACTGTCTCTCAAAAATAAACATTAAAAAAAAAAAAAGAAAACTTCATTGATATATAATTCACATATTTATGGTTCACCCATCTAAAGTGCAATTTTCAGTGATCTTTAAGTATATTCACAGAGTTGTGCAACCATCACCACAGTCCATTTTAGAACATTTTCATCTCCCTAAAAGAAACTGCACCACAGAAAATCTTGTAGATGTTTGTTCATATCAGCATGACTCATAACCACCAAAGGCAGAAGCAATGCCTATCAGCTGGTGGATAAACAACATGTAGGAAATCCATACCATGGAATACTATTTGGCAATAAAAAGAAATGAAACACTCATGCAACATGGGTGAACCTTATAAATATTACCCTCAACAAAAGAATCCAGTCACAAAAGATCACATACTGTGAGATTCCATTGATAAGAAATGTCCAGAATAGGCACCTCCATAGAGACAGAAAGTAGCTCAGTGGTTGCCAGAGGCTGGGCTTGTTGGCCCTTTTCTTTCCTCTATTATTGTACAGAAATTCCTAAGAAGGTCCGTAATCAACACAAATGCTGCCCGTCACATCTGTCTGTCTTTCTCAAATGGAGTGTTCAGCTCCAGCGGCTGTGGGCGCAGAGGGCCGTCTCCCCGCCCTCCCTGTCCGCAGAGCTGTGATAACAGCGGCCTCTGCTCTGGCCTCCCCCGCCCTGGCCTCCCCCGCGTGCCCCGCCTGATTCACCACTCTGCCTCCAGCCCAGCTGCAGCTCCAGCAGGTGGCGCTGCAGCAGCAGCAGCAGCAGTTCCAGCAGCAGCAGGTGGCGCTGCAGCAGCAGCAGCAACAGCAGCAGCAGCAGCAGCAACAGCAACAGCAGCAGTTCCAGGCCCAGCAGAATGCCATGCAGCAGCAGTTCCAGGCGGTGGTACAGCAGCAGCAGCAGCAGCTCCAGCAGCAGCAGCAGCAACACCTGATTAAACTGCATCATCAAAACCAGCAGCAGGTACTAGGTGCCCGTTCTCAGCCTCTTCCCGTGGTCCTTGAGCCCTGGATGTGCGCCAGCCACAGTGCTGGGTGCGGGGGCCCAGAGGCAGCTGCAGATCCTTCTGATGCCTGGTGCTCGGGCTTCCTCCTCTGTCTGGGGGCTCCCCGCAGGGCCTGGAGCAGGGAGGAGGGATAGGCCCCAACTTGTTAGGAGGGTGCCGGGATCGCACAAGGAGGTCCTCTCTGTTGGGCTTGGTGTCTGGCCGCGGGCCTACTGCGTGCCGGGGGTGGAGGGCTAGATCTGTGGAGGCTTCTGGGTGCAAGTGATTCATGTAAGAGTTAACTGAAGCAAGAAGTAAGAAGAACACTCCACAATGCAGGAATGCCTGAGCCGTCCTGTGAGCGTGTTTCTTTTGAGTACTTGCATGCCTCCTGTTTTGTCTCTTGAGTGTTTTGGTGCCTGGACGCAGCTCTAATCGAGCTTCATTTCTCTGCGGGGGGGGGGGGGGGGTGGCAGTGTCACATTAGAAGCCCTGCTTATAAAGAAACTGTTTTCTTCCTCCCGTTGTTGGCAGGCAGCATCTAGACGTATTAAGCATCTAACGTCAGGTCTGCTCTTGGTTGAGGGAGGGAAGGCCTGAGCGGATCTCTCCACTTTCCCACCCTCCCCAGGCCTTGACTTGCTGCCTCCATTTCCCAGTGGCCACCCTCCTGGGTCTTGGAGGCCCCCTTCCCCGAAGCCAACTTTTCCCTCAGCCTCACTTTTTCTCCTCATCCTGAAAAGCATACACTGGCCATCTTCCCAAGGCTTGTACAGTTTCCCACTCTAGTGACCAGACAAGCATCACTGGAGAGGCCTCAGGGATTTGCAGCCACCCGAGCATTTATCCCAGCGTCGATGGGGCCACACCTCTGTTACCCTTCCTAAACCCTCTGGATACTTCCCTTGAACCTTCGTTCTCTTAGGCTCAGGTGCAGCTGGTGTCTGGTGACCAGGGCACAGGCACACACTTGGGTGTGTCCTCGGTGTCCTGTGAGAGCAGCCCAGGCAGGCTTCCTGGGGGCAAGGCTGACACAGGGCCCAGAGGCAGATGGGATAACCGACCCAGTACTGCTTATTCTGCCCATAGATACAGCAGCAGCAGCTACAGCGGATGGCACAGCTGCAGCTGCAGCAGCAGCAACAGCAGCAGCAGCAAGCTTTGCAGGCCCAGCCGCCACTACAGCAGCCACCGATGCAGCAGCCCCAGCCTCCCCCTTCCCAGACCCTGCCCCAGCAGCTGCAACCGATGCACCACCCACAGCACCACCAGCCGCCACAGCCCCAGCAGCCACCAGTTGCTCAGAACCAGCCATCGCAGCTCCAGGCGCAGTCACAGACCCAGCCTTTGGTGTCACAGGCTCCGGCCCTCCCTGGACAGATGCTGTATGCCCAGCCACAGCTGAAACTTGTGAGTACCCGTGGCCTTTGGTGGGCGTGTGGCCGGCAGCTGTTTCTGGGGCTTCTTTGGACATAGGTGGGGAAGGCCCCATGCTGGCTCCCGCATCCAGCTTGGCAAGGGGGGAGTGCATTCCAAGAGCTGCTGTACCCTGCATGGAGGCACTGCCTCTGCTGGGCGAGAGTTTTCTTCCGAGTAGCATGGCTGATTTCACAGTGGCCATGGCATTCTAAGACTGGGTGATCAGGTGGACAGCAGCACGCATATTCTCACTGTGCGAGAGGGTGTGCGGCCTCATTGAGCATTCACTGTGGGTTTGCTAACTGCTTAGAATTACGTTTTGAGTGAAGATCCCTGTCATTACCAGATTTTTGAGGAAGGGGATTAATAGGAAATCATGTAATTGTCAGTCTTATTGTGCATCTCTGTACAAAGCATATCTAGTTGGTGACATTGACATGGAGGACACAGTATTATCATCAAGTCAGGCGGAACTGTGTCAAGGGGCCATTTTAATAGTTTTTTTTTTTTGCTTACTCGTTTTCATGGCCTTTTCTGTTTTTCACTTATTGAGTGAAAAGGGATGGGCCATGTTGAACTGAGTGGCGGGCAGATAGGGGACCCACAGGGCCAAGCTGGAAGCTGGGGAGGATCTTGAGGAACAAAGTATGGTCACACTTGTCACCTGGGGACTAGCCCCTGGTTTCATAGGTGGGGCTCTTGTAGACCATCAGCATGCTTGGCCCAGAAGTCAAGCAGGCTGGGCTGTGCACTTGGCCTTGGGAGTCATCGCTTTGCTTGCAGCAGTAAATGGTAGTGGTGGCTGTATGGTGACATCCCAGTCGGAGGGCCATGCTTCTCATCATAGTCAGAGGAGGTGGGGCTTGGCTCAGAGCCAGACTGGTGTGGGACATTTCTAATCAGCTATGGGATAAGGTAAAGCCAGTGAGGTGATACCACAGCCAGTGAAGTCGTGACAATCCCATCCCTTCTCATGATAAGCTGCAAGATTCAAAGCTCCCACCAACGTAGTAGGTGCTCCACCACGTGCCCCGGATGGCTCCAAATCGCATTCTCCCTTCCTCCCTCAGGTCCGCGCTCCAATGGTGGTGCAGCAGCCGCAGGTGCAACAGGTGCAGCAGGTGCAGCCCCAGGTGCAGCAACAGACAGCGGTGCCAACAGCTCAGGCTTCCCAGATAGTGGGTTCCGGAGTGCAGGTGAGGGCTTTTGGAACCCAGGTGAGGGCCTTTGGGGCCAGGGGCTTCTGTAGGCACTGGCAGGTGCATGTCCACCTGTGCATGGAGCTGGATTTCAGGCACTCTACAGTGAGGGTCCTGGTTGTTTGGATCATGGGCAGTCTAGGAGCCAGCCCACAGGGTCTTCAAGGTGGCCAGCCTGGCTTGGTGTTACCGGATTCCCCCCACCTCTCTTCAGACACCCTTCATCTTCCCCCTTCCCTCCTCCTCTGAGAACACACGTTGGAGAGGGTAGCATTGTGGCCTCAACCTCTCCTCAGCTTGGAGTGCAGGGCTGGTGGCAGGTGTGCACTAGCATTCTGGACACGGAAGAGCACAAGTATGGTGGTGCCTGGCTCTAGTGGACTGCGTGGGCTTGTGCTGCAGCCCCTTGCCCAGCACTTTCCCAGTGCTTGCCCCCTGCGCTGAGAAGTGTAGCTGAGGCCCTTTATGCCCACCCTCTGTGTTTTGGATGTTGATGGGATGGAGTAGGCCTTGCCCAGCCTTTCCTGGTAGAGGCCAGATTCTTAATGGTGTTTGGGGTTGGAGATTGGGCCTCATGATTTTCCACAGATCCCCCATCCTGCTGGTGCCAGGGAGAAGAGGCATCTAGTCTGGGGCTTTGGTTCTGTCTCCACCTGGCAGTGGGAACACTGGCTCAGAAGAGAGTATTGGCTTTAGATAGAACAGACCTGCTAGGTGAAGTGCCACCTGCCCAGGTGCTGCCCTGAGCTGGGGTGCCACGCCGCTGCCCCTGCTGTGCTCCTATCCTGCTTATTACCAGCAAGTCAGCCAAGCTCCCTGTCAGGTGCACAGCACCACATGTTGAGCACTTCTAGGATGCTGCGTGTTCTGTCAGTGTCTGATGACATCTCACTGTGAGGGAGGCTCAAACTGGGTCCTGTCTGGTCTCAGCCATGTTGCTCCAGTCCATGGGAAGCTGCCTGAGAAGTGTGCGAGTGGAGGGACCTGAGGTGTTTGCACGGAGCTAAGACCTAAAGCAGATGTGTTCTCTGCACTCAATACCCTGCACTGAGCCCGTGGATAGGGCTGTTCTTCGGCTGGTTACTCTCCTCTCTGCTTCTGCTTGGGGGGGACCCAGCCCAGCCAGCGTGGGAGCTTGACTGTGGGCTCAGTCACCCATAGAGTAACCTTGATACTTAACTTTCTTTCCCCCTCATTGGAGTGCAGAGGGCTGCTAAGGCACAACTAAAGTAGGCCCAGGACTCTTCTTTTTCAGTGGGGACACTGGGAAGATTGTGACACTGATAGCTGGGGAGGAGGAAGGGGTCATTGCTTGAGTGCTTATGGGTGGGTTTGCTTTTATGAGGCACATGCCTTCAAATTTATCAGGAGTGGTGTCCACCTCCCTCCCACGCATCACAGATCAGATCTTCCCCACTTGCGCTCTCTCTCTCTCTCTCTCTCTCTCTCTCAAAAAAAAAAAAAAATCCTCAGTTAATGTTATTTTATGCTGTGTGATGTATATGTGTACATACATACATGAATGCTTATTATAAACATATCCTGCTGTCCTTAATTGCCATCTTGTGTTTGGACCTTGAGATTATTTCCAGTTTTTTGCTGTTACTGATAATGTGTGTCCTGATGTGTGGTTCTGTGAAAGAAGTGCTGGCTTTGGGAGCCTGAGCACACAGTCCTCCATTCCTGTCTCTCAAGTCCGCCCTCTCAGAGCAGAAAAGAGATGTCTTGTGGCGCTCGCCAGTGCTGTGGCCCTGATGGATGGCTGAGACTCTTTACTTGGGGCGAAGTGTGGTAGTTGGTGTTTCAGGAAAATTGGTAAGCCCTGAGCCTTATACATCAGGTTCGGTTTTTTCTGACATTACTTGTGTAAATGAAAGGTGATGTCATTGTCACCCATAGTGGGATTTATTAACTTCCCTTTCTCCCCTAACCTTTTTCTGTGACTGTACATAAATCCAGAACAGAATGTGTCTCCCACTTCTAAAAATCCCTAGGCTTTTGTCTTTCAACCTTGTGTTTTTATTTTATTTATTTTTTTAATGTTTTTATTTACTTTTTAATTTTTATTTTTTTCAGATTTTTTTAAATGTTAATTTATTTTTGAGAGAGAGAGAGAGACAGCACACGAGCAGGGGAGGGGCAAAGAAAGAGGGAGACACAGAATCCGAAGCAGGCCCCAGGCTCTGAACTGTCAGCCCAGAGCCCGAGGCGAGTCTTGAACTCAGGAACCACGAGATCATGACCTGAACCAAAGTCGGAAGCTTAACTGACTGAGCCACCCAGGCATCCCAGTATACAGAAATTTAACTACAGTCTCAGGTTGCAAAGAATTGTCCTCAAAGGCACACTTCCTGGATGTGCGTGCATGTAACCCTGCTGCTGTACGATGATCTCACACTGAGCCTTATTGGACTGCTTGGACCTGTCTCCTCTTTCCAGGCCCTACTGCCCAGTGACCCTGGAGGGGAGCAGGCCTATAGTTTGCGTGGAGTTTGAATTCCTTTCTGGGTAGATATGTGTCAGGAGATAATGAACGTACTTGCTCACAGGAATGGGAGGAGTTGCTGGTAAACACTTCCAATGTGTTTTCCACTGGGATTTGTGGTTAAAAGAAAACGAACTTTCCCTCTCAGGAGTTCTCAGTCACAAGAAAAACAGTAGCAGATTAGATTTAAGCTTTTCATTCCTTATCACTTGTTTCTTCCTCAAAAAAAGTTTCCACCTCTCTCGTACCACCGGACTTCTCAAGGCCTTTCTTCCTCTTCCCTCACCCTGTGAGTGCACGCACACCCTGCCAGTGTCCCACTTTGTGTCTGATGGACTGGTGGGCTCTTTGGGACTCTGTCCAAGTTTTGGCAGACTCTGGGAGAGTGGCTTCCTGGCCTCCTACCCTGGTGAGTTCTTTGTCATATGGCTGTAGGAGCATCTGCCCCCTAGCCCAGCAGGTTCATATCTGCCACTGCTTGGGTCATGCCTGCTGCATGGTGACCAGTGGGTGTGAGTGTGGGACACACATGTGATGCCAGAGGCGTCTTGGAAAAGCAGACCTTCCTCCAGCTTCAGAGCCCCGTCCCTGGCATACCTGTTGTAGGGATTGAATGGCTGGCCATCCATGCTGCCCTGATCTCAGGGACCAGCTCACAAGCCTGCAGAAGAGGTTTTGGTTGTTCATGGATCAGTTCTGCTACCTTTCTGAATGTGGTCGTGCTGTTTTAGTTTGGTTTCATCTTAACACTTGTGAGTGCATACAGGCTCTGCTCTCCAGGGACCAAGAGCGAGGGTGGCCAGGACTCAGGAGAACACCGGGTTCCCATCGGCACAAGCCGGGCGCAGACCCACAGCAGTTCTCAGCCTGCCTTCTTTATGCTTCCAGAAGTATATGTGAATGAGGAGAGCAGTCCCAGAGCATGCTGGAAGCTCTAGAGTCTGCAGTCATCTTGTATGTTTAGGACAGACCTGACCTGCATCACTGTAGAGGTGTATCCGAGAGTTGTGGAGTGCCAGGCTTCCCTTGCCCACCTCGCTGTGAGTGTAGTTACAGAAGGAAACCAGTTCCCAGAAGCTGCCCAGAGGCTTGAGGAGAGGAGGGTGATTTGCGCTTAGGCCTTCAGAGGCATTGTGATCAGGCAACATGCTCCTAAGAAGGAAAGGTGCTGTGAGCTGGCTTATATGGACTCTTCTGTTTTAATGACAGTTGACTTCTCCTCATAGCAATTTTGCTGGAGTGTCCCCTTCAAAGTCTGTCCCTGAAACCTGGTCTCCCAGAACCACCACCCTGTCCAAGAGGTCTGGCCTTGAGGGCTCTGCAGGCCCGTCAGCAGATCCAAAGTTGTTGAAGGAGTATGGCCAACAAGACAGAGAGGTGTGGAGGCAGCATTCATGAAGGTTCCCTGGATTCGCGATGCCAACTCAGGCCTCCATGCTGTGAGCTTGAACACGTAGGCCAGGCTGCCCTCAACCCCCACAGCCCAGTGGGCACTCCTGTCTCAGGCTGCACGCCCCTTTCCACCCACCCATGCACTGTGTTTGTTGCAATCACCTTGTCTGTTATCCCTCTGACCTCAAGATGATCACTGCAGCCTTGGCCCAAGGTGTGAGGGAAGTAAGAGCCCAGTTCCCGTTCACCACCACCACCTCAGCTGCCGTCCATTCAAGTTCTACCGCTTTGGGTGGACAGCCCTCTCAGCACAGGTATTTATGGGGCAGTGCCCAGGGCCCCTGGAAAGCTCAGGGCCCTGTGAGTACCTTTGTGAGGCACATTGTAATCGTCAGTGACTTCCTTTGCTGTGGTCCTGGAAGTGCCTAACCAAGCTCACATGAACCAAGCCCAGCTTCTGTTTCTTGAGGGCATAGGAGTAAACACCTGTGTTTATTTGCATTTCAATACTTTGGGTAGCTCTGGTATTTTCATTTGGTGGAGAAGATGGGAGCTAATTTTCTTACGTTAAAGTTTAAGGTTTTAGGGGTGCCCTGCTGGCTCAGTCAGTGGAGCATGTGACTCTTGATCTCAGGATCGTGAATTCGAGCCCCACATTGGGGATAGAGTTTACTTAACAAAAAAGAAATGAAGAAATTTAGTGTTTTAGATAGTTATGGTAGTGCCTCTTTTTGTGGTAACATAAAACTGAAGCTAAGCAGATAGTTTTGCTTTCTTGAGCTGTGCGGATAGTCACCAGCCGTATGTACGTATTTACATTTAAACTAATAAAAATTACATTAAAGTAAAACTTTACATAAGTAAATGTACATAAAGTAAAAATTTACATAAAGTAAAAATTACATTAAAGTAAAACTCCAGTTCCTTAAGTTGAAATTCAGTTACATATCAAGTGCCTGGTGGCACCATGGGGAAGCCGGTGGCTATTATACAGGACAGCACAGATTGTAGATCAAGTCAAGCTTGTGGAAAGTTCTGTAGGACTGTGCTGTTCTAGAATTTCCTGTGTGGAGTGTAGAATTTACTACACACATTCCTTTCTAGGTATATAAAGACTTCTGTGTACATCACACGTTTTCAGAGATATGAATTCCTGGCTCTCCATTACTGTATGACATCTGGAATTCTTCCATGGTGTATTTGTTTGTTTAACAAAGTGTCGCGATGTGCATTCCGTGGGCCAGGCCCTGTTCTGAGATTCTGAGAATAAAATGGTAAGGAGGTTCCCTCATCTTACGGGCTTTCCATTTTAGTGGGTTTGCTGTGAAAACTTCAGACTTGCCAAAACTGTAAGATTCCGTTTCTATTGTAAGGCAGATAGATGCATCTCTAATCCTAGCAGACAATCCTGCCCTTCCCTGACGGCGCGTGTGCAGACACTGCCATTGCTGCAAGTGAGGGAGGTAGTCTGTGCAGGGCACTGCCATCGTCTGTCTGGCCCTAGGCCCTGTACCATACTGCCACATGCCACAGAAACAATGGCACGAGCTTTCCTGAGACCATGGCCTTGCCATTTGGCAGCATGGTCTGTCGTCGCTCTTCCTGCCTCCTGACCCCTATGAGTCACCCCAGGTGTGCCAGTAGCAATTGCTCATTGACGAGTGTGAGTTCTTTGGCATCGGCCTCCCATTTGGTAGTTGTTGCATAACAGGAGGCAGAAGTAGCTGGAATCTGCTGGTAAAAAGGCCTTATGACAGAGCTTGCTAGAGGAACAGAAGTTGTGGGGCAGGAAAGTAGGCCTGTAACCTAGGTGGCACGGAGGGCTGGGCAGGGCAGAGCCCGGGCACAGCTCCTCGCAACCCAACGCTGCATAGGGTCCTCCACATGACTCTTGGCTCGGGGCTCCATCCCTTGGAGCATCAGGCACCTGCAGCCCCCAAGCCCTAGTACCTGCCCACATGCCACTATTGAGTGTCTCCCATCCTGGTTCCTTTGATTCTCAGCTCTTTGACCTAGAGCTGCTTGTTTTCCTTTCCCGCAGCCTCTCAGTCTCCATTGGGTTGACAGGTTGGGTTGTTGGGTGTGGGGAAATGACCTTGGCATCAACATGCAGGGCTGACTTTTGTAAGACCAATAAAATCCCTAACATTTTGAGTATGTGGTATATGCCAGGCCTTGAATTACTTCTGTGTATGGACTTGTTCGTTCTCACTGCAGTGGGTCTCAGTTCACGCATTTAGAAGAAGTCCTTGTAGTCACCCCTTCAGCAGTGGTAGGTGTCCACTTCTGTCTGGCCCTCTAACAGTGCTTGAAGCTGGAGGAGCCACTGCCACCTGCAAAACAGACCCAAGACGCTCAAATTAAATCCTCAGCCCAGGCTCCACATCCTTCCCTCTTCCCACCCTGGCCTCTCAGCAGGGTCCTGGTTTGCAGGCTCAAACCCACTCCCCCAACCTCCTTCTTCCACCCCTGCAACAGTGGCAGACACACCGTGGGCATTTGGCCTGCCACAGACCTGGCTCCAGAATCGGTGTGCAGCTGTTTTTGTGTCTGTGCCCTCCCAATCTAGTTCCTCCTGAGAAAAGCTAGTTTATTCCAGAAATGCATCATTACAATGTAGCCAGAAGCCAACCCTGCCATCCAGCAGGTGCCCCAACTGAGCCCTCAGCAGCCACCAGCACCTTCAGACCTTGAAGACCAGGCAGCTGCACCCCCAAGCCCTAGTACCTGCCCACATGCCACTGGACCTTCAGTGTCTGGACTTTCAGACAAGACAATGTGCACAGTGCCTATCTGGTTTATTCTTTCCTTGCGGCAACAAATTGGGTTCAGGAAAACAGGCAGAATAGAAAGTCTGTTCTTCTGTCAGCCCTTCAGGAGACAGGGCTCTCTCATCTCAGCCTCTTCTTTGCCCCCCAACCCTGCACTGTGTCCCTTGACTGCATCTTCATATTGTAGGGGAGCACTTCATGATGCTGACAACAATGACAAAGCTGGATTCTGTGCTGGACACATGCTGGACGACGTGCCCAGCACAGGAGTCCAGGGGGTACTTGGGGGTCCCTGGCAATGTAAGCAGATGGCGCCATAGTGGAGTCCATATTCCTCTTTACCCTGTAGAGTGACTCCTGGGGATATGTCATGTACAGGGGCCAGGAGTATGGGGCAGTTCCAGGGATGTCCAGTGGGCAGGGGTGGTCCCAGGAGGGTTAGAGTATATGGTGCCACCAGCCTCTCCACAGGTTATTTCATAGCACATAGCTCCCCAAACCAGTCTTTCTGCCCTGCAGCCCAGCAGCCTGGCCCTGCCGCCCACCTGTGCTCTGGCTGTGTCCCCTCTGCTTGAACCCTGCCTTCCCTTTCTACTCCCTTTGGGACATTGTGCAGGGTCCCTTCCCAGATACTTTTCCTTGCTCCCTAGGAAAGTAGATGATGCTGAGATGCCTGGACTCCTCCACTAGTCATGTGACCTTGAGCAAGTCACTTCCCTCTGAACTCTCACTTACCATGTGTGACATGCATGTGACAGCAGGCAGGCACTCAGAGCTCCCTCCCCGAGCAGGTGCAGCACTAGTGTCCAATGGCGTGTGCTATCTGCTGTGACAGACATACCTGTGCCTCTTGCAGAACGTGCCTAGGGAGGGAAGACGCAGAGCTGGGTCAGCAGTTTTCCCTTCTGGAGGACTTGATACGTCATTAATGGGACACAGCCATCTTGCTCCCCTCTGCCCCAGAAGCTGGCTAGACCAGATGTAAACCTGAAGACCGGGGGGTTCTATCTCATTAGCCACCTTGCTAGGCCATTTCTTTCCTCCCTCCCTCCCTCCCTCCCTCCCTCCCTCCCTTCCTTCCTTCCTCTCTCTCTCTCTTTCTTTCTTAAACTTTTTTTTTTAACATTTATTCATTTTTGAGAGAGAGAGAGAGAGCGCAAGTAGGGGGAGGGGCAGAGAGAAGGAGACACAGAATCGAAGTAGGCTCCAGGCTCTGAGCTGTCAGTACAGAGCCCAACATGGGGCTCAAACTCACGGACTGTGAGATCATACCTGACTGAAGTCAGATACCTGACTGAGCCACCCAGGCGCCCTGCTAGGCCATTTCTTTCTTGACGGAGGCCTTTGCATAGCCCCTCATCCTGGGTGTGTCCGGGGGATTTAGGAGGCCTGGGAGCCTTGAGCTAACCTGGAAGGCCTAAAGACCTGGGAAGGGGAATATGCTGCCAACTGAATTGGGTATTTTTCCAGAGGAGTTGTCAGATGCAAAGAGATCTGGATTGGATATAGAGAGCCTAGGGGTTTCCTGTGGCAGCCTGGAGTGTGGATGCGGGGAGCCTGAAGCTGGACACAGAGGCAGGCTCAGGAGAGGAAACAGAAGCACTGAGCTTGTGCCCCGGGCCTGGGCAGGCCTCTCTTCCCTGTGTCTTGTGGACTGTAATGCCCAGGGGAGCTGTGTGCAGTCAGTGGCTCCATGGAACCCAGAAGCAAACGGTGTGGGGAAAGTGTGACCTGTTTCCCCATGGTATGAGTGCTGAGGGTACCTTTTATTTTTTCAAACAACTTTTGAAAAATGTTTTTTTTAATTTATTTTTTTAATTTACATCCAAGTTAGTTAGCATACAGTGCAACAGTGATTTCAGGAGTAGATTCCTTAATGCCCCTTACCCATTTAGCCCATCCCCCCTCACACAACCACTCCAGTAACCCTCTGTTCTCCACATCCAAGAGTCTCTTAAATTTGTCCCCCTCCCTGTTGTTATATTATTTTTGCTTCCCTTCCCTTAAGTTCATCTGTTTTGTATCTTAAAGTCCTCTATGAGTGAAGTTATATGATATTTGTCTTTCTCTAATTTCGCTTAGCATAATACCCTCTAGTTCCATCCACGTAGTTGCAAATGGCAAGATTTCATTCTTTTTGATTGCCGGGTAATACTCCGTGTGTGTGTGTGTGTGTGTGTGTGTGTGTGTGTGTGTGTACATATGTACACATCTTTATCCATTCATCCATTGATGGACATTTGGGCTCTTTCCATACTTTGGCTATTGTTGATAGTGCTGCTGTAAACAAAAAGAGACCCTCTTTCTCTGCATCCTCACCAACATCTGTTGTTGCCTGCGTTGTTAATGTTAGCCATTCTGACAGGTGTGAGGTGGTGTCTCGTTGTGGTTTTGATTTGTATTTCCCTGATGATGAGTGATGTTGAGCATTTTTTCATGTGTCGGTTGGCCATCTGAATGTCTTCTTTGGCGAAGTGTCTATTCATGTCTTTTGCCCATTTCTTCACTGGATTATTTGTTTTTTGGGTGTTGAGTTTTATAAGTTCTTTATAGATTTTGGATACTAACCCTTTAAATGATATGTCATTTGCAAATATCTTCTCCCATTCTGTCAGTTGCCTTTTAGTTTTGCTGATTGTTTCATTTGCTGTGCAGAAGCTTTTTATTTTGATAAAATCCCAATAGTTCATTTTTGCTTTTGTTTCCCTCACCTCCGGAGACGTGTTGAGTAAGAAGTTGCTGCAGCAATGTTTATTTATTTTTGAGAGAAAGAGCACAAGCAGGGGAGGGGCAGAGAGAGAGAGAGAGAGTGAGACACAGAATCTGAAGCCCGCTCTAAGCTCTGAGATGTCAGCATAGAGCCTAATGTGGGGCTCAAACCCACAAACCATGAGATCATGTCGTGAGCCAAATCAGATGCTTAACTGACTGAGCTACCCACGCATCCCTATTTTTCTTTTAATGTTTTATTTATTTTTGAGAGAGAGCAAGAGCGAGCATGAGCACAAGCAGGGGAGGGGCAGAGAGAGAGGGAGAGAGGATCTGAAAAGGCAGAGACACCATTGAAGGGCTCAACCTCACGAACCATGAGATCATGACCTGAGCCAAAGTCAGACATTTAACTGACTGAGCTGCCCAGGTGCCTTTTAAAATACAGTTTCAGGGGCATCTGGGTGGCTCAGTCGGTTGGGCGTCCTACTTCAGCTCAGGTCATGATCTCATGTCTCATGGGTTTGAGCCCCGTGTCCAGCTCTGTGCTGACAGCTCAGAGCCTGGAGCCTGCTAAGGATTCTGTGGCTCCCTCTCTCTCTGCCCCTTCCCCGCTCATGCTCTGTCTCTCTCTCTTTCTCTCAAAAATAAGTAAACATTAAAAAAATTTTTTTTAAATATAGTTTCATACATTTAGGTGGGAAGTGAACTAGGCAGTGCCCTTCTCGTTGCGGTGGTTTTGCGCCAGCCGTGACACCCTGCAGATGCCTCATTTTCCTTCAGAGAAGCACCAGCTTTAGACTAAAGACAAGAGCCATATACCTTCTAGAAGGGACATGTGCTGGAGCAGAAGCTAAGGCTAAGGCTCCTCCCTGGGGCAGGTGGGGGCAGGAGAGGCCAGGGGAGTTTGAACTACAGGCTGGAAGAGGGCATATGGCAAGAGGCAGTTTCAGGGAGTGCAGGGCAGTGTGTAGCAGTAGGTCCAGATGAGGAAAAGAGGAGGTGACAGCAGGGGCTTTGCAGGAAACCACTACAAGGAGAGTTCCCATTCTTAGCAGGCCGGGCCCAGGGCCTTCTTCCTCTTGGCACCATCCATTTCTCTACCTGGGCTCTTCCAAAATGGCCTGTTCACCTTCCTAGTCCTGGGAGTTTGTTGGCACCCGAGTGGATTCTAGAGCCTGTTTTCCACCGCTGGGCAGGGGCCATGCTGCCTGCCATGGGATTCAGTGTATCCCAGCACTGTGAAGGCGAGTCCTGCCTAGGAGAAATCTGCTGCATTTGGTTCAGCTCAGCACACTAAGCTGCCCTAGGCCCCGTTTCTGATGTTGCTGACATCAGTGTGAATCACCTGGGACCATTTTGCTTCACTTGGCAGAGCAGCTGGGCCCAGCAGCTAGAGGCCTGAGCTTGTGTGTTCCTGTCCCTCTGTTCCCAGGCCTGGGGCCTAGTCACAAGTGGTGGGACAGCTCATTCTGTTTGCAGATGTGCTGGTGGGCCAGTCGCTTGGGTTTGGTGCCACTCTGACCCAGCTGCGTTAGAAGTGTGATAATGTAGCTTCCGGGTCCCCCACCATGCCAGCGTCCCATGTAGCTTCTCTGGCCTATACACCCTGTGGGAGGAGAACGATGTTTGACTCTAGGAGCTTTGTCTGGTATACTAGAAGAAAGGTCAGGGCCCCTTGCCCAGCCAGGAGAATGGGCAGGCAAGGAGGGCGGGCATCCTGTCTTCCTGGTAGGATCTGGGTTCTTCTAAATGCTTTTTCTTATTCCCTGATTCAAGGACCAAGAGACTAGCAACCCCCAGAGTGATCCCCACCCAGTCCGCCTAGCACTGTGGCAGAGGAGTGTGTGGGAGGGAGGCGTGGAGCTGTGGCCCCACATGACACCAGTGTCTGGAGTGCCCTGGGAGAAGTGCCAGATTTCATCTGCAGAACTGGATGGTCCAAGAGTTAGGGTTGGGGGTTGTGGGCTGGGCTACAGGAAGCAGGCTCTGAGGGGATGCTCAGGGGCTTGACTAGGGTGTGGAAGAAGCCACCACCTCCAACCCTTGGAAGCTCTGAAACTGGCAGGGCCTTTGGATTGGTCCTGGGCGAGGCAGCTCTCTGTGGGACTCACTCAAATGTCAGACCGAGGATCCTCAGGCCACCTGTGCTGGCAAGGGCTGACACAGGGGCCACTTTGCTCCCATTAAACCTGAGACACAGCCTCCCACTGTGGCCTGATGGCTGAGGGGGTTCATGGAAGCATGTAGGAAGACAGTCCCATTTGTCACAGAGCACATTCCTCACAGGCACACAGATGAGAGAATCACAGGCTGGGGAGGCCAGGCAGCACCATCCAAGGCCATAAGCTTCTCTGGCTCCCACACCTGTGAGGTAGAGACATAGGAATGTCCTGTCCCAGCTTAGAAGCCTGTAGCCTTTATGGTCTCCCTGCCAAGGAGCAAGGGCTACCCAGCATGGCCTTTCGGCCAGCACTTCAGTGATCATGGACTTGTGTCCATCCTTGGGGTGGGGAGCTGTACCTATGTTTGTATTCACAGGGTAGGGCATCTGAAGGAAGGTGTGCGGGTGAAGCTGAGAGGGAGAGGGGGCTTGTTTGTGCAGATGGAATCTGTGGGCCTGGGGTGGGGGGAGGGAGCAAGGGTGCAGCAGGAGTGAGGGTGTGTGGCAGGCGAGAGCAGGCTGAGCCCCCTCCACTTCCAGGTCAGCCAGAACAGCCTCACCATGCTGTCCTCACCATCGCCGGGCCAGCAGGTGCAGACCCCGCAGTCGATGCCCCCTCCCCCCCAGCCGTCCCCGCAGCCTGGCCAGCCCAGCTCGCAGCCCAACTCCAACGTCAGGTAGGCCTGGCCGGGGTGGCCCTCCCTGCCTGGCTCCCAGGGCGGGCCCCACCTTGTGCCCCAGCTCACAGATGCATCTGCTTTTGCTTTGCTGCAGCTCCGGCCCTGCCCCTTCCCCCAGTAGCTTCCTGCCCAGCCCCTCACCGCAGCCCTCCCAGAGTCCAGTGACGGCACGCACCCCGCAGAACTTCAGTGTTCCCTCCCCGGGACCTTTAAACACCCCTGGTAAGTCAGGCCTGGGGTGGGTGTGATCCAGGGACCAGAGCCCATCATGTAACCCACACACAGCCCTGTGGGTTGAGGTGCTGAGATTCACCCCCTTACCCTCTGGAGGCCTCAGCTTGTAATGGGGTGGGTGAGCCCTAGATCCCCCACCTTGAGGGTTTGCAGAGAGCCCGGGCTTGTGGGCTGAAGCCGCATTAACCACATTGTGTTCTGCAGTGAATCCCAGCTCGGTCATGAGCCCAGCTGGCTCCAACCAGGCTGAGGAACAGCAGTACCTGGACAAGCTGAAGCAGCTGTCCAAGTACATCGAGCCCCTACGCCGTATGATCAACAAGATCGATAAGAATGAAGGTGCGGCTGGTCCAGGGCAGGGGTGCAGTGGAGGGGGCGGGGGGGATGCAAGTACCCCTGGCACGTGTCTTAGTAGCCCCTCTCTGTCCCAGACAGAAAAAAGGATCTGAGTAAGATGAAGAGCCTTCTGGACATTCTGACAGATCCCTCTAAGCGGTGAGTTTTGCCCCGGTCCTGGGGGCAGGACAGTGGTGTGCCCATGTCTGGCAGCTTGGTTAGCCCAGCCTTGGACGGGC